>NW_026893887.1:0-297691 GCF_032452875.1 Bos javanicus
CAGCTGGCGATTATCAGGCAGCTGAGCAGGCATGAATCCTGCGGCAGCTGGCGATTATCAGGCAGCTGAGCAGGCATGAATCCTGCGGCCCAGCTGGCGGTTATCAGGCAGCTGAGCAGGCATGAATCCTGCGGCCCAGCTGGCGTTATCAGGCAGCTGAGCAGGCATGAATCCTGCGGCCCAGCTGGCGGTTATCAGGCAGCTGAGCAGGCATGAATCCTGCGGCCCAGCTGGCGATTATCAGGCAGCTGAGCAGGCATGAATCCTGCGGCCCAGCTGGCGATTATCAGGCAGCTGAGCAGGCATGAATCCTGCGGCCCAGCTGGCGGTTATCAGGCAGTTGAGCAGGCATGAATCCTGCGGCCCAGCTGGCGATTATCAGGCAGCTGAGCAGGCATGAATCCTGCGGCCCAGCTGGCGGTTATCAGGCAGCTGAGCAGGCATGAATCCTGCGCCCCAGCTGGCGATTATCAGGCAGCTGAGCAGGCATGAATCCTGCGGCCCAGCTGGCGATTATCAGGCAGCTGAGCAGGCATGAATCCTGCGGCCCAGCTGGCGATTATCAGGCAGCTGAGCAGGCATGAATCCTGCGGCCCAGCTGGCGATTATCAGGCAGCTGAGCAGGCATGAATCCTGCGGCCCAGCTGGCGATTATCAGGCAGCTGAGCAGGCATGAATCCTGCGGCCCAGCTGGCGATTATCAGGCAGCTGAGCAGGCATGAATCCTGCGGCCCAGCTGGCGGTTATCAGGCAGCTGAGCAGGCATGAATCCTGCGGCCCAGCTGGCGATTATCAGGCAGCTGAGCAGGCATGAATCCTGCGGCCCAGCTGGCGATTATCAGGCAGCTGAGCAGGCATGAATCCTGCGGCCCAGCTGGCGATTATCAGGCAGCTGAGCAGGCATGAATCCTGCGGCCCAGCTGGCGATTATCAGGCAGCTGAGCAGGCATGAATCCTGCGGCCCAGCTGGCGATTATCAGGCAGCTGAGCAGGCATGAATCCTGCGGCCCAGCTGGCGGTTAACAGGCAGCTGAGCAGGCATGAATCCTGCGGCCCAGCTGGCGGTTATCAGGCAGCTGAGCAGGCATGAATCCTGCGGCCCAGCTGGCGATTATCAGGCAGCTGAGCACGCACGAATCCTGCGGCCCAGCTGGCGATTATCAGGCAGCTGAGCAGGCATGAATCCTGCGGCCCAGCTGGCGGTTATCAGGCAGCTGAGCAGGCGCTGATCCCGCACCTCAGCAGGCAATGATCACGTGCCTGTCATGCAGTGATCAGGTGACTGAGAGGCGCTGATCATGTGACTGCTCATGTGCTGATCAGGTAGCTCTCCTGCACGGATCACGTGCCTCAGCAGGCAAGAATCAAGCAGCTGAGCAGGCATGAATCCTGCGGCCCAGCTGGCGATTATCAGGCAGCTGAGCAGGCATGAATCCTGCGGCCCAGCTGGCGATTATCAGGCAGCTGAGCAGGCATGAATCCTGCGGCCCAGCTGGCGATTATCAGGCAGCTGAGCAGGCATGAATCCTGCGGCCCAGCTGGCGATTATCAGGCAGCTGAGCAGGCATGAATCCTGCGGCCCAGCTGGCGATTATCAGGCAGCTGAGCAGGCATGAATCCTGCGGCCCAGCTGGCGATTATCAGGCAGCTGAGCAGGCATGAATCCTGCGGCCCAGCTGGCGATTATCAGGCAGCTGAGCAGGCATGAATCCTGCGGCCCAGCTGGCGATTATCAGGCAGCTGAGCAGGCATGAATCCTGCGGCCCAGCTGGCGGTATCAGGCAGCTGAGCAGGCATGAATCCTGCGGCCCAGCTGGCGATTATCAGGCAGCTGAGCAGGCATGAATCCTGCGGCCCAGCTGGCGATTATCAGGCAGCTGAGCAGGCATGAATCCTGCGGCCCAGCTGGCGATTATCAGGCAGCTGAGCAGGCATGAATCCTGCGGCCCAGCTGGCGATTATCCAGGCAGCTGAGCAGGCATGAATCCTGCGGCCCAGCTGGCGATTATCAGGCAGCTGAGCAGGCATGAATCCTGCGGCCCAGCTGGCGATTATCAGGCAGCTGAGCAGGCATGAATCCTGCGGCCCAGCTGGCGATTATCAGGCAGCTGAGCAGGCATGAATCCTGCGGCCCAGCTGGCGATTATCAGGCAGCTGAGCAGGCATGAATCCTGCGGCCCAGCTGGCGATTATCAGGCAGCTGAGCAGGCATGAATCCTGCGGCCCAGCTGGCGATTATCAGGCAGCTGAGCAGGCATGAATCCTGCGGCCCAGCTGGCGATTATCAGGCAGCTGAGCAGGCGCTGATCCCGCACCTCAGCAGGCACTGATCACGTGCCTGTCATGCAGTGATCAGGTGACTGAGAGGCTCTGATCATGTGACTGCTCATGTGCTGATCAGGTAGCTCTCCTGCACGGATCCTGCGCCTCAGCAGGCTAGTATCACGCAGCTGAGCAGGCATGAATCCTGCGGCCCAGCTGGCGATTATCAGGCAGCTGAGCAGGCATGAATCCTGCGGCCCAGCTGGCGATTATCAGGCAGCTGAGCAGGCATGAATCCTGCGGCCCAGCTGGCGATTATCAGGCAGCTGAGCAGGCATGAATCCTGCGGCCCAGCTGGCGATTATCAGGCAGCTGAGCAGGCATGAATCCTGCGGCCCAGCTGGCGATTATCAGGCAGCTGAGCAGGCGCTGATCCCGCACCTCAGCAGGCACTGATCACGTGCCTGTCATGCAGTGATCAGGTGACTGAGAGGCGCTGATCATGTGACTGCTCATGTGCTGATCAGGTAGCTCTCCTGCACGGATCATGTGCCTCAGCAGGCAAGAATCAAGCAGCTGAGCAGGCATGAATCCTGCGGCCCAGCTGGCGATTATCAGGCAGCTGAGCAGGCATGAATCCTGCGGCCCAGCTGGCGATTATCAGGCAGCTGAGCAGGCATGAATCCTGCGGCCCAGCTGGCGATTATCAGGCAGCTGAGCAGGCATGAATCCTGCGGCCCAGCTGGCGATTATCAGGCAGCTGAGCAGGCATGAATCCTGCGGCCCAGCTGGCGATTATCAGGCAGCTGAGCAGGCATGAATCCTGCGGCCCAGCTGGCGATTATCAGGCAGCTGAGCAGGCATGAATCCTGCGGCCCAGCTGGCGATTATCAGGCAGCTGAGCAGGCATGAATCCTGCGGCCCAGCTGGCGGTTATCAGGCAGCTGAGCAGGCATGAATCCTGCGGCCCAGCTGGCGGAATCAGGCAGCTGAGCAGGCATGAATCCTGCAGCCCAGCTGGCGATTATCAGGCAGCTGAGCAGGCATGAATCTGCGGCCCAGCTGGCGATTATCAGCAGCTGAGCAGGCATGAATCCTGCGGCCCAGCTGGCAATTATCAGGCAGCTGTGCAGGCATGAATCCTGCGGCCCAGCTGGCGATTATCAGGCAGCTGAGCAGGCATGAATCCTGCGGCCCAGCTGGCGATTATCAGGCAGCTGAGCAGGCATGAATCCTGCGGCCCAGCTGGCGATTATCAGGCAGCTGAGCAGGCATGAATCCTGCGGCCCAGCTGGCGATTATCAGGCAGCTGAGCAGGCATGAATCCTGCGGCCCAGCTGGCGATTATCAGGCAGCTGAGCAGGCATGAATCCTGCGGCCCAGCTGGCGATTATCAGGCAGCTGAGCAGGCATGAATCCTGCGGCCCAGCTGGCGATTATCAGGCAGCTGAGCAGGCATGAATCCTGCGGCCCAGCTGGCGATTATCAAGCAGGTGAGCAGGCCCTGATCCCGCACCTCAGCAGGCACTGATCACGTGCCTTTCATGCAGTGATCAGGTGACTGAGAGGCACTGATCATGTGACTGCTCATGTGCTGATCAGGTAGCTCTCCTGCACGGATCATGTGCCTCTGCAGACAAGAATCAAGCAGCTGAGCACGCATGAATCCTGGGGCCCAGCTGGCGATTATCAGGCAGCTGAGCAGGCATGAATTCTGCGGCCCAGCTGGCGATTATCAAGAAAGTGAGCAGGCGCTGATCCCGCACCTCAGCAGGCTCTGATCACGTGCCTGTCATGCAGTGTGACTGAGAGGCGCTGATCATGTGACTGCTCATGTGCTGATCAGGTAGCTCTCCTGCACGGATCATGCGCCTCAGCAGGCAAGAATCAAGCAGCTGAGCAGGCATGAATCCTGCGGCCCAGCTGGCGATTATCAGGCAGCTGAGCAGGCATGAATCCTGCGGCCCAGCTGGCGATTATCAGGCAGCTGAGCAGGCATGAATCCTGCGGCCCAGCTGGCGATTATCAGGCAGCTGAGCAGGCATGAATCCTGCGGCCCAGCTGGCGATTATCAGGCAGCTGAGCAGGCATGAATCCTGCGGCCCAGCTGACGGTTATCAGGCAGCTGAGCAGGCATGAATCCTGCGGCCCAGCTGGCGGTTATCAGGCAGCTGAGCAGGCATGAATCCTGCGGCCCAGCTGGCGATTATCAGGCAGCTGAGCAGGCGCTGATCCCGCACCTCAGCAGGCACTGATCACGTGCCTGTCATGCAGTGATCAGGTGACTGAGAGGCACTGATCATGTGACTGCTCATGTGCTGATCAGGTAGCTCTCCTGCACGGATCATGTGCCTCAGCAGGCAAGAATCAAGCAGCTGAGCAGGCATGAATCCTGCAGCCCAGCTGGCGATTATCAGGCAGCTGAGCAGGCATGAATCCTGCGGCCCAGCTGGCGATTATCAGGCAGCTGAGCAGGCATGAATCCTGCGGCCCAGCTGGCGATTATCAGGCAGCTGAGCAGGCATGAATCCTGCGGCCCAGCTGGCGATTATCAGGCAGCTGAGCAGGCATGAATCCTGCGGCCCAGCTGGCGATTATCAGGCAGCTGAGCAGGCATGAATCCTGCGGCCCAGCTGGCGATTATCAGGCAGCTGAGCAGGCATGAATCCTGCGGCCCAGCTGGCGGTTATCAGGCAGCTGAGCAGGCATGAATCCTGCGGCCCAGCTGGCGATTATCAGGCAGCTGAGCAGGCATGAATCCTGCGGCCCAGCTGGCGATTATCAGGCAGCTGAGCAGGCGCTGATCCCGCACCTCAGCAGGCACTGATCACGTGCCTGTCATGCAGTGATCAGGTGACTGAGAGGCGCTGATCAAGTGACTGCTCATGTGCTGATCAGGTAGCTCTCCTGCACGGATCATGTGCCTCAGCAGGCAAGAATCAAGCAGCTGAGCAGGCATGAATCCTGCGGCCCAGCTGGCGATTATCAGGCAGCTGAGCAGGCATGAATCCTGCGGCCCAGCTGGCGATTATCAGGCAGCTGAGCAGGCATGAATCCTGCGGCCCAGCTGGCGATTATCAGGCAGCTGAGCAGGCATGAATCCTGCGGCCCAGCTGGCGATTATCAGGCAGCTGAGCAGGCATGAATCCTGCGGCCCAGCTGGCGATTATCAGGCAGCTGAGCAGGCATGAATCCTGCGGCCCAGCTGGCGATTATCAGGCAGCTGAGCAGGCATGAATCCTGCGGCCCAGCTGGCGATTATCAGGCAGCTGAGCAGGCATGAATCCTGCGGCCCAGCTGGCGATTATCAGGCAGCTGAGCAGGCATGAATCCTGCGGCCCAGCTGGCGATTATCAGGCAGCTGAGCAGGCATGAATCCTGCGGCCCAGCTGGCGGTTATCAGGCAGCTGAGCAGGCATGAATCCTGCGGCCCAGCTGGCGGTTATCAGGCAGCTGAGCAGGCATGAATCCTGCGGCCCAGCTGGCGGTTATCAGGCAGCTGAGCAGGCATGAATCCTGCGGCCCAGCTGGCGATTATCAGGCAGCTGAGCAGGCATGAATCCTGCGGCCCAGCTGGCGATTATCAGGCAGCTGAGCAGGCATGAATCCTGCGGCCCAGCTGGCGATTATCAGGCAGCTGAGCAGGCATGAATCCTGCGGCCCAGCTGGCGATTATCAGGCAGCTGAGCAGGCATGAATCCTGCGGCCCAGCTGGCGATTATCAGGCAGCTGAGCAGGCATGAATCCTGCGGCCCAGCTGGCGATTATCAGGCAGCTGAGCAGGCATGAATCCTGCGGCCCAGCTGGCGGTTATCAGGCAGCTGAGCAGGCATGAATCCTGCGGCCCAGCTGGCGATTATCAGGCAGCTGAGCAGGCATGAATCCTGCGGCCCAGCTGGCGATTATCAGGCAGCTGAGCAGGCGCTGATCCCGCACCTCAGCAGGCACTGATCACGTGCCTGTCATGCAGTGATCAGGTGACTGAGAGGCGCTGATCATGTGACTGCTCATGTGCTGATCAGGTAGCTCTCCTGCACGGATCATGTGCCTCAGCAGGCAAGAATCAAGCAGCTGAGCAGGCATGAATCCTGCGGCCCAGCTGGCGATTATCAGGCAGCTGAGCAGGCATGAATCCTGCGGCCCAGCTGGCGATTATCAGGCAGCTGAGCAGGCATGAATCCTGCGGCCCAGCTGGCGATTATCAGGCAGCTGAGCAGGCGCTGATCCCGCACCTCAGCAGGCACTGATCACGTGCCTGTCATGCAGTGATCAGGTGACTGAGAGGCGCTGATCATGTGACTGCTCATGTGCTGATCAGGTAGCTCTCCTGCACGGATCATGTGCCTCAGCAGGCAAGAATCAGGCAGCTGAGCAGGCATGAATCCTGCGGCCCAGCTGGCGATTATCAGGCAGCTGAGCAGGCATGAATCCTGCGGCCCAGCTGGCGATTATCAGGCAGCTGAGCAGGCATGAATCCTGCGGCCCAGCTGGCGATTATCAGGCAGCTGAGCAGGCATGAATCCTGCGGCCCAGCTGGCGGTTATCAGGCAGCTGAGCAGGCATGAATCCTGCGGCCCAGCTGGCGATTATCAGGCAGCTGAGCAGGCATGAATCCTGCGGCCCAGCTGGCGATTATCAGGCAGCTGAGCAGGCATGAATCCTGCGGCCCAGCTGGCGATTATCAGGCAGCTGAGCAGGCATGAATCCTGCGGCCCAGCTGGCGATTATCAGGCAGCTGAGCAGGCATGAATCCTGCGGCCCAGCTGGCGATTATCAGGCAGCTGAGCAGGCATGAATCCTGCGGCCCAGCTGGCGATTATCAGGCAGCTGAGCAGGCATGAATCCTGCGGCCCAGCTGGCGATTATCAGGCAGCTGAGCAGGCATGAATCCTGCGGCCCAGCTGGCGGTTATCAGGCAGCTGAGCAGGCATGAATCCTGCGGCCCAGCTGGCGGTTATCAGGCAGCTGAGCAGGCATGAATCCTGCGGCCCAGCTGGCGATTATCAGGCAGCTGAGCAGGCATGAATCCTGCGGCCCAGCTGGCGATTATCAGGCAGCTGAGCAGGCATGAATCCTGCGGCCCAGCGATTATCAGGCAGCTGAGCAGGCATGAATCCTGCGGCCCAGCTGGCGATTATCAGGCAGCTGAGCCGGCATGAATCCTGCGGCCCAGCTGGCGATTATCAGGCAGCTGAGCAGGCATGAATCCTGCGGCCCAGCTGGCGGTTATCAGGCAGCTGAGCAGGCATGAATCCTGCGGCCCAGCTGGCGATTATCAGGCAGCTGAGCAGGCATGAATCCTGCGGCCCAGCTGGCGATTATCAGGCAGCTGAGCAGGCGCTGATCCCGCACCTCAGCAGGCACTGATCACGTGCCTGTCATGCAGTGATCAGGTGACTGAGAGGCGCTGATCATGTGACTGCTCATGTGCTGATCAGGTAGCTCTCCTGCACGGATCATGTGCCTCAGCAGGCTAGAATCAGGCAGCTGAGCAGGCATGAATCCTGCGGCCCAGCTGGCGATTATCAGGCAGCTGAGCAGGCATGAATCCTGCGGCCCAGCTGGCGATTATCAGGCAGCTGAGCAGGCATGAATCCTGCGGCCCAGCTGGCGATTATCAGGCAGCTGAGCAGGCATGAATCCTGCGGCCCAGCTGGTGGTTATCAGGCAGCTGAGCAGGCATGAATCCTGCGGCCCAGCTGGCGGTTATCAGGCAGCTGAGCAGGCATGAATCCTGCGGCCCAGCTGGCGGTTATCAGGCAGCTGAGCAGGCATGAATCCTGCGGCCCAGCTGGCGATTATCAGGCAGCTGAGCAGGCGCTGATCCCGCACCTCAGCAGGCACTGATCATGTGCCTGTCATGCAGTGATCAGGTGACTGAGAGGCGCTGATCAAGTGACTGCTCATGTGCTGATCAGGTAGCTCTCCTGCACGGATCATGTGCCTCAGCAGGCAAGAATCAAGCAGCTGAGCAGGCATGAATCCTGCGGCCCAGCTGGCGATTATCAGGCAGCTGAGCAGGCATGAATCCTGCGGCCCAGCTGGCGATTATCAGGCAGCTGAGCAGGCATGAACCCTGCGGCCCAGCTGGCGATTATCAGGCAGCTGAGCAGGCATGAATCCTGCGGCCCAGCTGGCGATTATCAGGCAGCTGAGCAGGCATGAATCCTGCGGCCCAGCTGGCGATTATCAGGCAGCTGAGCAGGCATGAATCCTGCGGCCCAGCTGGCGATTATCAGGCAGCTGAGCGGGCATGAATCCTGCGGCCCAGCTGGCGATTATCAGGCAGCTGAGCAGGCATGAATCCCTCAGCAGGCACTGATGTGCCTGTCATGCAGTGATCAGGCACTGAGAGGCGCTGATCATGTGACTGCTCATGTGCTGATCAGGTAGCTCTCCTGCACAGATCCTGCGGCCCAGCTGGCAAGAATCAAGCAGCTGAGCAGGCATGAATCCTGCGGCCCAGCTGGCGATTATCAGGCAGCTGAGCAGGCATGAATCCTGCGGCCCAGCTGGCGATTATCAGGCAGCTGAGCAGGCGCTGATCCCGCACCTCAGCAGGCACTGATCACGTGCCTGTCATGCAGTGATCAGGTGACTGAGAGGCGCTGATCATGTGACTGCTCATGTGCTGATCAGGTAGCTCTCCTGCACGGATCATGTGCCCCAGCTGGCAAGAATCAGGCAGCTGAGCAGGCATGAATCCTGCGGCCCAGCTGGCGATTATCAGGCAGCTGAGCAGGCATGAATCCTGCGGCCCAGCTGGCGATTATCAGGCAGCTGAGCAGGCGCTGATCCCGCACCTCAGCAGGCACTGATCACGTGCCTGTCATGCAGTGATCAGGCAGCTGAGAGGCATGATCATGTGACTGCTCATGTGCTGATCAGGTAGCTCTCCTGCACGGATCATGTGCCTCAGCAGGCAAGATCAAGCAGCTGAGCAGGCATGAATCCTGCGGCCCAGCTGGCGATTATCAGGCAGCTGAGCAGGCATGAATCCTGCGGCCCAGCTGGCGATTATCAGGCAGCTGAGCAGGCATGAATCCTGCGGCCCAGCTGGCGATTATCAGGCAGCTGAGCAGGCATGAATCCTGCGGCCCAGCTGGCGATTATCAGGCAGCTGAGCAGGCATGAATCCTGCGGCCAACTGGCGGTTATCAGGCAGCTGAGCAGGCATGAATCCTGCGGCCCAGCTGGCAGTTATCAGGCAGCTGAGCAGGCATGAATCCTGCGGCCCAGCTGGCGATTATCAGGCAGCTGAGCAGGCGCTGATCCCGCACCTCAGCAGGCACTGATCACGTGCCTGTCATGCAGTGATCAGGTGACTGAGAGGCGCTGATCATGTGACTGCTCATGTGCTGATGAGGTAGCTCCCCTGCACGGTTCATGTGCCTCAGCAGACAAGAATCAAGCAGCTGAGCAGGCATGAATCCTGCGGCCCAGCTGGCGATTATCAGGCAGCTGAGCAGGCATGAATCCTGCGGCCCAGCTGGCGATTATCAGGCAGCTGAGCAGGCATGAATCCTGCGGCCTAGCTGGCGATTATCAGGCAGCTGAGCAGGCATGAATCCTGCGGCCCAGCTGGCGATTATCAGGCAGCTGAGCAGGCATGAATCCTGCGGCCCAGCTGGCGATTATCAGGCAGCTGAGCAGGCATGAATCCTGCGGCCCAGCTGGCGATTATCAGGCAGCTGAGCAGGCATGAATCCTGCGGCCCAGCTGGCGATTATCAGGCAGCTGAGCAGGCATGAATCCTGCGGCCCAGCTGGCGATTATCAGGCAGCTGAGCAGGCATGAATCCTGCGGCCCAGCTGGCGATTATCAGGCAGCTGAGCAGGCATGAATCCTGCGGCCCAGCTGGCGATTATCAGGCAGCTGAGCAGGCATGAATCCTGCGGCCCAGCTGGCGGTTATCAGGCAGCTGAGCAGGCATGAATCCTGCAGCCCAGCTGGCGGTTATCAGGCAGCTGAGCAGGCATGAATCCTGCGGCCCAGCTGGCGATTATCAGGCAGCTGAGCAGGCATGAATCCTGCGGCCCAGCTGGCGATTATCAGGCAGCTGAGCAGGCATGAATCCTGCGGCCCAGCTGGCGATTATCAGGCAGCTGAGCAGGCATGAATCCTGCGGCCCAGCTGGCGGTTATCAGGCAGCTGAGCAGGCATGAATCCTGCGGCCCAGCTGGCGATTATCAGGCAGCTGAGCAGGCATGAATCCTGCGGCCCAGCTGGCGATTATCAGGCAGCTGAGCAGGCATGAATCCTGCGGCGCAGCTGGCGATTATCAGGCAGCTGAGCAGGCATGAATCCTGCGGCCCAGCTGGCGGTTATCAGGCAGCTGAGCAGGCATGAATCCTGCGGCCCAGCTGGCGGTTATCAGGCAGCTGAGCAGGCATGAATCCTGCGGCCCAGCTGGCGATTATCAGGCAGCTGAGCAGGCATGAATCCTGCGGCCCAGCTGGCGATTATCAGGCAGCTGAGCAGGCGCTGATCCCGCACCTCAGCATGCACTGATCACGTGCCTGTCATGCAGTAATCAGGTGACTGAGAGGCACTGATCATGTGGCTGCTCATGTGCTGATCAGGTAGCTCTCCTGCACGGATCATGTGCCTCAGCAGGCAAGAATCAAGCAGCTGAGCAGGCATGAATCCTGCGGCCCAGCTGGCGATTATCAGGCAGCTGAGCAGGCATGAATCCTGCGGCCCATCTGACGGTTATCAGGCAGCTGAGCAGGCATGAATCCTGCGGCCCAGCTGGCGGTTATCAGGCAGCTGAGCAGGCATGAATCCTGCGGCCCAGCTGTCGATTATCAGGCAGCTGAGCAGGCATGAATCCTGCGGCCCAACTGACGGTTATCAGGCAGCTGAGCAGGCATGAATCCTGCGGCCCAGCTGGCGATTATCAGGCAGCTGAGCAGGCATGAATCCTGTGGCCCAGCTGGCGATTATCAGGCAGCTGAGCAGGCGCTGATCCCGCACCTCAGCAGGCACTGATCATGTGCCTGTCATGCAGTGATCAGGTGACTGAGAGGCGCTGATCAAGTGACTGCTCATGTGCTGATCAGGTAGCTCTCCTGCACAGATCATGTGCCTCAGCAGGCAAGAATCAAGCAGCTGAGCAGGCATGAATCCTGCGGCCCAGCTGGCGATTATCAGGCAGCTGAGCAGGCATGAATCCTGCGGCCCAGCTGGCGATTATCAGGCAGCTGAGCAGGCATGAATCCTGCGGCCCAGCTGGCGATTATCAGGCAGCTGAGCAGGCAGGAATCCTGCGGCCCAGCTGGCGATTATCAGGCAGCTGAGCAGGCAGGAATCCTGCGGCCCAGCTGGCGATTATCAGGCAGCTGAGCAGGCATGAATCCTGCGGCCCAGCTGGCGATTATCAGGCAGCTGAGCAGGCAGGAATCCTGCGGCCCAGCTGGCGATTATCAGGCAGCTGAGCAGGCAGGAATCCTGCGGCCCAGCTGGCGATTATCAGGCAGCTGAGCAGGCATGAATCCTGCGGCCCAGCTGGCGGTTATCAGGCAGCTGAGCAGGCATGAATCCTGCGGCCCAGTTGGCGGTTATCAGGCAGCTGAGCAGGCATGAATCCTGCGGCCCAGCTGGCGGTTATCAGGCAGCTGAGCAGGCATGAATCCTGCGGCCCAGCTGGCGATTATCAGGCAGCTGAGCAGGCATGAATCCTGCGGCCCAGTTGGCGATTATCAGGCAGCTGAGCAGGCATGAATCCTGCGGCCCAGCTGGCGATTATCAGGCAGCTGAGCAGGCATGAATCCTGCGGCCCAGCTGGCGATTATCAGGCAGCTGAGCAGGCATGAATCCTGCGGCCCAGCTGTCGGTTATCAGGCAGCTGAGCAGGCATGAATCCTGCGGCCTAGCTGGCGGTTATCAGGCAGCTGAGCAGACATGAATCCTGCGGCCCAGCTGGCGATTATCAGGCAGCTTAGCAGGCATGAATCCTGCGGCCCAGCTGGCGATTATCAGGCAGCTGAGCAGGCGCTGATCCCGCACCTCAGCATGCACTGATCACGTGCCTGTCATGCAGTGATCAGGTGACTGAGAGGGACTGATCATGTGACTGCTCATGTGCTGATCAGGTAGCTCTCCTGCACGGATCATGTGCCTCAGCAGGCAAGAATCAAGCAGCTGAGCAGGCATGAATCCTGCGGCCCAGCTGGCGATTATCAGGCAGCTGAGCAGGCATGAATCCTGCGGCCCAGCTGGCGATTATCAGGCAGCTGAGCAGGCATGAATCCTGCGGCCCAGCTGGCGATTATCAGGCAGCTGAGCAGGCATGAATCCTGCGGCCCATCTGACGGTTATCAGGCAGCTGAGCAGGCATGAATCCTACGGCCCAGCTGGCGGTTATCAGGCAGCTGAGCAGGCATGAATCCTGCGGCCCAGCTGGCGATTATCAGGCAGCTGAGCAGGCATGAATCCTGCGGCCCAGCTGGCGATTATCAGGCAGCTGAGCCGGCATGAATCCTGCGGCCCAGCTGGCGATTATCAGGCAGCTGAGCAGGCATGAATCCTGCGGCCCAGCTGGCGGTTATCAGGCAGCTGAGCAGGCATGAATCCTGCGGCCAAGCTGGCGATTATCAGGCAGCTGAGCAGGCATGAATCCTGCGGCCCAGCTGGCGATTATCAGGCAGCTGAGCAGGCGCTGATCCCGCACCTCAGCAGGCACTGATCACGTGCCTGTCATGCAGTGATCAGGTGACTGAGAGGCGCTGATCATGTGACTGCTCATGTGCTGATCAGGTGGCTCTCCTGCACGGATCATGTGCCCAGCAGGCAAGAATCAAGCAGCTGAGCAGGCATGAATCCTGCGGCCCAGCTGGCGATTATCAGGCAGCTGAGCAGGCATGAATCCTGCGGCCCAGCTGGCGATTATCAGGCAGCTGAGCAGGCATGAATCCTGTGGCCCAGCTGGCGATTATCAGGCAGCTGAGCAGGCGCTGATCCCGCACCTCAGCAGGCACTGATCATGTGCCTGTCATGCAGTGATCAGGTGACTGAGAGGCGCTGATCAAGTGACTGCTCATGTGCTGATCAGGTAGCTCTCCTGCACAGATCATGTGCCTCAGCAGGCAAGAATCAAGCAGCTGAGCAGGCATGAATCCTGCGGCCCAGCTGGCGATTATCAGGCAGCTGAGCAGGCATGAATCCTGCGGCCCAGCTGGCGATTATCAGGCAGCTGAGCAGGCATGAATCCTGCGGCCCAGCTGGCGATTATCAGGCAGCTGAGCAGGCAGGAATCCTGCGGCCCAGCTGGCGATTATCAGGCAGCTGAGCAGGCAGGAATCCTGCGGCCCAGCTGGCGATTATCAGGCAGCTGAGCAGGCAGGAATCCTGCGGCCCAGCTGGCGATTCTCAGGCAGCTGAGCAGGCAGGAATCCTGCGGCCCAGCTGGCGATTCTCAGGCAGCTGAGCAGGCAGGAATCCTGCGGCCCAGCTGGCGATTATCAGGCAGCTGAGCAGGCATGAATCCTGCGGCCCAGCTGGCGATTATCAGGCAGCTGAGCAGGCATGAATCCTGCGGCCCAGCTGGCGGTTATCAGGCAGCTGAGCAGGCATGAATCCTGCGGCCCAGCTGGCGGTTATCAGGCAGCTGAGCAGGCATGAATCCTGCGGCCCAGCTGGCGGTTATCAGGCAGCTGAGCAGGCATGAATCCTGCGGCCCAGCTGGCGATTATCAGGCAGCTGAGCAGGCATGAATCCTGCGGCCCAGCTGGCGATTATCAGGCAGCTGAGCAGGCATGAATCCTGCGGCCCAGCTGGCGATTATCAGGCAGCTGAGCAGGCATGAATCCTGCGGCCCAGCTGGCGATTATCAGGCAGCTGAGCAGGCATGAATCCTGCGGCCCAGCTGGCGATTATCAGGCAGCTGAGCCGGCATGAATCCTGCGGCCCAGCTGGCGATTATCAGGCAGCTGAGCAGGCATGAATCCTGCGGCCCAGCTGGCGGTTATCAGGCAGCTGAGCAGGCATGAATCCTGCGGCCAAGCTGGCGATTATCAGGCAGCTGAGCAGGCATGAATCCTGCGGCCCAGCTGGCGATTATCAGGCAGCTGAGCAGGCGCTGATCCCGCACCTCAGCAGGCACTGATCACGTGCCTGTCATGCAGTGATCAGGTGACTGAGAGGCGCTGATCATGTGACTGCTCATGTGCTGATCAGGTAGCTCTCCTGCACGGATCATGTGCCTCAGCAGGCAAGAATCAAGCAGCTGAGCAGGCATGAATCCTGCGGCCCAGCTGGCGATTATCAGGCAGCTGAGCAGGCATGAATCCTGCGGCCCAGCTGGTGATTATCAGGCAGCTGAGCAGGCATGAATCCTGCGGCCCAGCTGGCGATTATCAGGCAGCTGAGGAGGCATGAATCCTGCGGCCCAGCTGACGGTTATCAGGCAGCTGAGCAGGCATGAATCCTGCGGCCCAGCTGGCGGTTATCAGGCAGCTGAGCAGGCATGAATCCTGCGGCCCAGCTGGCGATTATCAGGCAGCTGAGCAGGCATGAATCCTGCGGCCCAGCTGGCGATTATCAGGCAGCTGAGCAGGCGCTGATCCCGCACCTCAGCAGGCACTGATCACGTGCCTGTCATGCAGTGATCAGGTGACTGAGAGGCACTGATCATGTGACTGCTCATGTGCTGATCAGGTAGCTCTCCTGCACGGATCATGTGCCTCAGCAGGCAAGAATCAAGCAGCTGAGCAGGCATGAATCCTGCGGCCCAGCTGACGGTTATCAGGCAGCTGAGCAGGCATGAATCCTGTGGCCCAGCTGACGGTTATCAGGCAGCTGAGCAGGCATGAATCCTGCGGCCCAGCTGGCGGTTATCAGGCAGCTGAGCAGGCATGAATCCTGCGGCCCAGCTGTCAATTATCAGGCAGCTGAGCAGGCATGAATCCTGTGGCCCAACTGACGGTTATCAGGCAGCTGAGCAGGCATGAATCCTGCGGCCCAGCTGGCGGTTATCAGGCAGCTGAGCAGGCATGAATCCTGCGGCCCAGCTGGCGATTATCAGGCAGCTGAGCAGGCGCTGATCCCGCACCTCAGCAGGCACTGATCATGTGCCTGTCATGCAGTGATCAGGTGACTGAGAGGCGCTGATCATGTGACTGCTCATGTGCTGATCAGGTAGCACTCCTGCACAGATCATGTGCCTCAGCAGGCAAGAATCAAGCAGCTGAGCAGGCATGAATCCTGGGGCCCAGCTGGCGATTACCAGGCAGCTGAGCAGGCATGAATCCTGCGGCCCTGCTGGCGATTATCAGGCAGCTGAGCAGGCGCTGATCCCGCACCTCAGCAGGCACTGATCACGTGCCTGTCATGCAGTGATCAGGTGACTGAGAGGCACTGATCATGTGACTGCTCATGTGCTGATCAGGTAGCTCTCCTGCACGGATCATGTGCCTCAGTAGGCAAGAATCAAGTAGCTGAGCAGGCATGAATCCTGCGGCCCAGCTGGCGATTATCAGGCAGCTGAGCAGGCATGAATCCTGTGGCCCAGCTGGCGATTATCAGGCAGCTGAGCAGGCGCTGATCCCGCACCTCAGCAGGCACTGATCACGTGCCTGTCATGCAGTGATCAGGTGACTGAGAGGCACTGATCATGTGACTGCTCATGTGCTGATCAGGTAGCTCTCCTGCACGGATCATGTGCCTCAGCAGGCAAGAATCAAGCAGCTGAGCAGGCATGAATCCTGCGGCCCAGCTGGCGATTATCAGGCAGCTGAGCAGGCATGAATCCTGCGGCCCAGCTGACGGTTATCAGGCAGCTGAGCAGGCATGAATCCTGCGGTCCAGCTGGCGGTTATCAGGCAGCTGAGCTGGCATGAATCCTGCGGCCCAGCTGTCGATTATCAGGCAGCTGAGCAGGCATGAATCCTGCGGCCCAACTGACGGTTATCAGGCAGCTGAGCAGGCATGAATCCTGCGGCCCAGCTGGCGGTTATCAGGCAGCTGAGCAGGCATGAATCCTGCGGCCCAGCTGGCGATTATCAGTCAGCTGAACAGGCGCTGATCACGCACCTCAGCAGGCACTGATCATGTGCCTGTCATGCAGTGATCAGGTGACTGAGAGGCGCTGATCATGTGACTGCTCATGTGCTGATCAGGTAGCTCTCCTGCACAGATCATGTGCCTCATCAGGCAAGAATCAAGCAGCTGAGCAGGCATGAATCCTGCGGCCCAGCTGGCGATTATCAGGCAGCTGAGCAGGTATGAATCCTGCGGCCCAGCTGGCGATTATCAGGCAGCTGAGCAGGATTGAATCCTGCGGCCCAGCTGGCGATTATCAGGCAGCTGAGCAGGCATGAATCCTGCGGCCCAGCTGGCGATTATCAGGCAGCTGAGCAGGCATGAATCCTGCGGCCCAGCTGGCGATTATCAGGCAGCTGAGCAGGCATGAATCCTGCGGCCCAGCTGGCGATTATCAGGCAGCTGAGCAGGCATGAATCCTGCGGCCCAGCTGGCGATTATCAGGCAGCTGAGCAGGCAGGAATCCTGCGGCCCAGCTGGCGATTATCAGGCAGCTGAGCAGGCAGGAATCCTGCGGCCCAGCTGGCGATTATCAGGCAGCTGAGCAGGCATGAATCCTGCGGCCCAGCTGGCGATTATCAGGCAGCTGAGCAGGCATGAATCCTGCGGCCCAGCTGGCGGTTATCAGGCAGCTGAGCAGGCATGAATCCTGCGGCCCAGCTGACGGTTATCAGGCAGCTGAGCAGGCATGAATCCTGCGGCCCAGCTGGCGGTTATCAGGCAGTTGAGCAGGCATGAATCCTGCGGCCCAGCTGTCGATTATCAGGCAGCTGAGCAGGCATGAATCCTGCGGCCCAGCTGGCGATTATCAGGCAGCTGAGCAGGCATGAATCCTGCGGCCCAGCTGGCGATTATCAGGCAGCTGAGCAGGCATGAATCCTGCGGCCCAGCTGGCGATTATCAGGCAGCTGAGCAGGCATGAATCCTGCGGCCCAGCTGGCGATTATCAGGCAGCTGAGCAGGCATGAATCCTGCGGCCCAGCTGGCGATTATCAGGCAGCTGAGCAGGCATGAATCCTGCGGCCCAGCTGACGGTTATCAGGCAGCTGAGCAGGCATGAATCCTGCGGCCTAGCTGGCGGTTATCAGGCAGCTGAGCAGACATGAATCCTGCGGCCCAGCTGGCGATTATCAGGCAGCTTAGCAGGCATGAATCCTGCGGCCCAGCTGGCGATTATCAGGCAGCTGAGCAGGCGCTGATCCCGCACCTCAGCATGCACTGATCACGTGCCTGTCATGCAGTGATCAGGTGACTGAGAGGCACTGATCATGTGACTGCTCATGTCCTGATCAGGTAGCTCTCCTGCACGGATCATGTGCCTCAGCAGGCAAGAATCAAGCAGCTGAGCAGGCATGAATCCTGCGGCCCAGCTGGCGATTATCAGGCAGCTGAGCAGGCATGAATCCTGCGGCCCATCTGACGGTTATCAGGCAGCTGAGCAGGCATGAATCCTACGGCCCAGCTGGCGGTTATCAGGCAGCTGAGCAGGCATGAATCCTGCGGCCCAGCTGTCGATTATCAGGCAGCTGAACAGGCATGAATCCTGCGGCCCAACTGACGTTTATCAGGCAGCTGAGCAGGCATGAATCCTGCGGCCCAGCTGGCGGTTATCAGGCAGCTGAGCAGGCATGAATCCTGTGGCCCAGCTGGCGATTATCAGGCAGCTGAGCAGGCGCTGATCCCGCACCTCAGCAGGCACTGATCATGTGCCTGTCATGCAGTGATCAGGTGACTGAGAGGCGCTGATCAAGTGACTGCTCATGTGCTGATCAGGTAGCTCTCCTGCACAGATCATGTGCCTCAGCAGGCAAGAATCAAGCAGCTGAGCAGGCATGAATCCTGCGGCCCAGCTGGCGATTATCAGGCAGCTGAGCAGGCATGAATCCTGCGGCCCAGCTGGCGATTATCAGGCAGCTGAGCAGGCATGAATCCTGCGGCCCAGCTGGCGATTATCAGGCAGCTGAGCAGGCAGGAATCCTGCGGCCCAGCTGGCGATTATCAGGCAGCTGAGCAGGCAGGAATCCTGCGGCCCAGCTGGCGATTATCAGGCAGCTGAGCAGGCATGAATCCTGCGGCCCAGCTGGCGATTATCAGGCAGCTGAGCAGGCAGGAATCCTGCGGCCCAGCTGGCGATTATCAGGCAGCTGAGCAGGCAGGAATCCTGCGGCCCAGCTGGCGATTATCAGGCAGCTGAGCAGGCATGAATCCTGCGGCCCAGCTGGCGGTTATCAGGCAGCTGAGCAGGCATGAATCCTGCGGCCCAGTTGGCGGTTATCAGGCAGCTGAGCAGGCATGAATCCTGCGGCCCAGCTGGCGGTTATCAGGCAGCTGAGCAGGCATGAATCCTGCGGCCCAGCTGTCGATTATCAGGCAGCTGAGCAGGCATGAATCCTGCGGCCCAGTTGGCGATTATCAGGCAGCTGAGCAGGCATGAATCCTGCGGCCCAGCTGGCGATTATCAGGCAGCTGAGCAGGCATGAATCCTGCGGCCCAGCTGGCGATTATCAGGCAGCTGAGCAGGCATGAATCCTGCGGCCCAGCTGTCGGTTATCAGGCAGCTGAGCAGGCATGAATCCTGCGGCCTAGCTGGCGGTTATCAGGCAGCTGAGCAGACATGAATCCTGCGGCCCAGCTGGCGATTATCAGGCAGCTTAGCAGGCATGAATCCTGCGGCCCAGCTGGCGATTATCAGGCAGCTGAGCAGGCGCTGATCCCGCACCTCAGCATGCACTGATCACGTGCCTGTCATGCAGTGATCAGGTGACTGAGAGGGACTGATCATGTGACTGCTCATGTGCTGATCAGGTAGCTCTCCTGCACGGATCATGTGCCTCAGCAGGCAAGAATCAAGCAGCTGAGCAGGCATGAATCCTGCGGCCCAGCTGGCGATTATCAGGCAGCTGAGCAGGCATGAATCCTGCGGCCCAGCTGGCGATTATCAGGCAGCTGAGCAGGCATGAATCCTGCGGCCCAGCTGGCGATTATCAGGCAGCTGAGCAGGCATGAATCCTGCGGCCCATCTGACGGTTATCAGGCAGCTGAGCAGGCATGAATCCTACGGCCCAGCTGGCGGTTATCAGGCAGCTGAGCAGGCATGAATACTGCGGCCCAGCTGTCGATTATCAGGCACCTGAGCAGGCATGAATCCTGCGGCCCAACTGACGTTTATCAGGCAGCTGAGCAGGCATGAATCCTGCGGCCCAGCTGGCGGTTATCAGGCAGCTGAGCAGGCATGAATCCTGCGGCCCAGCTGGCGATTATCAGGCAGCTGAGCAGGCGCTGATCCCGCACCTCAGCAGGCACTGATCATGTGCCTGTCATGCAGTGATCAGGTGACTGAGAGGCGCTGATCAAGTGACTGCTCATGTGCTGATCAGGTAGCTCTCCTGCACAGATCATGTGCCTCAGCAGGCAAGAATCAAGCAGCTGAGCAGGCATGAATCCTGCGGCCCAGCTGGCGATTATCAGGCAGCTGAGCAGGCATGAATCCTGCGGCCCAGCTGGCGATTATCAGGCAGCTGAGCAGGCATGAATCCTGCGGCCCAGCTGGCGATTATCAGGCAGCTGAGCAGGCATGAATCCTGCGGCCCAGTTGGCGATTATCAGGCAGCTGAGCAGGCATGAATCCTGCGGCCCAGCTGGCGGTTTTCAGGCAGCTGAGCAGGCATGAATCCTGCGGCCCAGCTGGCGGTTATCAGGCAGCTGAGCAGGCGCTGATCCCGCACCTCAGCAGGCACTGATCATGTGCCTGTCATGCAGTGATCAGGTGACTGAGAGGCGCTGATCAAGTGACTGCTCATGTGCTGATCAGGTAGCTCTCCTGCACAGATCATGTGCCTCAGCAGGCAAGAATCAGGCAGCTGAGCAGGCATGAATCCTGCGGCCCAGCTGGCGATTATCAGGCAGCTGAGCAGGCATGAATCCTGCGGCCCAGCTGGCGATTATCAGGCAGCTGAGCAGGCATGAATCCTGCGGCCCAGCTGGCGATTATCAGGCAGCTGAGCAGGCATGAATCCTGCGGCCCAGCTGGCGGTTATCAGGCAGCTGAGCAGGCATGAATCCTGCGGCCCAGCTGGCGGTTATCAGGCAGCTGAGCAGGCGCTGATCCCGCACCTCAGCAGGCACTGATCATGTGCCTGTCATGCAGTGATCAGGTGACTGAGAGGCGCTGATCAAGTGACTGCTCATGTGCTGATCAGGTAGCTCTCCTGCACAGATCATGTGCCTCAGCAGGCAAGAATCAAGCAGCTGAGCAGGCATGAATCCTGCGGCCCAGCTGGCGATTATCAGGCAGCTGAGCAGGCATGAATCCTGCGGCCCAGCTGGCGATTATCAGGCAGCTGAGCAGGCATGAATCCTGCGGCCCAGCTGGCGATTATCAGGCAGCTGAGCAGGCATGAATCCTGCGGCCCAGCTGGCGGTTATCAGGCAGCTGAGCAGGCATGAATCCTGCGGCCCTGCTGGCGGTTATCAGGCAGCTGAGCAGGCATGAATCCTGCGGCACAGCTGGCGGTTATCAGGCAGCTGAGCAGGCATGAATCCTGCGGCCCAGCTGGCGATTATCAGGCAGCTGAGCAGGCATGAATCCTGCGGCCCAGCTGGCGATTATCAGGCAGCTGAGCAGGCATGAATCCTGCGGCCCAGCTGGCGATTATCAGGCAGCTGAGCAGGCATGAATCCTGCGGCCCAGCTGGCGATTATCAGGCAGCTGAGCAGGCATGAATCCTGCGGCCCAGCTGGCGGTTATCAGGCAGCTGAGCAGGCATGAATCCTGCGGCCCAGCTGGCGGTTATCAGGCAGCTGAGCAGGCATGAATCCTGCGGCCCTGCTGACGGTTATCAGGCAGCTGAGCAGGCATGAATCCTGCGGCACAGCTGGCGGTTATCAGGCAGCTGAGCAGGCATGAATCCTGCGGCCCAGCTGTCGATTATCAGGCAGCTGAGCAGGCATGAATCCTGCGGCCCAGCTGGCGATTATCAGGCAGCTGAGCAGGCATGAATCCTGCGGCCCAGCTGGCGATTATCAGGCAGCTGAGCAGGCATGAATCCTGCGGCCCAGCTGGCGATTATCAGGCAGCTGAGCAGGCATGAATCCTGCGGCCCAGCTGGCGATTATCAGGCAGCTGAGCAGGCATGAATCCTGCGGCCCAGCTGGCGATTATCAGGCAGCTGAGCAGGCATGAATCCTGCGGCCCAGCTGGCGATTATCAGGCAGCTGAGCAGGCATGAATCCTGCGGCCCAGCTGGCGATTATCAGGCAGCTGAGCAGGCATGAATCCTGCGGCCCAGCTGGCGATTATCAGGCAGCTGAGCAGGCATGAATCCTGCGGCCCAGCTGGCGGTTATCAGGCAGCTGAGCAGGCATGAATCCTGCGGCCAAGCTGGCGATTATCAGGCAGCTGAGCAGGCATGAATCCTGCGGCCCAGCTGGCGATTATCAGGCAGCTGAGCAGGCGCTGATCCCGCACCTCAGCAGGCACTGATCACGTGCCTGTCATGCAGTGATCAGGTGACTGAGAGGCGCTGATCATGTGACTGCACATGTGCTGATCAGGTAGCTCTCCTGCACGGATCATGTGCCTCAGCAGGCAAGAATCAAGCAGCTGAGCAGGCATGAATCCTGCGGCCCAGCTGGCGATTATCAGGCAGCTGAGCAGGCATGAATCCTGCGGCCCAGCTGGCGATTATCAGGCAGCTGAGCAGGCATGAATCCTGCGGCCCAGCTGGCGATTATCAGGCAGCTGAGGAGGCATGAATCCTGCGGCCCAGCTGACGGTTATCAGGCAGCTGAGCAGGCATGAATCCTGCGGCCCAGCTGGCGGTTATCAGGCAGCTGAGCAGGCATGAAT
Organism: Bos javanicus; assembly: GCF_032452875.1. NCBI lineage: Eukaryota > Metazoa > Chordata > Mammalia > Artiodactyla > Bovidae > Bos > Bos javanicus. The sequence goes on from NW_026893887.1 coordinate 22,151, forward strand.
CCTGCGGCCCAGCTGTCGATTATCAGGCAGCTGAGCAGGCATGAATCCTGAGGCCCAACTGACGGTTATCAGGCAGCTGAGCAGGCATGAATCCTGCGGCCCAGCTGGCGGTTATCAGGCAGCTGAGCAGGCATGAATCCTGCGGCCCAGCTGGCGATTATCAGGCAGCTGAGCAGGCGCTGATCCCGCACCTCAGCAGGCACTGATCATGTGCCTGTCATGCAGTGATCAGGTGACTGAGAGGCACTGATCATGTGACTGCTCATGTGCTGATCAGGTAGCTCTCCTGCACGGATCATGTGCCTCAGCAGGCAAGAATCAAGCAGCTGAGCAGGCATGAATCCTGCGGCCCAGCTGGCGATTATCAGGCAGCTGAGCAGGCATGAATCCTGCGGCCCAGCTGACGGTTATCAGGCAGCTGAGCAGGCATGAATCCTGCGGCCCAGCTGGCGGTTATCAGGCAGCTGAGCAGGCATGAATCCTGCGGCCCAGCTGTCAATTATCAGGCAGCTGAGCAGGCATGAATCCTGCGGCCCAACTGACGGTTATCAGGCAGCTGAGCAGGCATGAATCCTGTGGCCCAGCTGGCGGTTATCAGGCAGCTGAGCAGGCATGAATCCTGCGGCCCAGCTGGCGATTATCAGGCAGCTGAGCAGGCGCTGATCCCGCACCTCAGCAGGCACTGATCATGTGCCTGTCATGCAGTGATCAGGTGACTGAGAGGCGCTGATCATGTGACTGCTCATGTGCTGATCAGGTAGCACTCCTGCACAGATCATGTGCCTCAGCAGGCAAGAATCAAGCAGCTGAGCAGGCATGAATCCTGCGGCCCAGCTGGCGATTATCAGGCAGCTGAGCAGGCATGAATCCTGCGGCCCAGCTGGCGATTATCAGGCAGCTGAGCAGGCATGAATCCTGCGGCCCAGCTGGCGATTATCAGGCAGCTGAGGAGGCATGAATCCTGCGGCCCAGCTGACGGTTATCAGGCAGCTGAGCAGGCATGAATCCTGCGGCCCAGCTGGCGGTTATCAGGCAGCTGAGCAGGCATGAATCCTGCGGCCCAGCTGTCGATTATCAGGCAGCTGAGCAGGCATGAATCCTGCGGCCCAACTGACGGTTATCAGGCAGCTGAGCAGGCATGAATCCTGCGGCCCAGCTGGCGGTTATCAGGCAGCTGAGCAGGCATGAATCCTGCGGCCCAGCTGGCGATTATCAGGCAGCTGAGCAGGCGCTGATCCCGCACCTCAGCAGGCACTGATCATGTGCCTGTCATGCAGTGATCAGGTGACTGAGAGGCGCTGATCATGTGACTGCTCATGTGCTGATCAGGTAGCACTCCTGCACAGATCATGTGCCTCAGCAGGCAAGAATCAAGCAGCTGAGCAGGCATGAATCCTGCGGCCCAGCTGGCGATTATCAGGCAGCTGAGCAGGCATGAATCCTGCGGCCCAGCTGGCGATTATCAGGCAGCTGAGCAGGCATGAATCCTGCGGCCCAGCTGGCGATTATCAGGCAGCTGTGCAGGCATGAATCCTGCGGCCCAGCTGGCGATTATCAGGCAGCTGAGCAGGCATGAATCCTGCGGCCCAGCTGGCGATTATCAGGCAGCTGAACAGGCATGAATCCTGCGGCCCAGCTGGCGATTATCAGGCAGCTGAGCAGGCATGAATCCTGCGGCCCAGCTGGCGATTATCAGGCAGCTGAGCAGGCATGAATCCTGCGGCCCAGCTGGCGGTTATCAGGCAGCTGAGCAGGCATGAATCCTGCGGCCCAGCTGACGGTTATCAGGCAGCTGAGCAGGCATGAATCCTGCGGCCCAGCTGGCGGTTATCAGGCAGGTGAGCAGGCATGAATCCTGCGGCCCAGCTGTCGATTATCAGGCAGCTGAGCAGGCGCTGATCCCGCACCTCAGCAGGCACTGATCACGTGCCTGTCATGCAGTGATCAGGTGACTGAGAGGCACTGATCATGTGACTGCTCATGTGCTGATCAGGTAGCTCTCCTGCACGGATCATGTGCCTCAGCAGGCAAGAATCAAGTAGCTGAGCAGGCATGAATCCTGCGGCCCAGCTGGCGATTATCAGGCAGCTGAGCAGGCATGAATCCTGCGGCCCAGCTGGCGATTATCAGGCAGCTGAGCAGGCGCTGATCCCGCACCTCAGCAGGCACTGATCACGTGCCTGTCATGCAGTGATCAGGTGACTGAGAGGCACTGATCATGTGACTGCTCATGTGCTGATCAGGTAGCTCTCCTGCACGGATCATGTGCCTCAGCAGGCAAGAATCAAGCAGCTGAGCAGGCATGAATCCTGCGGCCCAGCTGGCGATTATCAGGCAGCTGAGCAGGCATGAATCCTGCGGCCCAGCTGACGGTTATCAGGCAGCTGAGCAGGCATGAATCCTGCGGCCCAGCTGGCGGTTATCAGGCAGCTGAGCTGGCATGAATCCTGCGGCCCAGCTGTCGATTATCAGGCAGCTGAGCAGGCATGAATCCTGCGGCCCAACTGACGGTTATCAGGCAGCTGAGCAGGCATGAATCCTGCGGCCCAGCTGGCGGTTATCAGGCAGCTGAGCAGGCATGAATCCTGCGGCCCAGCTGGCGATTATCAGGCAGCTGAACAGGCGCTGATCACGCACCTCAGCAGGCACTGATCATGTGCCTGTCATGCAGTGATCAGGTGACTGAGAGTCGCTGATCATGTGACTGCTCATGTGCTGATGAGGTAGCTCTCCTGCACAGATCATGTGCCTCATCAGGCAAGAATCAAGCAGCTGAGCAGGCATGAATCCTGCGACCCAGCTGGCGATTATCAGGCAGCTGAGCAGGTATGAATCCTGCGGCCCAGCTGGCGATTATCAGGCAGCTGAGCAGGCTTGAATCCTGCGGCCCAGCTGGCGATTATCAGGCAGCTGAGCAGGCATGAATCCTGCGGCCCAGCTGGCGATTATCAGGCAGCTGAGCAGGCATGAATCCTGCGGCCCAGCTGGCGATTATCAGGCAGCTGAGCAGGCATGAATCCTGCGGCCCAGCTGGCGATTATCAGGCAGCTGAGCAGGCATGAATCCTGCGGCCCAGCTGGCGATTATCAGGCAGCTGAGCAGGCAGGAATCCTGCGGCCCAGCTGGCGATTATCAGGCAGCTGAGCAGGCAGGAATCCTGCGGCCCAGCTGGCGATTATCAGGCAGCTGAGCAGGCATGAATCCTGCGGCCCAGCTGGCGATTATCAGGCAGCTGAGCAGGCATGAATCCTGCGGCCCAGCTGGCGGTTATCAGGCAGCTGAGGAGGCATGAATCCTGCGGCCCAGCTGACGGTTATCAGGCAGCTGAGCAGGCATGAATCCTGCGGCCCAGCTGGCGGTTATCAGGCAGCTGAGCAGGCATGAATCCTGCGGCCCAGCTGTCGATTATCAGGCAGCTGAGCAGGCATGAATCCTGCGGCCCAACTGACGGTTATCAGGCAGCTGAGCAGGCATGAATCCTGCGGCCCAGCTGGCGGTTATCAGGCAGCTGAGCAGGCATGAATCCTGCGGCCCAGCTGGCGATTATCAGGCAGCTGAGCAGGCGCTGATCCCGCACCTCAGCAGGCACTGATCATGTGCCTGTCATGCAGTGATCAGGTGACTGAGAGGCACTGATCATGTGACTGCTCATGTGCTGATCAGGTAGCTCTCCTGCACGGATCATGTGCCTCAGCAGGCAAGAATCAAGCAGCTGAGCAGGCATGAATCCTGCGGCCCAGCTGGCGATTATCAGGCAGCTGAGCAGGCATGAATCCTGCGGCCCAGCTGACGGTTATCAGGCGGCTGAGCAGGCATGAATCCTGCGGCCCAGCTGTCGATTATCAGGCAGCTGAGCAGGCATGAATCCTGCGGCCCAGCTGTCGATTATCAGGCAGCTGAGCAGGCATGAATCCTGCGGCCCATCTGTCTGTTATCAGGCAGCTGAGCAGGCATGAATCCTGCGGCCCAGCTGGCGGTTATCAGGCAGCTGAGCAGGCATGAATCCTGCGGCCCAGCTGGCGATTATCAGGCAGCTGAGCAGGCGCTGATCCCGCACCTCAGCAGGCACTGAGCATGTGCCTGTCATGCAGTGATCAGGTGACTGAGAGGCGCTGATCATGTGACTGCTCATGTGCTGATCAGGTAGCACTCCTGCACGGATCATGTGCCTCAGCAGGCAAGAATCAAGCAGCTGAGCAGGCATGAATCCTGCGGCCCAGCTGGCGATTATCAGGCAGCTGAGCAGGCATGAATCCTGCGGCCCAGCTGGCGATTATCAGGCAGCTGAGCAGGCATGAATCCTGCGGCCCAGCTGGCGATTATCAGGCAGCTGAGGAGGCATGAATCCTGCGGCCCAGCTGACGGTTATCAGGCAGCTGAGCAGGCATGAATCCTGCGGCCCAGCTGGCGGTTATCAGGCAGCTGAGCAGGCACGAATCCTGCGGCCCAGCTGTCGATTATCAGGCAACTGAGCAGGCATGAATCCTGAGGCCCAACTGACGGTTATCAGGCAGCTGAGCAGGCATGAATCCTGCGGCCCAGCTGGCGGTTATCAGGCAGCTGCGCAGGCATGAATCCTGCGGCCCAGCTGGCGATTATCAGGCAGCTGAGCAGGCGCTGATCCCGCACCTCAGCAGGCACTGATCATGTGCCTGTCATGCAGTGATCAGGTGACTGAGAGGCGCTGATCATGTGACTGCTCATGTGCTGATCAGGTAGCACTCCTGCACAGATCATGTGCCTCAGCAGGCAAGAATCAAGCAGCTGAGCAGGCATGAATCCTGCGGCCCAGCTGGCGATTATCAGGCAGCTGAGCAGGCATGAATCCTGCGGCCCAGCTGGCGATTATCAGGCAGCTGAGCAGGCATGAATCCTGCGGCCCAGCTGGCGCTTATCAGGCAGCTGTGCAGGCATGAATCCTGCGGCCCAGCTGGCGATTAACAGGCAGCTGAGCAGGCATGAATCCTGCGGCCCAGCTGGCGATTATCAGGCAGCTGAACAGGCATGAATCCTGCGGCCCAGCTGGCGATTATCAGGCAGCTGAGCAGGCATGAATCCTGCGGCCCAGCTGGCGATTATCAGGCAGCTGAGCAGGCATGAATCCTGCGGCCCAGCTGGCGGTTATCAGGCAGCTGAGCAGGCATGAATCCTGCGGCCCAGCTGACGGTTATCAGGCAGCTGAGCAGGCATGAATCCTGCGGCCCAGCTGGCGGTTATCAGGCAGGTGAGCAGGCATGAATCCTGCGGCCCAGCTGTCGATTATCAGGCAGCTGAGCAGGCGCTGATCCCGCACCTCAGCAGGCACTGATCACGTGCCTGTCATGCAGTGATCAGGTGACTGAGAGGCACTGATCATGTGACTGCTCATGTGCTGATCAGGTAGCTCTCCTGCACGGATCATGTGCCTCAGCAGGCAAGTATCAAGTAGCTGAGCAGGCATGAATCCTGCGGCCCAGCTGGCGATTATCAGGCAGCTGAGCAGGCATGAATCCTGCGGCCCAGCTGGCGATTATCAGGCAGCTGAGCAGGCGCTGATCCCGCACCTCAGCAGGCACTGATCACGTGCCTGTCATGCAGTGATCAGGTGACTGAGAGGCACTGATCATGTGACTGCTCATGTGCTGATCAGGTAGCTCTCCTGCACGGATCATGTGCCCCAGCAGGCAAGAATCAAGCAGCTGAGCAGGCATGAATCCTGCGGCCCAGCTGGCGATTATCAGGCAGCTGAGCAGGCATGAATCCTGCGGCCCAGCTGACGGTTATCAGGCAGCTGAGCAGGCATGAATCCTGCGGCCCAGCTGGCGGTTATCAGGCAGCTGAGCTGGCATGAATCCTGCGGCCAAGCTGTCGATTATCAGGCAGCTGAGCAGGCATGAATCCTGCGGCCCAACTGACGGTTATCAGGCAGCTGAGCAGGCATGAATCCTGCGGCCCAGCTGGCGGTTATCAGGCAGCTGAGCAGGCATGAATCCTGCGGCCCAGCTGGCGATTATCAGGCAGCTGAACAGGCGCTGATCACGCACCTCAGCAGGCACTGATCATGTGCCTGTCATGCAGTGATCAGGTGACTGAGAGGCGCTGATCATGTGACTGCTCATGTGCTGATCAGGTAGCTCTCCTGCACAGATCATGTGCCTCATCAGGCAAGAATCAAGCAGCTGAGCAGGCATGAATCCTGCGACCCAGCTGGCGATTATCAGGCAGCTGAGCAGGTATGAATCCTGCGGCCCAGCTGGCGATTATCAGGCAGCTGAGCAGGATTGAATCCTGCGGCCCAGCTGGCGATTATCAGGCAGCTGAGCAGGCATGAATCCTGCGGCCCAGCTGACGGTTATCAGGCAGCTGAGCAGGCATGAATCCTGCGGCCCAGCTGGCGATTATCAGGCAGCTGAGCAGGCATGAATCCTGCGGCCCAGCTGGCGATTATCAGGCAGCTGAGCAGGCATGAATCCTGCGGCCCAGCTGGCGATTATCAGGCAGCTGAGCAGGCATGAATCCTGCGGCCCAGCTGGCGATTATCAGGCAGCTGAGCAGGCAGGAATCCTGCGGCCCAGCTGGCGATTATCAGGCAGCTGAGCAGGCATGAATCCTGCGGCCCAGCTGGCGTTATCAGGCAGCTGAGCAGGCATGAATCATGCGGCCCAGCTGGCAGTTATCAGGCAGCTGAGCAGGCATGCATCCTGCGGCCCAGCTGACGGTTATCAGGCAGCTGAGCAGGCATGCATCCTGCGGCCCAGCTGACGGTTATCAGGCAGCTGAGCAGGCATGAATCCTGCGGCCCAGCTGGCGATTATCAGGCAGCTGAGCAGGCGCTGATCCCGCACCTCAGCAGGCACTGATCATGTGCCTGTCCTGCAGTGATCAGGTGACTGAGAGGCGCTGATCATGTGAATGCTCATGTGCTGATCAGGTAGCACTCCTGCACGGATCATGTGCCTCAGCAGGCAAGAATCAAGTAGCTGAGCAGGCATGAATCCTGCGGCCCAGCTGGCGATTATCAGGCAGCTGAGCAGGCATGAATCCTGCGGCCCAGCTGGCGGTTATCAGGCAGCTGAGCAGGCATGAATCCTGCGGCCCAGCTGGCGGTTATCAGGCAGCTGTGCAGGCATGAATCCTGCGGCCCAGCTGGCGATTATCAGGCAGCTGAGCAGGCATGAATCCTGCGGCCCAGCTGGCGGTTATCAGGCAGCTGAACAGGCATGAATCCTGCGGCCCAGCTGGCGATTATCAGGCAGCTGAGCAGGCATGAATCCTGCGGCCCAGCTGGCGATTATCAGGCAGCTGAGCAGGCATGAATCCTGCGGCCCAGCTGGCGATTATCAGGCAGCTGAGCAGGCATGAATCCTGCGGCCCAGCTGACGGTTATCAGGCAGCTGAGCAGGCATGAATCCTGCGGCCCAGCTGGCGGTTATCAGGCAGCTGAGCAGGCATGAATCCTGCGGCCCAGCTGTCGATTATCAGGCAGCTGAGCAGGCGCTGATCCCGCACCTCAGCAGGCACTGATCACGTGCCTGTCATGCAGTGATCAGGTGACTGAGAGGCACTGATCATGTGACTGCTCATGTGCTGATCAGGTAGCTCTCCTGCACGGATCATGTGCCTCAGCAGGCAAGAATCAAGTAGCTGAGCAGGCATGAATCCTGCGGCCCAGCTGGCGATTATCAGGCAGCTGAGCAGGCATGAATCCTGCGGCCCAGCTGGCGATTATCAGGCAGCTGAGCAGGCGCTGATCCCGCACCTCAGCAGGCACTGATCACGTGCCTGTCATGCAGTGATCAGGTGACTGAGAGGCACTGATCATGTGACTGCTCATGTGCTGATCAGGTAGCTCTCCTGCACGGATCATGTGCCTCAGCAGGCAAGAATCAAGCAGCTGAGCAGGCATGAATCCTGCGGCCCAGCTGGCGATTATCAGGCAGCTGAGCAGGCATGAATCCTGCGGCCCAGCTGGCGGTTATCAGGCAGCTGAGCAGGCATGAATCCTGCGGCCCAGCTGGCGGTTATCAGGCAGCTGAGCAGGCATGAATCCTGCGGCCCAGCTGGCGATTATCAGGCAGCTGAGCAGGCATGAATCCTGCGGCCCAACTGGCGGTTATCAGGCAGCTGAGCAGGCATGAATCCTGCGGCCCAGCTGGCGGTTATCAGGCAGCTGAGCAGGCATGAATCCTGCGGCCCAGCTGGCGATTATCAGGCAGCTGAGCAGGCGCTGATCCCGCACCTCAGCAGGCACTGATCACGTGCCTGTCATGCAGTGATCAGGTGACTGAGAGGCGCTGATCATGTGACTGCTCATGTGCTGATCAGGTAGCTCTCCTGCACGGATCATGTGCCTCAGCAGGCAAGAAATAAGCAGCTGAGCAGGCATGAATCCTGCGGCCCAGCTGGCGATTATCAGGCAGCTGAGCAGGCATGAATCCTGCGGCCCAGCTGGCGATTATCAGGCAGCTGAGCAGGCATGAATCCTGCGGCCCAGCTGGCGATTATCAGGCAGCTGAGCAGGCATGAATCCTGCGGCCCAGCTGGCGATTATCAGGCAGCTGAGCAGGCATGAATCCTGCGGCCCAGCTGGCGATTATCAGGCAGCTGAGCAGGCATGAATCCTGCGGCCCAGCTGGCGATTATCAGGCAGCTGAGCAGGCATGAATCCTGCGGCCCAGCTGGCGATTATCAGGCAGCTGAGCAGGCATGAATCCTGCGGCCCAGCTGGCGATTATCAGGCAGCTGAGCAGGCATGAATCCTGCGGCCCAGCTGGCGATTATCAGGCAGCTGAGCAGGCATGAATCCTGCGGCCCAGCTGGCGATTATCAGGCAGCTGAGCAGGCATGAATCCTGCGGCCCAGCTGGCGGTTATCAGGCAGCTGAGCAGGCATGAATCCTGCGGCCCAGCTGGCGGTTATCAGGCAGCTGAGCAGGCATGAATCCTGCGGCCCAGCTGGCGGTTATCAGGCAGCTGAGCAGGCATGAATCCTGCGGCCCAGCTGGCGGTTATCAGGCAGCTGAGCAGGCATGAATCCTGCGGCCCAGCTGGCGATTATCAGGCAGCTGAGCAGGCATGAATCCTGCGGCCCAGCTGGCGATTATCAGGCAGCTGAGCAGGCGCTGATCCCGCACCTCAGCAGGCACTGATCACGTGCCTGTCATGCAGTGATCAGGTGACTGAGAGGCACTGATCATGTGACTGCTCATGTGCTGATCAGGTAGCTCTCCTGCACGGATCATGTGCCTCAGCAGGCAAGAATCAAGCAGCTGAGCAGGCATGAATCCTGCGGCCCAGCTGGCGATTATCAGGCAGCTGAGCAGGCATGAATCCTGCGGCCCAGCTGGCGATTATCAGGCAGCTGAGCAGGCATGAATCCTGCGGCCCAGCTGGCGATTATCAGGCAGCTGAGCAGGCATGAATCCTGCGGCCCAGCTGGCGATTATCAGGCAGCTGAGCAGGCATGAATCCTGCGGCCCAGCTGGCGGTTATCAGGCAGCTGAGCAGGCATGAATCCTGCGGCCCAGCTGTCGATTATCAGGCAGCTGAGCAGGCATGAATCCTGCGGCCCAGCTGGCGTTATCAGGCAGCTGAGCAGGCATGAATCCTGCGGCCCAGCTGGCGGTTATCAGGCAGCTGAGCAGGCATGAATCCTGCGGCCCAGCTGGCGATTAACAGGCAGCTGAGCAGGCGCTGATCCCGCACCTCAGCAGGCACTGATCACGTGCCTTTCATGCAGTGATCAGGTGACTGAGAGGCCCTGATCATGTGACTGCTCATGTGCTGATCAGGTAGCTCTCCTGCACGGATCATGGGCCTCAGCAGGCAAGAATCAAGCAGCTGAGCAGGCATGAATCCTGTGGCCCAGCTGGCGATTATCAGGCAGCTGAGCAGGCATGAATCCTGCGGCCCAGCTGGCGTTATCAGGCAGCTGAGCAGGCATGAATCCTGCGGCCCAGCTGGCGGTTATCAGGCAGCTGAGCAGGCATGAATCCTGCGGCCCAGCTGGCGGTTATCAGGCAGCTGAGCAGGCATGAATCCTGCGGCCCAGCTGGCGATTATCAGGCAGCTGAGCAGGCATGAATCCTGCGGCCCAGCTGGCGATTATCAGGCAGCTGAGCAGGCATGAATCCTGCGGCCCAGCTGGCGATTATCAGGCAGCTGAGCAGGCGCTGATCCCGCACCTCAGCAGGCACTGATCACGTGCCTGTCATGCAGTGATCAGGTGACTGAGAGGCGCTGATCATGTGACTGCTCATGTGCTGATCAGGTAGCTCTCCTGCACGGATCATGTGCCTCAGCAGGCAAGAATCAAGCAGCTGAGCAGGCATGAATCCTGCGGCCCAGCTGGCGATTATCAGGCAGCTGAGCAGGCATGAATCCTGCGGCCCAGCTGGCGATTATCAGGCAGCTGAGCAGGCATGAATCCTGCGGCCCAGCTGGCGATTATCAGGCAGCTGAGCAGGCATGAATCCTGCGGCCCAGCTGGCGGTTATCAGGCAGCTGAGCAGGCATGAATCCTGCGGCCCAGCTGGCGGTTATCAGGCAGCTGAGCAGGCATGAATCCTGCGGCCCAGCTGGCGATTATCAGGCAGCTGAGCAGGCATGAATCCTGCGGCCCAGCTGGCGTTTATCAGGCAGCTGAGCAGGCATGAATCCTGCGGCCCAGCTGGCGGTTATCAGGCAGCTGAGCAGGCATGAATCCTGCGGCCCAGCTGGCGATTATCAGGCAGCTGAGCAGGCATGATCCCGCACCTCAGCAGGCACTGATCACGTGCCTGTCATGCAGTGATCAGGTGACTGAGAGGCGCTGATCATGTGACTGCTCATGTGCTGATCAGGTTGCTCTCCTGCACGGATCATGTGCCTCAGCTGGCTAGTATCATGCAGCTGAGCAGGCATGAATCCTGCGGCCCAGCTGGCGATTATCAGGCAGCTGAGCAGGCATGAATCCTGCGGCCCAGCTGGCGATTATCAGGCAGCTGAGCAGGCATGAATCCTGCGGCCCAGCTGGCGATTATCAGGCAGCTGAGCAGGCATGAATCCTGCGGCCCAGCTGGCGATTATCAGGCAGCTGAGCAGGCATGAATCCTGCGGCCCAGCTGGCGATTATCAGGCAGCTGAGCAGGCATGAATCCTGCGGCCCAGCTGGCGATTATCAGGCAGCTGAGCAGGCATGAATCCTGCGGCCCAGCTGGCGGTTATCAGGCAGCTGAGCAGGCATGAATCCTGCGGCCCAGCTGGCGGTTATCAGGCAGCTGAGCAGGCATGAATCCTGCGGCCCAGCTGGCGATTATCAGGCAGCTGAGCAGGCATGAATCCTGCGGCCCAGCTGGCGATTATCAGGCAGCTGAGCAGGCATGAATCCTGCGGCCCAGCTGGCGATTATCAGGCAGCTGAGCAGGCATGAATCCTGCGGCCCAGCTGGCGATTATCAGGCAGCTGAGCAGGCATGAATCCTGCGGCCCAGCTGGCGATTATCAGGCAGCTGAGCAGGCATGAATCCTGCGGCCCAGCTGGCGGTTATCAGGCAGCTGAGCAGGCATGAATCCTGCGGCCCAGCTGGCGGTTATCAGGCAGCTGAGCAGGCATGAATCCTGCGGCCCAGCTGGCGATTATCAGGCAGCTGAGCAGGCATGAATCCTGCGGCCCAGCTGGCGGTTATCAGGCAGCTGAGCAGGCATGAATCCTGCGGCCCAGCTGGCGATTATCAGGCAGCTGAGCAGGCATGAATCCTGCGGCCCAGCTGGCGATTATCAGGCAGCTGAGCAGGCGCTGATCCCGCACCTCAGCAGGCACTGATCACGTGCCTGTCATGCAGTAATCAGGTGACTGAGAGGCGCTGATCATGTGACTGCTCATGTGCTGATCAGGTAGCTCTCCTGCACGGATCATGTGCCTCAGCAGGCAAGAATCAAGCAGCTGAGCAGGCATGAATCCTGCGGCCCAACTGGCGGTTATCAGGCAGCTGAGCAGGCATGAATCCTGCGGCCCAGCTGGCGATTATCAGGCAGCTGAGCAGGCATGAATCCTGCGGCCCAGCTGGCGATTATCAGGCAGCTGAGCAGGCATGAATCCTGCGGCCCAGCTGGCGATTATCAGGCAGCTGAGCAGGCGCTGATCCCGCACCTAAGCAGGCACTGATCACGTGCCTGTCATGCAGTGATCAGGTGACTGAGAGGCACTGATCATGTGACTGCTCATGTGCTGATCAGGTAGCTCTCCTGCACGGATCATGTGCCTCAGCAGGCAAGAATCAAGCAGCTGAGCAGGCATGAATCCTGCGGCCCAGCTGGCGATTATCAGGCAGCTGAGCAGGCATGAATCCTGCGGCCCAGCTGGCGATTATCAGGCAGCTGAGCAGGCATGAATCCTGCGGCCCAGCTGGCGGTTATCAGGCAGCTGAGCAGGCATGAATCCTGCGGCCCAGCTGGCGATTATCAGGCAGCTGAGCAGGCATGAATCCTGCGGCCCAGCTGGCGTTTATCAGGCAGCTGAGCAGGCATGAATCCTGCGGCCCAGCTGGCGGTTATCAGGCAGCTGAGCAGGCATGAATCCTGCGGCCCAGCTGGCGATTATCAGGCAGCTGAGCAGGCGCTGATCCCGCACCTCAGCAGGCACTGATCACGTGCCTGTCATGCAGTGATCAGGTGACTGAGAGGCGCTGATCATGTGACTGCTCATGTGCTGATCAGGTAGCTCTCCTGCACGGATCATGTGCCTCAGCAGGCAAGAATCAAGCAGCTGAGCAGGCATGAATCCTGCGGCCCAGCTGGCGATTATCAGGCAGCTGAGCAGGCATGAATCCTGCGGCCCAGCTGGCGATTATCAGGCAGCTGAGCAGGCATGAATCCTGCGGCCCAGCTGGCGATTATCAGGCAGCTGAGCAGGCATGAATCCTGCGGCCCAGCTGGCGATTATCAGGCAGCTGAGCAGGCATGAATCCTGCGGCCCAGCTGGCGATTATCAGGCAGCTGAGCAGGCATGAATCCTGCGGCCCAGCTGGCGATTATCAGGCAGCTGAGCAGGCATGAATCCTGCGGCCCAGCTGGCGATTATCAGGCAGCTGAGCAGGCATGAATCCTGCGGCCCAGCTGGCGGTTATCAGGCAGCTGAGCAGGCATGAATCCTGCGGCCCAGCTGGCGATTATCAGGCAGCTGAGCAGGCATGAATCCTGCGGCCCAGCTGGCGTTATCAGGCAGCTGAGCAGGCATGAATCCTGCGGCCCAGCTGGCGATTATCAGGCAGCTGAGCAGGCATGAATCCTGCGGCCCAGCTGGCGATTATCAGGCAGCTGAGCAGGCATGAATCCTGCGGCCCAGCTGGCGATTATCAGGCAGCTGAGCAGGCATGAATCCTGCGGCCCAGCTGGCGGTTATCAGGCAGCTGAGCAGGCATGAATCCTGCGGCCCAGCTGGCGGTTATCAGGCAGCTGAGCAGGCATGAATCCTGCGGCCCAGCTGGCGATTATCAGGCAGCTGAGCAGGCATGAATCCTGCGGCCCAGCTGGCGGTTATCAGGCAGCTGAGCAGGCATGAATCCTGCGGCCCAGCTGGCGATTATCAGGCAGCTGAGCAGGCATGAATCCTGCGGCCCAGCTGGCGATTATCAGGCAGCTGAGCAGGCATGAATCCTGCGGCCCAGCTGGCGATTATCAGGCAGCTGAGCAGGCATGAATCCTGCGGCCCAGCTGGCGATTATCAGGCAGCTGAGCAGGCATGAATCCTGCGGCCCAGCTGGCGGTTATCAGGCAGCTGAGCAGGCATGAATCCTGCGGCCCAGCTGGCGGTTATCAGGCAGCTGAGCAGGCATGAATCCTGCGGCCCAGCTGGCGATTATCAGGCAGCTGAGCAGGCATGAATCCTGCGGCCCAGCTGGCGATTATCAGGCAGCTGAGCAGGCATGAATCCTGCGGCCCAGCTGGCGATTATCAGGCAGCTGAGCAGGCATGAATCCTGCGGCCCAGCTGGCGATTATCAGGCAGCTGAGCAGGCATGAATCCTGCGGCCCAGCTGGCGATTATCAGGCAGCTGAGCAGGCATGAATCCTGCGGCCCAGCTGGCGATTATCAGGCAGCTGAGCAGGCATGAATCCTGCGGCCCAGCTGGCGATTATCAGGCAGCTGAGCAGGCATGAATCCTGCAGCCCAGCTGGCGATTATCAGGCAGCTGAGCAGGCATGAATCCTGCGGCCCAGCTGGCGATTATCAGGCAGCTGAGCAGGCATGAATCCTGCGGCCCAGCTGACGGTTATCAGGCAGCTGAGCAGGCATGAATCCTGCGGCCCAGCTGGCGGTTATCAGGCAGCTGAGCAGGCATGAATCCTGCGGCCCAGCTGGCGATTATCAGGCAGCTGAGCAGGCATGAATCCTGCGGCCCAACTGGCGGTTATCAGGCAGCTGAGCAGGCATGAATCCTGCGGCCCAGCTGGCGGTTATCAGGCAGCTGAGCAGGCATGAATCCTGCGGCCCAGCTGGCGATTATCAGGCAGCTGAGCAGGCGCTGATCCCGCACCTCAGCAGGCACTGATCACGTGCCTGTCATGCAGTGATCAGGTGACTGAGAGGCGCTGATCAAGTGACTGCTCATGTGCTGATCAGGTAGCTCTCCTGCACGGATCATGTGCCTCAGCAGGCAAGAATCAAGCAGCTGAGCAGGCATGAATCCTGCGGCCCAGCTGGCGATTATCAGGCAGCTGAGCAGGCATGAATCCTGCGGCCCAGCTGGCGATTATCAGGCAGCTGAGCAGGCATGAATCCTGCGGCCCAGCTGGCGATTATCAGGCAGCTGAGCAGGCATGAATCCTGCGGCCCAGCTGGCGATTATCAGGCAGCTGAGCAGGCATGAATCCTGCGGCCCAGCTGGCGATTATCAGGCAGCTGAGCAGGCATGAATCCTGCGGCCCAGCTGGCGATTATCAGGCAGCTGAGCAGGCATGAATCCTGCGGCCCAGCTGGCGATTATCAGGCAGCTGAGCAGGCATGAATCCTGCGGCCCAGCTGGCGATTATCAGGCAGCTGAGCAGGCATGAATCCTGCGGCCCAGCTGGCGATTATCAGGCAGCTGAGCAGGCATGAATCCCGCGGCCCAGCTGGCGATTATCAGGCAGCTGAGCAGGCATGAATCCTGCGGCCCAGCTGGCGTTATCAGGCAGCTGAGCAGGCATGAATCCTGCGGCCCAGCTGGCGATTATCAGGCAGCTGAGCAGGCATGAATCCTGCGGCCCAGCTGGCGGTTATCAGGCAGCTGAGCAGGCATGAATCCTGCGGCCCAGCTGGCGATTATCAGGCAGCTGAGCAGGCATGAATCCTGCGGCCCAGCTGGCGATTATCAGGCAGCTGAGCAGGCATGAATCCTGCGGCCCAGCTGGCGATTATCAGGCAGCTGAGCAGGCATGAATCCTGCGGCCCAGGTGGCGATTATCAGGCAGCTGAGCAGGCATGAATCCTGCGGCCCAGCTGGCGATTATCAGGCAGCTGAGCAGGCATGAATCCTGCGGCCCAGCTGGCGGTTATCAGGCAGCTGAGCAGGCATGAATCCTGCGGCCCAGCTGGCGGTTATCAGGCAGCTGAGCAGGCATGAATCCTGCGGCCCAGCTGGCGATTATCAGGCAGCTTAGCAGGCATGAATCCTGCGGCCCAGCTGGCGATTATCAGGCAGCTGAGCAGGCATGATCCCGCACCTCAGCAGGCACTGATCACGTGCCTGTCATGCAGTGATCAGGTGACTGAGAGGCGCTGATCATGTGACTGCTCATGTGCTGATCAGGCAGCTCTCCTGCACGGATCATGTGCCTCAGCAGGCAAGAATCAAGCAGCTGAGCAGGCATGAATCCTGCGGCCCAGCTGGCGATTATCAGGCAGCTGAGCAGGCATGAATCCTGCGGCCCAGCTGGCGATTATCAGGCAGCTGAGCAGGCATGAATCCTGCGGCCCAGCTGGCGATTATCAGGCAGCTGAGCAGGCATGAATCCTGCGGCCCAGCTGACGGTTATCAGGCAGCTGAGCAGGCATGAATCCTGCGGCCCAGCTGGCGGTTATCAGGCAGCTGAGCAGGCATGAATCCTGCGGCCCAGCTGTCGATTATCAGGCAGCTGAGCAGGCATGAATCCTGCGGCCCAGCTGGCGTTTATCAGGCAGCTGAGCAGGCATGAATCCTGCGGCCCAGCTGGCGATTATCAGGCAGCTGAGCAGGCATGAATCCTGCGGCCCAGCTGGCGATTATCAGGCAGCTGAGCAGGCGCTGATCCCGCACCTCAGCAGGCACTGATCACGTGCCTGTCATGCAGTGATCAGGTGACTGAGAGGCGCTGATCAAGTGACTGCTCATGTGCTGATCAGGTAGCTCTCCTGCACGGATCATGTGCCTCAGCAGGCAAGAATCAAGCAGCTGAGCAGGCATGAATCCTGCGGCCCAGCTGGCGATTATCAGGCAGCTGAGCAGGCATGAATCCTGCGGCCCAGCTGGCGATTATCAGGCAGCTGAGCAGGCATGAATCCTGCGGCCCAGCTGGCGATTATCAGGCAGCTGAGCAGGCATGAATCCTGCGGCCCAGCTGGCGATTATCAGGCAGCTGAGCAGGCATGAATCCTGCGGCCCAGCTGGCGATTATCAGGCAGCTGAGCAGGCATGAATCCTGCGGCCCAGCTGGCGATTATCAGGCAGCTGAGCAGGCATGAATCCTGCGGCCCAGCTGGCGGTTATCAGGCAGCTGAGCAGGCATGAATCCTGCGGCCCAGCCGGCGGTTATCAGGCAGCTGAGCAGGCATGAATCCTGCGGCCCAGCTGTCGATTATCAGGCAGCTGAGCAGGCATGAATCCTGCGGCCCAGCTGTCGATTATCAGGCAGCTGAGCAGGCATGAATCCTGCGGCCCAGCTGGCGATTATCAGGCAGCTGAGCAGGCATGAATCCTGCGGCCCAGCTGGCGATTATCAGGCAGCTGAGCAGGCGCTGATCCCGCACCTCAGCAGGCACTGATCACGTGCCTGTCATGCAGTGATCAGGTGACTGAGAGGCACTGATCATGTGACTGCTCATGTGCTGATCAGGTAGCTCTCCTGCACGGATCATGTGCCTCAGCATGCAAGAATCAAGCAGCTGAGCAGGCATGAATCCTGCGGCCCAGCTGGCGATTATCAGGCAGCTGAGCAGGCATGAATCCTGCGGCCCAGCTGGCGATTATCAGGCAGCTGAGCAGGCATGAATCCTGCGGCCCAGCTGGCGATTATCAGGCAGCTGAGCAGGCATGAATCCTGCGGCCCAGCTGGCGATTATCATGCAGCTGAGCAGGCGCTGATCCCGCACCTCAGCAGGCACTGATCACGTGCCTGTCATGCAGTGATCAGGTGACTGAGAGGCGCTGATCATGTGACTGCTCATGTGCTGATCAGGTAGCTCTCCTGCACGGATCATGTGCCTCAGCAGGCAAGAATCAAGCAGCTGAGCAGGCATGAATCCTGCGGCCCAGCTGGCGATTATCAGGCAGCTGAGCAGGCATGAATCCTGCGGCCCAGCTGGCGTTATCAGGCAGCTGAGCAGGCATGAATCCTGCGGCCCAGCTGGCGGTTATCAGGCAGCTGAGCAGGCATGAATCCTGCGGCCCAGCTGTCGATTATCAGGCAGCTGAGCAGGCATGAATCCTGCGGCCCAGCTGGCGGTTATCAGGCAGCTGAGCAGGCATGAATCCTGCGGCCCAGCTGGCGGTTATCAGGCAGCTGAGCAGGCATGAATCCTGCGGCCCAGCTGGCGATTATCAGGCAGCTGAGCAGGCGCTGATCCCGCACCTCAGCAGGCACTGATCACGTGCCTGTCATGCAGTGATCAGGTGACTGAGAGGCGCTGATCATGTGACTGCTCATGTGCTGATCAGGTAGCTCTCCTGCACGGATCATGTGCCTCAGCAGGCTAGTATCAGGCAGCTGAGCAGGCATGAATCCTGCGGCCCAGCTGGCGATTATCAGGCAGCTGAGCAGGCATGAATCCTGCGGCCCAGCTGGCGATTATCAGGCAGCTGAGCAGGCATGAATCCTGCGGCCCAGCTGGCGATTATCAGGCAGCTGTGCAGGCATGAATCCTGCGGCCCAGCTGGCGATTATCAGGCAGCTGAGCAGGCATGAATCCTGCGGCCCAGCTGGCGATTATCAGGCAGCTGAGCAGGCATGAATCCTGCGGCCCAGCTGGCGATTATCAGGCAGCTGAGCAGGCATGAATCCTGCGGCCCAGCTGGCGATTATCAGGCAGCTGAGCAGGCATGAATCCTGCGGCCCAGCTGGCGATTATCAGGCAGCTGAGCAGGCATGAATCCTGCGGCCCAGCTGGCGGTTATCAGGCAGCTGAGCAGGCATGAATCCTGCGGCCCAGCTGGCGATTATCAGGCAGCTGAGCAGGCATGAATCCTGCGGCCCAGCTGGCGATTATCAGGCAGCTGAGCAGGCATGAATCCTGCGGCCCAGCTGGCGATTATCAGGCAGCTGAGCAGGCATGAATCCTGCGGCCCAGCTGGCGATTATCAGGCAGCTGAGCAGGCATGAATCCTGCGGCCCAGCTGGCGATTATCAGGCAGCTGAGCAGGCATGAATCCTGCGGCCCAGCTGGCGATTATCAGGCAGCTGAGCAGGCATGAATCCTGCGGCCCAGCTGGCGATTATCAGGCAGCTGAGCAGGCATGAATCCTGCGGCCCAGCTGGCGGTTATCAGGCAGCTGAGCAGGCATGAATCCTGCGGCCCAGCTGGCGGTTATCAGGCAGCTGAGCAGGCATGAATCCTGCGGCCCAGCTGGCGATTATCAGGCAGCTGAGCAGGCATGAATCCTGCGGCCCAGCTGGCGATTATCAGGCAGCTGAGCAGGCGCTGATCCCGCACCTCAGCAGGCACTGATCACGTGCCTGTCATGCAGTGATCAGGTGACTGAGAGGCGCTGATCATGTGACTGCTCATGTGCTGATCAGGTAGCTCTCCTGCACGGATCATGTGCCTCAGCAGGCAAGAATCAAGCAGCTGAGCAGGCATGAATCCTGCGGCCCAGCTGGCGATTATCAGGCAGCTGAGCAGGCATGAATCCTGCGGCCCAGCTGGCGATTATCAGGCAGCTGAGCAGGCATGAATCCTGCGGCCCAGCTGGCGATTATCAGGCAGCTGAGCAGGCATGAATCCTGCGGCCCATCTGGCGGTTATCAGGCAGCTGAGCAGGCATGAATCCTGCGGCCCAGCTGGCGGTTATCAGGCAGCTGAGCAGGCATGAATCCTGCGGCCCAGCTGGCGATTATCAGGCAGCTGAGCAGGCATGAATCCTGCGGCCCAGCTGGCGTTTATCAGGCAGCTGAGCAGGCATGAATCCTGCGGCCCAGCTGGCGGTTATCAGGCAGCTGAGCAGGCATGAATCCTGCGGCCCAGCTGGCGATTATCAGGCAGCTGAGCAGGCGCTGATCCCGCACCTCAGCAGGCACTGATCACGTGCCTGTCATGCAGTGATCAGGTGACTGAGAGGCGCTGATCATGTGACTGCTCATGTGCTGATCAGGTAGCTCTCCTGCACGGATCATGTGCCTCAGCAGGCTAGAATCAAGCAGCTGAGCAGGCATGAATCCTGCGGCCCAGCTGGCGATTATCAGGCAGCTGAGCAGGCATGAATCCTGCGGCCCAGCTGGCGATTATCAGGCAGCTGAGCAGGCATGAATCCTGCGGCCCAGCTGGCGATTATCAGGCAGCTGAGCAGGCATGAATCCTGCGGCCCAGCTGGCGATTATCAGGCAGCTGAGCAGGCATGAATCCTGCGGCCCAGCTGGCGATTATCAGGCAGCTGAGCAGGCATGAATCCTGCGGCCCAGCTGGCGATTATCAGGCAGCTGAGCAGGCATGAATCCTGCGGCCCAGCTGGCGATTATCAGGCAGCTGAGCAGGCATGAATCCTGCGGCCCAGCTGGCGATTATCAGGCAGCTGAGCAGGCATGAATCCTGCGGCCCAGCTGGCGATTATCAGGCAGCTGAGCAGGCATGAATCCTGCGGCCCAGCTGGCGATTATCAGGCAGCTGAGCAGGCATGAATCCTGCGGCCCAGCTGGCGATTATCAGGCAGCTGAGCAGGCATGAATCCTGCGGCCCAGCTGGCGATTATCAGGCAGCTGAGCAGGCATGAATCCTGCGGCCCAGCTGGCGATTATCAGGCAGCTGAGCAGGCATGAATCCTGCGGCCCAGCTGGCGATTATCAGGCAGCTGAGCAGGCATGAATCCTGCGGCCCAGCTGGCGGTTATCAGGCAGCTGAGCAGGCATGAATCCTGCGGCCCAGCTGGCGGTTATCAGGCAGCTGAGCAGGCATGAATCCTGCGGCCCAGCTGGCGATTATCAGGCAGCTGAGCAGGCATGAATCCTGCGGCCCAGCTGGCGATTATCAGGCAGCTGAGCAGGCGCTGATCCCGCACCTCAGCAGGCACTGATCACGTGCCTGTCATGCAGTGATCAGGTGACTGAGAGGCGCTGATCATGTGACTGCTCATGTGCTGATCAGGTAGCTCTCCTGCACGGATCATGTGCCTCAGCAGGCAAGAATCAAGCAGCTGAGCAGGCATGAATCCTGCGGCCCAGCTGGCGATTATCAGGCAGCTGAGCAGGCATGAATCCTGCGGCCCAGCTGGCGATTATCAGGCAGCTGAGCAGGCATGAATCCTGCGGCCCAGCTGGCGATTATCAGGCAGCTGAGCAGGCATGAATCCTGCGGCCCAGCTGGCGGTTATCAGGCAGCTGAGCAGGCATGAATCCTGCGGCCCAGCTGGCGGTTATCAGGCAGCTGAGCAGGCATGAATCCTGCGGCCCAGCTGGCGATTATCAGGCAGCTGAGCAGGCATGAATCCTGCGGCCCAGCTGGCGTTTATCAGGCAGCTGAGCAGGCATGAATCCTGCGGCCCAGCTGGCGATTATCAGGCAGCTGAGCAGGCATGAATCCTGCGGCCCAGCTGGCGATTATCAGGCAGCTGAGCAGGCGCTGATCCCGCACCTCAGCAGGCACTGATCACGTGCCTGTCATGCAGTGATCAGGTGACTGAGAGGCGCTGATCATGTGACTGCTCATGTGCTGATCAGGTAGCTCTCCTGCACGGATCATGTGCCTCAGCAGGCAAGAATCAAGCAGCTGAGCAGGCATGAATCCTGCGGCCCAGCTGGCGATTATCAGGCAGCTGAGCAGGCATGAATCCTGCGGCCCAGCTGGCGATTATCAGGCAGCTGAGCAGGCATGAATCCTGCGGCCCAGCTGGCGATTATCAGGCAGCTGAGCAGGCATGAATCCTGCGGCCCAGCTGGCGATTATCAGGCAGCTGAGCAGGCATGAATCCTGCGGCCCAGCTGGCGATTATCAGGCAGCTGAGCAGGCATGAATCCTGCGGCCCAGCTGGCGATTATCAGGCAGCTGAGCAGGCATGAATCCTGCGGCCCAGCTGGCGATTATCAGGCAGCTGAGCAGGCATGAATCCTGCGGCCCAGCTGGCGATTATCAGGCAGCTGAGCAGGCATGAATCCTGCGGCCCAGCTGGCGATTATCAGGCAGCTGAGCAGGCATGAATCCTGCGGCCCAGCTGGCGGTTATCAGGCAGCTGAGCAGGCATGAATCCTGCGGCCCAGCTGGCGATTATCAGGCAGCTGAGCAGGCATGAATCCTGCGGCCCAGCTGGCGATTATCAGGCAGCTGAGCAGGCGCTGATCCCGCACCTCAGCAGGCACTGATCACGTGCCTGTCATGCAGTGATCAGGTGACTGAGAGGCGCTGATCATGTGACTGCTCATGTGCTGATCAGGTAGCTCTCCTGCACGGATCATGTGCCTCAGCAGGCAAGAATCAAGCAGCTGAGCAGGCATGAATCCTGCGGCCCAGCTGGCGATTATCAGGCAGCTGAGCAGGCATGAATCCTGCGGCCCAGCTGGCGATTATCAGGCAGCTGAGCAGGCATGAATCCTGCGGCCCAGCTGGCGATTATCAGGCAGCTGAGCAGGCATGAATCCTGCGGCCCAGCTGGCGGTTATCAGGCAGCTGAGCAGGCATGAATCCTGCGGCCCAGCTGGCGGTTATCAGGCAGCTGAGCAGGCATGAATCCTGCGGCCCAGCTGGCGATTATCAGGCAGCTGAGCAGGCATGAATCCTGCGGCCCAGCTGGCGATTATCAGGCAGCTGAGCAGGCATGAATCCTGCGGCCCAGCTGGCGATTATCAGGCAGCTGAGCAGGCATGAATCCTGCGGCCCAGCTGGCGATTATCAGGCAGCTGAGCAGGCGCTGATCCCGCACCTCAGCAGGCACTGATCACGTGCCTGTCATGCAGTGATCAGGTGACTGAGAGGCGCTGATCATGTGACTGCTCATGTGCTGATCAGGTAGCTCTCCTGCACGGATCATGTGCCTCAGCAGGCAAGAATCAAGCAGCTGAGCAGGCATGAATCCTGCGGCCCAGCTGGCGATTATCAGGCAGCTGAGCAGGCATGAATCCTGCGGCCCAGCTGGCGATTATCAGGCAGCTGAGCAGGCATGAATCCTGCGGCCCAGCTGGCGATTATCAGGCAGCTGAGCAGGCATGAATCCTGCGGCCCAGCTGGCGATTATCAGGCAGCTGAGCAGGCATGAATCCTGCGGCCCAGCTGGCGATTATCAGGCAGCTGAGCAGGCATGAATCCTGCGGCCCAGCTGGCGATTATCAGGCAGCTGAGCAGGCATGAATCCTGCGGCCCAGCTGGCGATTATCAGGCAGCTGAGCAGGCATGAATCCTGCGGCCCAGCTGGCGATTATCAGGCAGCTGAGCAGGCATGAATCCTGCGGCCCAGCTGGCGATTATCAGGCAGCTGAGCAGGCATGAATCCCGCGGCCCAGCTGGCGATTATCAGGCAGCTGAGCAGGCATGAATCCTGCGGCCCAGCTGGCGGTTATCAGGCAGCTGAGCAGGCATGAATCCTGCGGCCCAGCTGGCGATTATCAGGCAGCTGAGCAGGCATGAATCCCGCGGCCCAGCTGGCGATTATCAGGCAGCTGAGCAGGCATGAATCCTGCGGCCCAGCTGGCGATTATCAGGCAGCTGAGCAGGCATGAATCCTGCGGCCCAGCTGGCGATTATCAGGCAGCTGAGCAGGCATGAATCCTGCGGCCCAGCTGGCGATTATCAGGCAGCTGAGCAGGCATGAATCCCGCGGCCCAGCTGGCGATTATCAGGCAGCTGAGCAGGCATGAATCCTGCGGCCCAGCTGGCGATTATCAGGCAGCTGAGCAGGCATGAATCCTGCGGCCCAGCTGGCGATTATCAGGCAGCTGAGCAGGCATGAATCCTGCGGCCCAGCTGGCGATTATCAGGCAGCTGAGCAGGCATGAATCCTGCGGCCCAGCTGGCGATTATCAGGCAGCTGAGCAGGCATGAATCCTGCGGCCCAGCTGGCGATTATCAGGCAGCTGAGCAGGCATGAATCCTGCGGCCCAGCTGGCGATTATCAGGCAGCTGAGCAGGCATGAATCCTGCGGCCCAGCTGGCGGTTATCAGGCAGCTGAGCAGGCATGAATCCTGCGGCCCAGCTGGCGATTATCAGGCAGCTGAGCAGGCATGAATCCTGCGGCCCAGCTGGCGATTATCAGGCAGCTGAGCAGGCATGAATCCTGCGGCCCAGCTGGCGATTATCAGGCAGCTGAGCAGGCATGAATCCTGCGGCCCAGCTGGCGATTATCAGGCAGCTGAGCAGGCATGAATCCTGCGGCCCAGCTGGCGATTATCAGGCAGCTGAGCAGGCATGAATCCTGCGGCCCAGCTGGCGATTATCAGGCAGCTGAGCAGGCATGAATCCTGCGGCCCAGCTGGCGATTATCAGGCAGCTGAGCAGGCATGAATCCTGCGGCCCAGCTGGCGATTATCAGGCAGCTGAGCAGGCATGAATCCTGCGGCCCAGCTGGCGATTATCAGGCAGCTGAGCAGGCATGAATCCTGCGGCCCAGCTGGCGATTATCAGGCAGCTGAGCAGGCATGAATCCTGCGGCCCAGCTGGCGATTATCAGGCAGCTGAGCAGGCATGAATCCTGCGGCCCAGCTGGCGATTATCAGGCAGCTGAGCAGGCATGAATCCTGCGGCCCAGCTGGCGATTATCAGGCAGCTGAGCAGGCATGAATCCTGCGGCCCAGCTGGCGGTTATCAGGCAGCTGAGCAGGCATGAATCCTGCGGCCCAGCTGGCGATTATCAGGCAGCTGAGCAGGCATGAATCCTGCGGCCCAGCTGGCGATTATCAGGCAGCTGAGCAGGCGCTGATCCCGCACCTCAGCAGGCACTGATCACGTGCCTGTCATGCAGTGATCAGGTGACTGAGAGGCGCTGATCATGTGACTGCTCATGTGCTGATCAGGTAGCTCTCCTGCACGGATCATGTGCCTCAGCAGGCAAGAATCAAGCAGCTGAGCAGGCATGAATCCTGCGGCCCAGCTGGCGATTATCAGGCAGCTGAGCAGGCATGAATCCTGCGGCCCAGCTGGCGATTATCAGGCAGCTGAGCAGGCATGAATCCTGCGGCCCAGCTGGCGATTATCAGGCAGCTGAGCAGGCATGAATCCTGCGGCCCAGCTGGCGATTATCAGGCAGCTGAGCAGGCATGAATCCTGCGGCCCAGCTGGCGATTATCAGGCAGCTGAGCAGGCATGAATCCTGCGGCCCAGCTGGCGATTATCAGGCAGCTGAGCAGGCATGAATCCTGCGGCCCAGCTGGCGATTATCAGGCAGCTGAGCAGGCATGAATCCTGCGGCCCAGCTGGCGATTATCAGGCAGCTGAGCAGGCGCTGATCCCGCACCTCAGCAGGCACTGATCACGTGCCTGTCATGCAGTGATCAGGTGACTGAGAGGCGCTGATCATGTGACTGCTCATGTGCTGATCAGGTAGCTCTCCTGCACGGATCATGTGCCTCAGCAGGCAAGAATCAAGCAGCTGAGCAGGCATGAATCCTGCGGCCCAGCTGGCGATTATCAGGCAGCTGAGCAGGCATGAATCCTGCGGCCCAGCTGGCGATTATCAGGCAGCTGAGCAGGCATGAATCCTGCGGCCCAGCTGGCGATTATCAGGCAGCTGAGCAGGCATGAATCCTGCGGCCCAGCTGGCGATTATCAGGCAGCTGAGCAGGCATGAATCCTGCGGCCCAGCTGGCGATTATCAGGCAGCTGAGCAGGCGCTGATCCCGCACCTCAGCAGGCACTGATCACGTGCCTGTCATGCAGTGATCAGGTGACTGAGAGGCGCTGATCATGTGACTGCTCATGTGCTGATCAGGTAGCTCTCCTGCACGGATCATGTGCCTCAGCAGGCAAGAATCAAGCAGCTGAGCAGGCATGAATCCTGCGGCCCAGCTGGCGATTATCAGGCAGCTGAGCAGGCATGAATCCTGCGGCCCAGCTGGCGATTATCAGGCAGCTGAGCAGGCATGAATCCTGCGGCCCAGCTGGCGATTATCAGGCAGCTGAGCAGGCATGAATCCTGCGGCCCAGCTGGCGATTATCAGGCAGCTGAGCAGGCATGAATCCTGCGGCCCAGCTGGCGATTATCAGGCAGCTGAGCAGGCATGAATCCTGCGGCCCAGCTGGCGATTATCAGGCAGCTGAGCAGGCATGAATCCTGCGGCCCAGCTGGCGATTATCAGGCAGCTGAGCAGGCATGAATCCTGCGGCCCAGCTGGCGATTATCAGGCAGCTGAGCAGGCATGAATCCTGCGGCCCAGCTGGCGATTATCAGGCAGCTGAGCAGGCATGAATCCTGCGGCCCAGCTGGCGGTTATCAGGCAGCTGAGCAGGCATGAATCCTGCGGCCCAGCTGGCGATTATCAGGCAGCTGAGCAGGCATGAATCCTGCGGCCCAGCTGGCGATTATCAGGCAGCTGAGCAGGCATGAATCCTGCGGCCCAGCTGGCGATTATCAGGCAGCTGAGCAGGCATGAATCCTGCGGCCCAGCTGGCGGTTATCAGGCAGCTGAGCAGGCATGAATCCTGCGGCCCAGCTGGCGATTATCAGGCAGCTGAGCAGGCATGAATCCTGCGGCCCAGCTGGCGATTATCAGGCAGCTGAGCAGGCATGAATCCTGCGGCCCAGCTGGCGATTATCAGGCAGCTGAGCAGGCATGAATCCTGCGGCCCAGCTGGCGATTATCAGGCAGCTGAGCAGGCATGAATCCTGCGGCCCAGCTGGCGATTATCAGGCAGCTGAGCAGGCATGAATCCTGCGGCCCAGCTGGCGATTATCAGGCAGCTGAGCAGGCATGAATCCTGCGGCCCAGCTGGCGATTATCAGGCAGCTGAGCAGGCATGAATCCTGCGGCCCAGCTGGCGATTATCAGGCAGCTGAGCAGGCATGAATCCTGCGGCCCAGCTGGCGATTATCAGGCAGCTGAGCAGGCATGAATCCTGCGGCCCAGCTGGCGTTATCAGGCAGCTGAGCAGGCATGAATCCTGCGGCCCAGCTGGCGATTATCAGGCAGCTGAGCAGGCATGAATCCTGCGGCCCAGCTGGCGATTATCAGGCAGCTGAGCAGGCATGAATCCTGCGGCCCAGCTGGCGGTTATCAGGCAGCTGAGCAGGCATGAATCCTGCGGCCCAGCTGGCGATTATCAGGCAGCTGAGCAGGCATGAATCCTGCGGCCCAGCTGGCGATTATCAGGCAGCTGAGCAGGCGCTGATCCCGCACCTCAGCAGGCACTGATCACGTGCCTGTCATGCAGTGATCAGGTGACTGAGAGGCGCTGATCATGTGACTGCTCATGTGCTGATCAGGTAGCTCTCCTGCACGGATCATGTGCCTCAGCAGGCAAGAATCAAGCAGCTGAGCAGGCATGAATCCTGCGGCCCAGCTGGCGATTATCAGGCAGCTGAGCAGGCATGAATCCTGCGGCCCAGCTGGCGATTATCAGGCAGCTGAGCAGGCATGAATCCTGCGGCCCAGCTGGCGGTTATCAGGCAGCTGAGCAGGCATGAATCCTGCGGCCCAGCTGGCGATTATCAGGCAGCTGAGCAGGCATGAATCCTGCGGCCCAGCTGGCGATTATCAGGCAGCTGAGCAGGCATGAATCCTGCGGCCCAGCTGGCGATTATCAGGCAGCTGAGCAGGCATGAATCCTGCGGCCCAGCTGGCGATTATCAGGCAGCTGAGCAGGCATGAATCCTGCGGCCCAGCTGGCGATTATCAGGCAGCTGAGCAGGCATGAATCCTGCGGCCCAGCTGGCGATTATCAGGCAGCTGAGCAGGCATGAATCCTGCGGCCCAGCTGGCGATTATCAGGCAGCTGAGCAGGCATGAATCCTGCGGCCCAGCTGGCGATTATCAGGCAGCTGAGCAGGCATGAATCCTGCGGCCCAGCTGGCGATTATCAGGCAGCTGAGCAGGCATGAATCCTGCGGCCCAGCTGGCGATTATCAGGCAGCTGAGCAGGCATGAATCCTGCGGCCCAGCTGGCGATTATCAGGCAGCTGAGCAGGCATGAATCCTGCGGCCCAGCTGGCGATTATCAGGCAGCTGAGCAGGCATGAATCCTGCGGCCCAGCTGGCGATTATCAGGCAGCTGAGCAGGCATGAATCCTGCGGCCCAGCTGGCGATTATCAGGCAGCTGAGCAGGCATGAATCCTGCGGCCCAGCTGGCGGTTATCAGGCAGCTGAGCAGGCATGAATCCTGCGGCCCAGCTGGCGATTATCAGGCAGCTGAGCAGGCATGAATCCTGCGGCCCAGCTGGCGATTATCAGGCAGCTGAGCAGGCGCTGATCCCGCACCTCAGCAGGCACTGATCACGTGCCTGTCATGCAGTGATCAGGTGACTGAGAGGCGCTGATCATGTGACTGCTCATGTGCTGATCAGGTAGCTCTCCTGCACGGATCATGTGCCTCAGCAGGCAAGAATCAAGCAGCTGAGCAGGCATGAATCCTGCGGCCCAGCTGGCGATTATCAGGCAGCTGAGCAGGCATGAATCCTGCGGCCCAGCTGGCGATTATCAGGCAGCTGAGCAGGCATGAATCCTGCGGCCCAGCTGGCGATTATCAGGCAGCTGAGCAGGCATGAATCCTGCGGCCCAGCTGGCGATTATCAGGCAGCTGAGCAGGCATGAATCCTGCGGCCCAGCTGGCGGTTATCAGGCAGCTGAGCAGGCATGAATCCTGCGGCCCAGCTGGCGATTATCAGGCAGCTGAGCAGGCATGAATCCTGCGGCCCAGCTGGCGATTATCAGGCAGCTGAGCAGGCGCTGATCCCGCACCTCAGCAGGCACTGATCACGTGCCTGTCATGCAGTGATCAGGTGACTGAGAGGCGCTGATCATGTGACTGCTCATGTGCTGATCAGGTAGCTCTCCTGCACGGATCATGTGCCTCAGCAGGCAAGAATCAAGCAGCTGAGCAGGCATGAATCCTGCGGCCCAGCTGGCGATTATCAGGCAGCTGAGCAGGCATGAATCCTGCGGCCCAGCTGGCGATTATCAGGCAGCTGAGCAGGCATGAATCCTGCGGCCCAGCTGGCGATTATCAGGCAGCTGAGCAGGCATGAATCCTGCGGCCCAGCTGGCGATTATCAGGCAGCTGAGCAGGCATGAATCCTGCGGCCCAGCTGGCGGTTATCAGGCAGCTGAGCAGGCATGAATCCTGCGGCCCAGCTGGCGATTATCAGGCAGCTGAGCAGGCATGAATCCTGCGGCCCAGCTGGCGATTATCAGGCAGCTGAGCAGGCATGAATCCTGCGGCCCAGCTGGCGATTATCAGGCAGCTGAGCAGGCATGAATCCTGCGGCCCAGCTGGCGATTATCAGGCAGCTGAGCAGGCGCTGATCCCGCACCTCAGCAGGCACTGATCACGTGCCTGTCATGCAGTGATCAGGTGACTGAGAGGCGCTGATCATGTGACTGCTCATGTGCTGATCAGGTAGCTCTCCTGCACGGATCATGTGCCTCAGCAGGCAAGAATCAAGCAGCTGAGCAGGCATGAATCCTGCGGCCCAGCTGGCGATTATCAGGCAGCTGAGCAGGCATGAATCCTGCGGCCCAGCTGGCGATTATCAGGCAGCTGAGCAGGCATGAATCCTGCGGCCCAGCTGGCGATTATCAGGCAGCTGAGCAGGCATGAATCCTGCGGCCCAGCTGGCGATTATCAGGCAGCTGAGCAGGCATGAATCCTGCGGCCCAGCTGGCGATTATCAGGCAGCTGAGCAGGCATGAATCCTGCGGCCCAGCTGGCGATTATCAGGCAGCTGAGCAGGCATGAATCCTGCGGCCCAGCTGGCGATTATCAGGCAGCTGAGCAGGCGCTGATCCCGCACCTCAGCAGGCACTGATCACGTGCCTGTCATGCAGTGATCAGGTGACTGAGAGGCGCTGATCATGTGACTGCTCATGTGCTGATCAGGTAGCTCTCCTGCACGGATCATGTGCCTCAGCAGGCAAGAATCAAGCAGCTGAGCAGGCATGAATCCTGCGGCCCAGCTGGCGATTATCAGGCAGCTGAGCAGGCATGAATCCTGCGGCCCAGCTGGCGATTATCAGGCAGCTGAGCAGGCATGAATCCTGCGGCCCAGCTGGCGATTATCAGGCAGCTGAGCAGGCATGAATCCTGCGGCCCAGCTGGCGATTATCAGGCAGCTGAGCAGGCATGAATCCTGCGGCCCAGCTGGCGATTATCAGGCAGCTGAGCAGGCATGAATCCTGCGGCCCAGCTGGCGATTATCAGGCAGCTGAGCAGGCATGAATCCTGCGGCCCAGCTGGCGATTATCAGGCAGCTGAGCAGGCATGAATCCTGCGGCCCAGCTGGCGGTTATCAGGCAGCTGAGCAGGCATGAATCCTGCGGCCCAGCTGGCGATTATCAGGCAGCTGAGCAGGCATGAATCCTGCGGCCCAGCTGGCGATTATCAGGCAGCTGAGCAGGCATGAATCCTGCGGCCCAGCTGGCGATTATCAGGCAGCTGAGCAGGCATGATCCCGCACCTCAGCAGGCACTGATCACGTGCCTGTCATGCAGTGATCAGGTGACTGAGAGGCAGATCATGTGACTGCTCATGTGCTGATCAGGCAGCTCTCCTGCACGGATCATGTGCCTCAGCAGGCAAGAATCAGGCAGCTGAGCAGGCATGAATCCTGCGGCCCAGCTGGCGATTATCAGGCAGCTGAGCAGGCATGAATCCTGCGGCCCAGCTGGCGATTATCAGGCAGCTGAGCAGGCATGATCCCGCACCTCAGCAGGCACTGATCACGTGCCTGTCATGCAGTGATCAGGTGACTGAGAGGCACTGATCATGTGACTGCTCATGTGCTGATCAGGCAGCTCTCCTGCACGGATCATGTGCCTCAGCAGGCAAGAATCAAGCAGCTGAGCAGGCATGAATCCTGCGGCCCAGCTGGCGATTATCAGGCAGCTGAGCAGGCATGAATCCTGCGGCCCAGCTGGCGATTATCAGGCAGCTGAGCAGGCATGAATCCTGCGGCCCAGCTGGCGATTATCAGGCAGCTGAGCAGGCATGAATCCTGCGGCCCAGCTGGCGATTATCAGGCAGCTGAGCAGGCATGAATCCTGCGGCCCAGCTGGCGGTTATCAGGCAGCTGAGCAGGCATGAATCCTGCGGCCCAGCTGGCGATTATCAGGCAGCTGAGCAGGCATGAATCCTGCGGCCCAGCTGGCGATTATCAGGCAGCTGAGCAGGCGCTGATCCCGCACCTCAGCAGGCACTGATCACGTGCCTGTCATGCAGTGATCAGGTGACTGAGAGGCGCTGATCATGTGACTGCTCATGTGCTGATCAGGTAGCTCTCCTGCACGGATCATGTGCCTCAGCAGGCAAGAATCAAGCAGCTGAGCAGGCATGAATCCTGCGGCCCAGCTGGCGATTATCAGGCAGCTGAGCAGGCATGAATCCTGCGGCCCAGCTGGCGATTATCAGGCAGCTGAGCAGGCATGAATCCTGCGGCCCAGCTGGCGATTATCAGGCAGCTGAGCAGGCATGAATCCTGCGGCCCAGCTGGCGGTTATCAGGCAGCTGAGCAGGCATGAATCCTGCGGCCCAGCTGGCGGTTATCAGGCAGCTGAGCAGGCATGAATCCTGCGGCCCAGCTGGCGATTATCAGGCAGCTGAGCAGGCATGAATCCTGCGGCCCAGCTGGCGATTATCAGGCAGCTGAGCAGGCATGAATCCTGCGGCCCAGCTGGCGATTATCAGGCAGCTGAGCAGGCATGAATCCTGCGGCCCAGCTGGCGATTATCAGGCAGCTGAGCAGGCATGAATCCTGCGGCCCAGCTGGCGATTATCAGGCAGCTGAGCAGGCATGAATCCTGCGGCCCAGCTGGCGATTATCAGGCAGCTGAGCAGGCATGAATCCTGCGGCCCAGCTGGCGATTATCAGGCAGCTGAGCAGGCATGAATCCTGCGGCCCAGCTGGCGATTATCAGGCAGCTGAGCAGGCATGAATCCTGCGGCCCAGCTGGCGGTTATCAGGCAGCTGAGCAGGCATGAATCCTGCGGCCCAGCTGGCGATTATCAGGCAGCTGAGCAGGCATGAATCCTGCGGCCCAGCTGGCGATTATCAGGCAGCTGAGCAGGCATGAATCCTGCGGCCCAGCTGGCGATTATCAGGCAGCTGAGCAGGCATGAATCCTGCGGCCCAGCTGGCGATTATCAGGCAGCTGAGCAGGCATGAATCCTGCGGCCCAGCTGGCGATTATCAGGCAGCTGAGCAGGCATGAATCCTGCGGCCCAGCTGGCGATTATCAGGCAGCTGAGCAGGCATGAATCCTGCGGCCCAGCTGGCGATTATCAGGCAGCTGAGCAGGCATGAATCCTGCGGCCCAGCTGGCGATTATCAGGCAGCTGAGCAGGCATGAATCCTGCGGCCCAGCTGGCGATTATCAGGCAGCTGAGCAGGCATGAATCCTGCGGCCCAGCTGGCGATTATCAGGCAGCTGAGCAGGCATGAATCCTGCGGCCCAGCTGGCGATTATCAGGCAGCTGAGCAGGCATGAATCCTGCGGCCCAGCTGGCGATTATCAGGCAGCTGAGCAGGCGCTGATCCCGCACCTCAGCAGGCACTGATCACGTGCCTGTCATGCAGTGATCAGGTGACTGAGAGGCGCTGATCATGTGACTGCTCATGTGCTGATCAGGTAGCTCTCCTGCACGGATCATGTGCCTCAGCAGGCAAGAATCAAGCAGCTGAGCAGGCATGAATCCTGCGGCCCAGCTGGCGATTATCAGGCAGCTGAGCAGGCATGAATCCTGCGGCCCAGCTGGCGATTATCAGGCAGCTGAGCAGGCATGAATCCTGCGGCCCAGCTGGCGATTATCAGGCAGCTGAGCAGGCATGAATCCTGCGGCCCAGCTGGCGGTTATCAGGCAGCTGAGCAGGCATGAATCCTGCGGCCCAGCTGGCGGTTATCAGGCAGCTGAGCAGGCATGAATCCTGCGGCCCAGCTGGCGATTATCAGGCAGCTGAGCAGGCATGAATCCTGCGGCCCAGCTGGCGGTTATCAGGCAGCTGAGCAGGCATGAATCCTGCGGCCCAGCTGGCGATTATCAGGCAGCTGAGCAGGCATGAATCCTGCGGCCCAGCTGGCGATTATCAGGCAGCTGAGCAGGCGCTGATCCCGCACCTCAGCAGGCACTGATCACGTGCCTGTCATGCAGTGATCAGGTGACTGAGAGGCGCTGATCATGTGACTGCTCATGTGCTGATCAGGTAGCTCTCCTGCACGGATCATGTGCCTCAGCAGGCAAGAATCAAGCAGCTGAGCAGGCATGAATCCTGCGGCCCAGCTGGCGATTATCAGGCAGCTGAGCAGGCATGAATCCTGCGGCCCAGCTGGCGATTATCAGGCAGCTGAGCAGGCATGAATCCTGCGGCCCAGCTGGCGATTATCAGGCAGCTGAGCAGGCATGAATCCTGCGGCCCAGCTGGCGATTATCAGGCAGCTGAGCAGGCATGAATCCTGCGGCCCAGCTGGCGGTTATCAGGCAGCTGAGCAGGCATGAATCCTGCGGCCCAGCTGGCGATTATCAGGCAGCTGAGCAGGCATGAATCCTGCGGCCCAGCTGGCGATTATCAGGCAGCTGAGCAGGCGCTGATCCCGCACCTCAGCAGGCACTGATCACGTGCCTGTCATGCAGTGATCAGGTGACTGAGAGGCGCTGATCATGTGACTGCTCATGTGCTGATCAGGTAGCTCTCCTGCACGGATCATGTGCCTCAGCAGGCAAGAATCAAGCAGCTGAGCAGGCATGAATCCTGCGGCCCAGCTGGCGATTATCAGGCAGCTGAGCAGGCATGAATCCTGCGGCCCAGCTGGCGATTATCAGGCAGCTGAGCAGGCATGAATCCTGCGGCCCAGCTGGCGATTATCAGGCAGCTGAGCAGGCATGAATCCTGCGGCCCAGCTGGCGGTTATCAGGCAGCTGAGCAGGCATGAATCCTGCGGCCCAGCTGGCGGTTATCAGGCAGCTGAGCAGGCATGAATCCTGCGGCCCAGCTGGCGATTATCAGGCAGCTGAGCAGGCATGAATCCTGCGGCCCAGCTGGCGATTATCAGGCAGCTGAGCAGGCATGAATCCTGCGGCCCAGCTGGCGATTATCAGGCAGCTGAGCAGGCATGAATCCTGCGGCCCAGCTGGCGATTATCAGGCAGCTGAGCAGGCGCTGATCCCGCACCTCAGCAGGCACTGATCACGTGCCTGTCATGCAGTGATCAGGTGACTGAGAGGCGCTGATCATGTGACTGCTCATGTGCTGATCAGGTAGCTCTCCTGCACGGATCATGTGCCTCAGCAGGCAAGAATCAAGCAGCTGAGCAGGCATGAATCCTGCGGCCCAGCTGGCGATTATCAGGCAGCTGAGCAGGCATGAATCCTGCGGCCCAGCTGGCGATTATCAGGCAGCTGAGCAGGCATGAATCCTGCGGCCCAGCTGGCGATTATCAGGCAGCTGAGCAGGCATGAATCCTGCGGCCCAGCTGGCGATTATCAGGCAGCTGAGCAGGCATGAATCCTGCGGCCCAGCTGGCGGTTATCAGGCAGCTGAGCAGGCATGAATCCTGCGGCCCAGCTGGCGATTATCAGGCAGCTGAGCAGGCATGAATCCTGCGGCCCAGCTGGCGATTATCAGGCAGCTGAGCAGGCGCTGATCCCGCACCTCAGCAGGCACTGATCACGTGCCTGTCATGCAGTGATCAGGTGACTGAGAGGCGCTGATCATGTGACTGCTCATGTGCTGATCAGGTAGCTCTCCTGCACGGATCATGTGCCTCAGCAGGCAAGAATCAAGCAGCTGAGCAGGCATGAATCCTGCGGCCCAGCTGGCGATTATCAGGCAGCTGAGCAGGCATGAATCCTGCGGCCCAGCTGGCGATTATCAGGCAGCTGAGCAGGCATGAATCCTGCGGCCCAGCTGGCGATTATCAGGCAGCTGAGCAGGCATGAATCCTGCGGCCCAGCTGGCGATTATCAGGCAGCTGAGCAGGCATGAATCCTGCGGCCCAGCTGGCGATTATCAGGCAGCTGAGCAGGCATGAATCCTGCGGCCCAGCTGGCGATTATCAGGCAGCTGAGCAGGCATGAATCCTGCGGCCCAGCTGGCGATTATCAGGCAGCTGAGCAGGCATGAATCCTGCGGCCCAGCTGGCGGTTATCAGGCAGCTGAGCAGGCATGAATCCTGCGGCCCAGCTGGCGATTATCAGGCAGCTGAGCAGGCATGAATCCTGCGGCCCAGCTGGCGATTATCAGGCAGCTGAGCAGGCATGAATCCTGCGGCCCAGCTGGCGATTATCAGGCAGCTGAGCAGGCATGATCCCGCACCTCAGCAGGCACTGATCACGTGCCTGTCATGCAGTGATCAGGTGACTGAGAGGCGCTGATCATGTGACTGCTCATGTGCTGATCAGGCAGCTCTCCTGCACGGATCATGTGCCTCAGCAGGCAGAATCAGGCAGCTGAGCAGGCATGAATCCTGCGGCCCAGCTGGCGATTATCAGGCAGCTGAGCAGGCATGAATCCTGCGGCCCAGCTGGCGATTATCAGGCAGCTGAGCAGGCGCTGATCCCGCACCTCAGCAGGCACTGATCACGTGCCTGTCATGCAGTGATCAGGTGACTGAGAGGCGCTGATCATGTGACTGCTCATGTGCTGATCAGGTAGCTCTCCTGCACGGATCATGTGCCTCAGCAGGCAAGAATCAAGCAGCTGAGCAGGCATGAATCCTGCGGCCCAGCTGGCGATTATCAGGCAGCTGAGCAGGCATGAATCCTGCGGCCCAGCTGGCGATTATCAGGCAGCTGAGCAGGCATGAATCCTGCGGCCCAGCTGGCGATTATCAGGCAGCTGAGCAGGCATGAATCCTGCGGCCCAGCTGGCGATTATCAGGCAGCTGAGCAGGCATGAATCCTGCGGCCCAGCTGGCGGTTATCAGGCAGCTGAGCAGGCATGAATCCTGCGGCCCAGCTGGCGATTATCAGGCAGCTGAGCAGGCATGAATCCTGCGGCCCAGCTGGCGATTATCAGGCAGCTGAGCAGGCGCTGATCCCGCACCTCAGCAGGCACTGATCACGTGCCTGTCATGCAGTGATCAGGTGACTGAGAGGCGCTGATCATGTGACTGCTCATGTGCTGATCAGGTAGCTCTCCTGCACGGATCATGTGCCTCAGCAGGCAAGAATCAAGCAGCTGAGCAGGCATGAATCCTGCGGCCCAGCTGGCGATTATCAGGCAGCTGAGCAGGCATGAATCCTGCGGCCCAGCTGGCGATTATCAGGCAGCTGAGCAGGCATGAATCCTGCGGCCCAGCTGGCGATTATCAGGCAGCTGAGCAGGCATGAATCCTGCGGCCCAGCTGGCGATTATCAGGCAGCTGAGCAGGCATGAATCCTGCGGCCCAGCTGGCGATTATCAGGCAGCTGAGCAGGCATGAATCCTGCGGCCCAGCTGGCGATTATCAGGCAGCTGAGCAGGCATGAATCCTGCGGCCCAGCTGGCGATTATCAGGCAGCTGAGCAGGCATGAATCCTGCGGCCCAGCTGGCGATTATCAGGCAGCTGAGCAGGCATGAATCCTGCGGCCCAGCTGGCGATTATCAGGCAGCTGAGCAGGCATGAATCCTGCGGCCCAGCTGGCGATTATCAGGCAGCTGAGCAGGCATGAATCCTGCGGCCCAGCTGGCGATTATCAGGCAGCTGAGCAGGCATGAATCCTGCGGCCCAGCTGGCGATTATCAGGCAGCTGAGCAGGCATGAATCCTGCGGCCCAGCTGGCGATTATCAGGCAGCTGAGCAGGCATGAATCCTGCGGCCCAGCTGGCGATTATCAGGCAGCTGAGCAGGCATGAATCCTGCGGCCCAGCTGGCGATTATCAGGCAGCTGAGCAGGCATGAATCCTGCGGCCCAGCTGGCGATTATCAGGCAGCTGAGCAGGCATGAATCCTGCGGCCCAGCTGGCGATTATCAGGCAGCTGAGCAGGCATGAATCCTGCGGCCCAGCTGGCGATTATCAGGCAGCTGAGCAGGCATGAATCCTGCGGCCCAGCTGGCGGTTATCAGGCAGCTGAGCAGGCATGAATCCTGCGGCCCAGCTGGCGGTTATCAGGCAGCTGAGCAGGCATGAATCCTGCGGCCCAGCTGGCGATTATCAGGCAGCTGAGCAGGCATGAATCCTGCGGCCCAGCTGGCGATTATCAGGCAGCTGAGCAGGCGCTGATCCCGCACCTCAGCAGGCACTGATCACGTGCCTGTCATGCAGTGATCAGGTGACTGAGAGGCGCTGATCATGTGACTGCTCATGTGCTGATCAGGTAGCTCTCCTGCACGGATCATGTGCCTCAGCAGGCAAGAATCAAGCAGCTGAGCAGGCATGAATCCTGCGGCCCAGCTGGCGATTATCAGGCAGCTGAGCAGGCATGAATCCTGCGGCCCAGCTGGCGATTATCAGGCAGCTGAGCAGGCATGAATCCTGCGGCCCAGCTGGCGATTATCAGGCAGCTGAGCAGGCATGAATCCTGCGGCCCAGCTGGCGGTTATCAGGCAGCTGAGCAGGCATGAATCCTGCGGCCCAGCTGGCGGTTATCAGGCAGCTGAGCAGGCATGAATCCTGCGGCCCAGCTGGCGATTATCAGGCAGCTGAGCAGGCATGAATCCTGCGGCCCAGCTGGCGATTATCAGGCAGCTGAGCAGGCATGAATCCTGCGGCCCAGCTGGCGATTATCAGGCAGCTGAGCAGGCATGAATCCTGCGGCCCAGCTGGCGATTATCAGGCAGCTGAGCAGGCGCTGATCCCGCACCTCAGCAGGCACTGATCACGTGCCTGTCATGCAGTGATCAGGTGACTGAGAGGCGCTGATCATGTGACTGCTCATGTGCTGATCAGGTAGCTCTCCTGCACGGATCATGTGCCTCAGCAGGCAAGAATCAAGCAGCTGAGCAGGCATGAATCCTGCGGCCCAGCTGGCGATTATCAGGCAGCTGAGCAGGCATGAATCCTGCGGCCCAGCTGGCGATTATCAGGCAGCTGAGCAGGCATGAATCCTGCGGCCCAGCTGGCGATTATCAGGCAGCTGAGCAGGCATGAATCCTGCGGCCCAGCTGGCGATTATCAGGCAGCTGAGCAGGCATGAATCCTGCGGCCCAGCTGGCGATTATCAGGCAGCTGAGCAGGCATGAATCCTGCGGCCCAGCTGGCGATTATCAGGCAGCTGAGCAGGCATGAATCCTGCGGCCCAGCTGGCGGTTATCAGGCAGCTGAGCAGGCATGAATCCTGCGGCCCAGCTGGCGGTTATCAGGCAGCTGAGCAGGCATGAATCCTGCGGCCCAGCTGGCGGTTATCAGGCAGCTGAGCAGGCATGAATCCTGCGGCCCAGCTGGCGATTATCAGGCAGCTGAGCAGGCATGAATCCTGCGGCCCAGCTGGCGATTATCAGGCAGCTGAGCAGGCATGAATCCTGCGGCCCAGCTGGCGATTATCAGGCAGCTGAGCAGGCATGAATCCTGCGGCCCAGCTGGCGATTATCAGGCAGCTGAGCAGGCATGAATCCTGCGGCCCAGCTGGCGATTATCAGGCAGCTGAGCAGGCATGAATCCTGCGGCCCAGCTGGCGATTATCAGGCAGCTGAGCAGGCATGAATCCTGCGGCCCAGCTGGCGGTTATCAGGCAGCTGAGCAGGCATGAATCCTGCGGCCCAGCTGGCGGTTATCAGGCAGCTGAGCAGGCATGAATCCTGCGGCCCAGCTGGCGGTTATCAGGCAGCTGAGCAGGCATGAATCCTGCGGCCCAGCTGGCGGTTATCAGGCAGCTGAGCAGGCATGAATCCTGCGGCCCAGCTGGCGATTATCAGGCAGCTGAGCAGGCATGAATCCTGCGGCCCAGCTGGCGATTATCAGGCAGCTGAGCAGGCATGAATCCTGCGGCCCAGCTGGCGATTATCAGGCAGCTGAGCAGGCATGAATCCTGCGGCCCAGCTGGCGATTATCAGGCAGCTGAGCAGGCATGAATCCTGCGGCCCAGCTGGCGATTATCAGGCAGCTGAGCAGGCATGAATCCTGCGGCCCAGCTGGCGATTATCAGGCAGCTGAGCAGGCATGAATCCTGCGGCCCAGCTGGCGATTATCAGGCAGCTGAGCAGGCATGAATCCTGCGGCCCAGCTGGCGATTATCAGGCAGCTGAGCAGGCATGAATCCTGCGGCCCAGCTGGCGATTATCAGGCAGCTGAGCAGGCATGAATCCTGCGGCCCAGCTGGCGGTTATCAGGCAGCTGAGCAGGCATGAATCCTGCGGCCCAGCTGGCGATTATCAGGCAGCTGAGCAGGCATGAATCCTGCGGCCCAGCTGGCGATTATCAGGCAGCTGAGCAGGCGCTGATCCCGCACCTCAGCAGGCACTGATCACGTGCCTGTCATGCAGTGATCAGGTGACTGAGAGGCGCTGATCATGTGACTGCTCATGTGCTGATCAGGTAGCTCTCCTGCACGGATCATGTGCCTCAGCAGGCAAGAATCAAGCAGCTGAGCAGGCATGAATCCTGCGGCCCAGCTGGCGATTATCAGGCAGCTGAGCAGGCATGAATCCTGCGGCCCAGCTGGCGATTATCAGGCAGCTGAGCAGGCATGAATCCTGCGGCCCAGCTGGCGATTATCAGGCAGCTGAGCAGGCATGAATCCTGCGGCCCAGCTGGCGATTATCAGGCAGCTGAGCAGGCATGAATCCTGCGGCCCAGCTGGCGGTTATCAGGCAGCTGAGCAGGCATGAATCCTGCGGCCCAGCTGGCGATTATCAGGCAGCTGAGCAGGCATGAATCCTGCGGCCCAGCTGGCGGTTATCAGGCAGCTGAGCAGGCATGAATCCTGCGGCCCAGCTGGCGATTATCAGGCAGCTGAGCAGGCATGAATCCTGCGGCCCAGCTGGCGATTATCAGGCAGCTGAGCAGGCGCTGATCCCGCACCTCAGCAGGCACTGATCACGTGCCTGTCATGCAGTGATCAGGTGACTGAGAGGCCTGATCATGTGACTGCTCATGTGCTGATCAGGTAGCTCTCCTGCACGGATCATGTGCCTCAGCAGGCAAGAATCAAGCAGCTGAGCAGGCATGAATCCTGCGGCCCAGCTGGCGATTATCAGGCAGCTGAGCAGGCATGAATCCTGCGGCCCAGCTGGCGATTATCAGGCAGCTGAGCAGGCATGAATCCTGCGGCCCAGCTGGCGGTTATCAGGCAGCTGAGCAGGCATGAATCCTGCGGCCCAGCTGGCGATTATCAGGCAGCTGAGCAGGCATGAATCCTGCGGCCCAGCTGGCGGTTATCAGGCAGCTGAGCAGGCATGAATCCTGCGGCCCAGCTGGCGATTATCAGGCAGCTGAGCAGGCATGAATCCTGCGGCCCAGCTGGCGATTATCAGGCAGCTGAGCAGGCGCTGATCCCGCACCTCAGCAGGCACTGATCACGTGCCTGTCATGCAGTGATCAGGTGACTGAGAGGCGCTGATCATGTGACTGCTCATGTGCTGATCAGGTAGCTCTCCTGCACGGATCATGTGCCTCAGCAGGCAAGAATCAAGCAGCTGAGCAGGCATGAATCCTGCGGCCCAGCTGGCGATTATCAGGCAGCTGAGCAGGCATGAATCCTGCGGCCCAGCTGGCGATTATCAGGCAGCTGAGCAGGCATGAATCCTGCGGCCCAGCTGGCGATTATCAGGCAGCTGAGCAGGCATGAATCCTGCGGCCCAGCTGGCGGTTATCAGGCAGCTGAGCAGGCATGAATCCTGCGGCCCAGCTGGCGGTTATCAGGCAGCTGAGCAGGCATGAATCCTGCGGCCCAGCTGGCGATTATCAGGCAGCTGAGCAGGCATGAATCCTGCGGCCCAGCTGGCGATTATCAGGCAGCTGAGCAGGCATGAATCCTGCGGCCCAGCTGGCGATTATCAGGCAGCTGAGCAGGCATGAATCCTGCGGCCCAGCTGGCGATTATCAGGCAGCTGAGCAGGCGCTGATCCCGCACCTCAGCAGGCACTGATCACGTGCCTGTCATGCAGTGATCAGGTGACTGAGAGGCACTGATCATGTGACTGCTCATGTGCTGATCAGGTAGCTCTCCTGCACGGATCATGTGCCTCAGCAGGCAAGAATCAAGCAGCTGAGCAGGCATGAATCCTGCGGCCCAGCTGGCGATTATCAGGCAGCTGAGCAGGCATGAATCCTGCGGCCCAGCTGGCGATTATCAGGCAGCTGAGCAGGCATGAATCCTGCGGCCCAGCTGGCGATTATCAGGCAGCTGAGCAGGCATGAATCCTGCGGCCCAGCTGGCGATTATCAGGCAGCTGAGCAGGCATGAATCCTGCGGCCCAGCTGGCGGTTATCAGGCAGCTGAGCAGGCATGAATCCTGCGGCCCAGCTGGCGGTTATCAGGCAGCTGAGCAGGCATGAATCCTGCGGCCCAGCTGGCGATTATCAGGCAGCTGAGCAGGCGCTGATCCCGCACCTCAGCAGGCACTGATCACGTGCCTGTCATGCAGTGATCAGGTGACTGAGAGGCGCTGATCATGTGACTGCTCATGTGCTGATCAGGTAGCTCTCCTGCACGGATCATGTGCCTCAGCAGGCAAGAATCAAGCAGCTGAGCAGGCATGAATCCTGCGGCCCAGCTGGCGATTATCAGGCAGCTGAGCAGGCATGAATCCTGCGGCCCAGCTGGCGATTATCAGGCAGCTGAGCAGGCATGAATCCTGCGGCCCAGCTGGCGATTATCAGGCAGCTGAGCAGGCATGAATCCTGCGGCCCAGCTGGCGATTATCAGGCAGCTGAGCAGGCATGAATCCTGCGGCCCAGCTGGCGATTATCAGGCAGCTGAGCAGGCATGAATCCTGCGGCCCAGCTGGCGATTATCAGGCAGCTGAGCAGGCATGAATCCTGCGGCCCAGCTGGCGATTATCAGGCAGCTGAGCAGGCATGAATCCTGCGGCCCAGCTGGCGATTATCAGGCAGCTGAGCAGGCGCTGATCCCGCACCTCAGCAGGCACTGATCACGTGCCTGTCATGCAGTGATCAGGTGACTGAGAGGCGCTGATCATGTGACTGCTCATGTGCTGATCAGGTAGCTCTCCTGCACGGATCATGTGCCTCAGCAGGCAAGAATCAAGCAGCTGAGCAGGCATGAATCCTGCGGCCCAGCTGGCGATTATCAGGCAGCTGAGCAGGCATGAATCCTGCGGCCCAGCTGGCGATTATCAGGCAGCTGAGCAGGCATGAATCCTGCGGCCCAGCTGGCGATTATCAGGCAGCTGAGCAGGCATGAATCCTGCGGCCCAGCTGGCGATTATCAGGCAGCTGAGCAGGCATGAATCCTGCGGCCCAGCTGGCGATTATCAGGCAGCTGAGCAGGCATGAATCCTGCGGCCCAGCTGGCGATTATCAGGCAGCTGAGCAGGCATGAATCCTGCGGCCCAGCTGGCGGTTATCAGGCAGCTGAGCAGGCATGAATCCTGCGGCCCAGCTGGCGGTTATCAGGCAGCTGAGCAGGCATGAATCCTGCGGCCCAGCTGGCGGTTATCAGGCAGCTGAGCAGGCATGAATCCTGCGGCCCAGCTGGCGGTTATCAGGCAGCTGAGCAGGCATGAATCCTGCGGCCCAGCTGGCGATTATCAGGCAGCTGAGCAGGCATGAATCCTGCGGCCCAGCTGGCGATTATCAGGCAGCTGAGCAGGCATGAATCCTGCGGCCCAGCTGGCGATTATCAGGCAGCTGAGCAGGCATGAATCCTGCGGCCCAGCTGGCGGTTATCAGGCAGCTGAGCAGGCATGAATCCTGCGGCCCAGCTGGCGGTTATCAGGCAGCTGAGCAGGCATGAATCCTGCGGCCCAGCTGGCGATTATCAGGCAGCTGAGCAGGCATGAATCCTGCGGCCCAGCTGGCGGTTATCAGGCAGCTGAGCAGGCATGAATCCTGCGGCCCAGCTGGCGATTATCAGGCAGCTGAGCAGGCATGAATCCTGCGGCCCAGCTGGCGATTATCAGGCAGCTGAGCAGGCGCTGATCCCGCACCTCAGCAGGCACTGATCACGTGCCTGTCATGCAGTGATCAGGTGACTGAGAGGCGCTGATCATGTGACTGCTCATGTGCTGATCAGGTAGCTCTCCTGCACGGATCATGTGCCTCAGCAGGCAAGAATCAAGCAGCTGAGCAGGCATGAATCCTGCGGCCCAGCTGGCGATTATCAGGCAGCTGAGCAGGCATGAATCCTGCGGCCCAGCTGGCGATTATCAGGCAGCTGAGCAGGCATGAATCCTGCGGCCCAGCTGGCGATTATCAGGCAGCTGAGCAGGCATGAATCCTGCGGCCCAGCTGGCGATTATCAGGCAGCTGAGCAGGCGCTGATCCCGCACCTCAGCAGGCACTGATCACGTGCCTGTCATGCAGTGATCAGGTGACTGAGAGGCATGATCATGTGACTGCTCATGTGCTGATCAGGCAGCTCTCCTGCACGGATCATGTGCCTCAGCAGGCAAGAATCAAGCAGCTGAGCAGGCATGAATCCTGCGGCCCAGCTGGCGATTATCAGGCAGCTGAGCAGGCATGAATCCTGCGGCCCAGCTGGCGATTATCAGGCAGCTGAGCAGGCATGAATCCTGCGGCCCAGCTGGCGGTTATCAGGCAGCTGAGCAGGCATGAATCCTGCGGCCCAGCTGGCGATTATCAGGCAGCTGAGCAGGCATGAATCCTGCGGCCCAGCTGGCGATTATCAGGCAGCTGAGCAGGCATGAATCCTGCGGCCCAGCTGGCGATTATCAGGCAGCTGAGCAGGCGCTGATCCCGCACCTCAGCAGGCACTGATCACGTGCCTGTCATGCAGTGATCAGGTGACTGAGAGGCGCTGATCATGTGACTGCTCATGTGCTGATCAGGTAGCTCTCCTGCACGGATCATGTGCCTCAGCAGGCAAGAATCAAGCAGCTGAGCAGGCATGAATCCTGCGGCCCAGCTGGCGATTATCAGGCAGCTGAGCAGGCATGAATCCTGCGGCCCAGCTGGCGATTATCAGGCAGCTGAGCAGGCATGAATCCTGCGGCCCAGCTGGCGGTTATCAGGCAGCTGAGCAGGCATGAATCCTGCGGCCCAGCTGGCGATTATCAGGCAGCTGAGCAGGCATGAATCCTGCGGCCCAGCTGGCGGTTATCAGGCAGCTGAGCAGGCATGAATCCTGCGGCCCAGCTGGCGATTATCAGGCAGCTGAGCAGGCATGAATCCTGCGGCCCAGCTGGCGATTATCAGGCAGCTG
Organism: Bos javanicus; assembly: GCF_032452875.1. NCBI lineage: Eukaryota > Metazoa > Chordata > Mammalia > Artiodactyla > Bovidae > Bos > Bos javanicus. Next base: position 65,879 of record NW_026893887.1, read on the forward strand.
AGCAGGCGCTGATCCCGCCCTCAGCAGGCACTGATCAGGTGCCTGTCATGCAGTGATCAGGTGACTGAGAGGCGCTGATCATGTGACTGCTCATGTGCTGATCAGGTAGCTCTCCTGCACGGATCATGTGCCTCAGCAGGCAAGAATCAAGCAGCTGAGCAGGCATGAATCCTGCGGCCCAGCTGGCGATTATCAGGCAGCTGAGCAGGCATGAATCCTGCGGCCCAGCTGGCGATTATCAGGCAGCTGAGCAGGCATGAATCCTGCGGCCCAGCTGGCGATTATCAGGCAGCTGAGCAGGCATGAATCCTGCGGCCCAGCTGGCGGTTATCAGGCAGCTGAGCAGGCATGAATCCTGCGGCCCAGCTGGCGGTTATCAGGCAGCTGAGCAGGCATGAATCCTGCGGCCCAGCTGGCGATTATCAGGCAGCTGAGCAGGCATGAATCCTGCGGCCCAGCTGGCGGTTATCAGGCAGCTGAGCAGGCATGAATCCTGCGGCCCAGCTGGCGGTTATCAGGCAGCTGAGCAGGCATGAATCCTGCGGCCCAGCTGGCGATTATCAGGCAGCTGAGCAGGCGCTGATCCCGCACCTCAGCAGGCACTGATCACGTGCCTGTCATGCAGTGATCAGGTGACTGAGAGGCGCTGATCATGTGACTGCTCATGTGCTGATCAGGTAGCTCTCCTGCACGGATCATGTGCCTCAGCAGGCAAGAATCAAGCAGCTGAGCAGGCATGAATCCTGCGGCCCAGCTGGCGATTATCAGGCAGCTGAGCAGGCATGAATCCTGCGGCCCAGCTGGCGATTATCAGGCAGCTGAGCAGGCATGAATCCTGCGGCCCAGCTGGCGATTATCAGGCAGCTGAGCAGGCATGAATCCTGCGGCCCAGCTGGCGATTATCAGGCAGCTGAGCAGGCATGAATCCTGCGGCCCAGCTGGCGGTTATCAGGCAGCTGAGCAGGCATGAATCCTGCGGCCCAGCTGGCGATTATCAGGCAGCTGAGCAGGCATGAATCCTGCGGCCCAGCTGGCGATTATCAGGCAGCTGAGCAGGCGCTGATCCCGCACCTCAGCAGGCACTGATCACGTGCCTGTCATGCAGTGATCAGGTGACTGAGAGGCGCTGATCATGTGACTGCTCATGTGCTGATCAGGTAGCTCTCCTGCACGGATCATGTGCCTCAGCAGGCAAGAATCAAGCAGCTGAGCAGGCATGAATCCTGCGGCCCAGCTGGCGATTATCAGGCAGCTGAGCAGGCATGAATCCTGCGGCCCAGCTGGCGATTATCAGGCAGCTGAGCAGGCATGAATCCTGCGGCCCAGCTGGCGATTATCAGGCAGCTGAGCAGGCATGAATCCTGCGGCCCAGCTGGCGATTATCAGGCAGCTGAGCAGGCATGAATCCTGCGGCCCAGCTGGCGATTATCAGGCAGCTGAGCAGGCATGAATCCTGCGGCCCAGCTGGCGATTATCAGGCAGCTGAGCAGGCATGAATCCTGCGGCCCAGCTGGCGATTATCAGGCAGCTGAGCAGGCATGAATCCTGCGGCCCAGCTGGCGATTATCAGGCAGCTGAGCAGGCGCTGATCCCGCACCTCAGCAGGCACTGATCACGTGCCTGTCATGCAGTGATCAGGTGACTGAGAGGCGCTGATCATGTGACTGCTCATGTGCTGATCAGGTAGCTCTCCTGCACGGATCATGTGCCTCAGCAGGCAAGAATCAAGCAGCTGAGCAGGCATGAATCCTGCGGCCCAGCTGGCGATTATCAGGCAGCTGAGCAGGCATGAATCCTGCGGCCCAGCTGGCGATTATCAGGCAGCTGAGCAGGCATGAATCCTGCGGCCCAGCTGGCGATTATCAGGCAGCTGAGCAGGCATGAATCCTGCGGCCCAGCTGGCGATTATCAGGCAGCTGAGCAGGCATGAATCCTGCGGCCCAGCTGGCGATTATCAGGCAGCTGAGCAGGCATGAATCCTGCGGCCCAGCTGGCGATTATCAGGCAGCTGAGCAGGCATGAATCCTGCGGCCCAGCTGGCGGTTATCAGGCAGCTGAGCAGGCATGAATCCTGCGGCCCAGCTGGCGGTTATCAGGCAGCTGAGCAGGCATGAATCCTGCGGCCCAGCTGGCGGTTATCAGGCAGCTGAGCAGGCATGAATCCTGCGGCCCAGCTGGCGGTTATCAGGCAGCTGAGCAGGCATGAATCCTGCGGCCCAGCTGGCGATTATCAGGCAGCTGAGCAGGCATGAATCCTGCGGCCCAGCTGGCGATTATCAGGCAGCTGAGCAGGCATGAATCCTGCGGCCCAGCTGGCGATTATCAGGCAGCTGAGCAGGCATGAATCCTGCGGCCCAGCTGGCGATTATCAGGCAGCTGAGCAGGCATGAATCCTGCGGCCCAGCTGGCGATTATCAGGCAGCTGAGCAGGCATGAATCCTGCGGCCCAGCTGGCGATTATCAGGCAGCTGAGCAGGCATGAATCCTGCGGCCCAGCTGGCGGTTATCAGGCAGCTGAGCAGGCATGAATCCTGCGGCCCAGCTGGCGATTATCAGGCAGCTGAGCAGGCATGAATCCTGCGGCCCAGCTGGCGATTATCAGGCAGCTGAGCAGGCGCTGATCCCGCACCTCAGCAGGCACTGATCACGTGCCTGTCATGCAGTGATCAGGTGACTGAGAGGCGCTGATCATGTGACTGCTCATGTGCTGATCAGGTAGCTCTCCTGCACGGATCATGTGCCTCAGCAGGCAAGAATCAAGCAGCTGAGCAGGCATGAATCCTGCGGCCCAGCTGGCGATTATCAGGCAGCTGAGCAGGCATGAATCCTGCGGCCCAGCTGGCGATTATCAGGCAGCTGAGCAGGCATGAATCCTGCGGCCCAGCTGGCGATTATCAGGCAGCTGAGCAGGCATGAATCCTGCGGCCCAGCTGGCGATTATCAGGCAGCTGAGCAGGCGCTGAATCCCGCACCCAGCAGGCACTGATCACGTGCCTGTCATGCAGTGATCAGGTGACTGAGAGGCACTGATCATGTGACTGCTCATGTGCTGATCAGGCAGCTCTCCTGCACGGATCATGTGCCTCAGCAGGCAAGAATCAAGCAGCTGAGCAGGCATGAATCCTGCGGCCCAGCTGGCGATTATCAGGCAGCTGAGCAGGCATGAATCCTGCGGCCCAGCTGGCGATTATCAGGCAGCTGAGCAGGCATGAATCCTGCGGCCCAGCTGGCGGTTATCAGGCAGCTGAGCAGGCATGAATCCTGCGGCCCAGCTGGCGATTATCAGGCAGCTGAGCAGGCATGAATCCTGCGGCCCAGCTGGCGGTTATCAGGCAGCTGAGCAGGCATGAATCCTGCGGCCCAGCTGGCGATTATCAGGCAGCTGAGCAGGCATGAATCCTGCGGCCCAGCTGGCGATTATCAGGCAGCTGAGCAGGCGCTGATCCCGCACCTCAGCAGGCACTGATCACGTGCCTGTCATGCAGTGATCAGGTGACTGAGAGGCGCTGATCATGTGACTGCTCATGTGCTGATCAGGTAGCTCTCCTGCACGGATCATGTGCCTCAGCAGGCAAGAATCAAGCAGCTGAGCAGGCATGAATCCTGCGGCCCAGCTGGCGATTATCAGGCAGCTGAGCAGGCATGAATCCTGCGGCCCAGCTGGCGATTATCAGGCAGCTGAGCAGGCATGAATCCTGCGGCCCAGCTGGCGATTATCAGGCAGCTGAGCAGGCATGAATCCTGCGGCCCAGCTGGCGATTATCAGGCAGCTGAGCAGGCATGAATCCTGCGGCCCAGCTGGCGATTATCAGGCAGCTGAGCAGGCATGAATCCTGCGGCCCAGCTGGCGATTATCAGGCAGCTGAGCAGGCATGAATCCTGCGGCCCAGCTGGCGATTATCAGGCAGCTGAGCAGGCATGAATCCTGCGGCCCAGCTGGCGTTATCAGGCAGCTGAGCAGGCATGAATCCTGCGGCCCAGCTGGCGGTTATCAGGCAGCTGAGCAGGCATGAATCCTGCGGCCCAGCTGGCGATTATCAGGCAGCTGAGCAGGCATGAATCCTGCGGCCCAGCTGGCGATTATCAGGCAGCTGAGCAGGCATGAATCCTGCGGCCCAGCTGGCGATTATCAGGCAGCTGAGCAGGCATGAATCCTGCGGCCCAGCTGGCGATTATCAGGCAGCTGAGCAGGCATGAATCCTGCGGCCCAGCTGGCGGTTATCAGGCAGCTGAGCAGGCATGAATCCTGCGGCCCAGCTGGCGGTTATCAGGCAGCTGAGCAGGCATGAATCCTGCGGCCCAGCTGGCGATTATCAGGCAGCTGAGCAGGCATGAATCCTGCGGCCCAGCTGGCGATTATCAGGCAGCTGAGCAGGCATGAATCCTGCGGCCCAGCTGGCGATTATCAGGCAGCTGAGCAGGCATGAATCCTGCGGCCCAGCTGGCGGTTATCAGGCAGCTGAGCAGGCATGAATCCTGCGGCCCAGCTGGCGATTATCAGGCAGCTGAGCAGGCATGAATCCTGCGGCCCAGCTGGCGGTTATCAGGCAGCTGAGCAGGCATGAATCCTGCGGCCCAGCTGGCGATTATCAGGCAGCTGAGCAGGCATGAATCCTGCGGCCCAGCTGGCGATTATCAGGCAGCTGAGCAGGCATGAATCCTGCGGCCCAGCTGGCGATTATCAGGCAGCTGAGCAGGCATGAATCCTGCGGCCCAGCTGGCGATTATCAGGCAGCTGAGCAGGCATGAATCCTGCGGCCCAGCTGGCGATTATCAGGCAGCTGAGCAGGCATGAATCCTGCGGCCCAGCTGGCGATTATCAGGCAGCTGAGCAGGCATGAATCCTGCGGCCCAGCTGGCGATTATCAGGCAGCTGAGCAGGCATGAATCCTGCGGCCCAGCTGGCGGTTATCAGGCAGCTGAGCAGGCATGAATCCTGCGGCCCAGCTGGCGTTATCAGGCAGCTGAGCAGGCATGAATCCTGCGGCCCAGCTGGCGGTTATCAGGCAGCTGAGCAGGCATGAATCCTGCGGCCCAGCTGGCGATTATCAGGCAGCTGAGCAGGCATGAATCCTGCGGCCCAGCTGGCGATTATCAGGCAGCTGAGCAGGCATGAATCCTGCGGCCCAGCTGGCGATTATCAGGCAGCTGAGCAGGCATGAATCCTGCGGCCCAGCTGGCGATTATCAGGCAGCTGAGCAGGCATGAATCCTGCGGCCCAGCTGGCGATTATCAGGCAGCTGAGCAGGCATGAATCCTGCGGCCCAGCTGGCGATTATCAGGCAGCTGAGCAGGCATGAATCCTGCGGCCCAGCTGGCGATTATCAGGCAGCTGAGCAGGCATGAATCCTGCGGCCCAGCTGGCGGTTATCAGGCAGCTGAGCAGGCATGAATCCTGCGGCCCAGCTGGCGATTATCAGGCAGCTGAGCAGGCATGAATCCTGCGGCCCAGCTGGCGATTATCAGGCAGCTGAGCAGGCGCTGATCCCGCACCTCAGCAGGCACTGATCACGTGCCTGTCATGCAGTGATCAGGTGACTGAGAGGCGCTGATCATGTGACTGCTCATGTGCTGATCAGGTAGCTCTCCTGCACGGATCATGTGCCTCAGCAGGCAAGAATCAAGCAGCTGAGCAGGCATGAATCCTGCGGCCCAGCTGGCGATTATCAGGCAGCTGAGCAGGCATGAATCCTGCGGCCCAGCTGGCGATTATCAGGCAGCTGAGCAGGCATGAATCCTGCGGCCCAGCTGGCGATTATCAGGCAGCTGAGCAGGCATGAATCCTGCGGCCCAGCTGGCGGTTATCAGGCAGCTGAGCAGGCATGAATCCTGCGGCCCAGCTGGCGGTTATCAGGCAGCTGAGCAGGCATGAATCCTGCGGCCCAGCTGGCGATTATCAGGCAGCTGAGCAGGCATGAATCCTGCGGCCCAGCTGGCGGTTATCAGGCAGCTGAGCAGGCATGAATCCTGCGGCCCAGCTGGCGATTATCAGGCAGCTGAGCAGGCATGAATCCTGCGGCCCAGCTGGCGATTATCAGGCAGCTGAGCAGGCATGATCCCGCACCTCAGCAGGCACTGATCAGTGCCTGTCATGCAGTGATCAGGTGACTGAGAGGCACTGCATGTGACTGCTCATGTGCTGATCAGGCAGCTCTCCTGCACGGATCATGTGCCTCAGCAGGCAAGAATCAGGCAGCTGAGCAGGCATGAATCCTGCGGCCCAGCTGGCGATTATCAGGCAGCTGAGCAGGCATGAATCCTGCGGCCCAGCTGGCGGTTATCAGGCAGCTGAGCAGGCATGAATCCTGCGGCCCAGCTGGCGGTTATCAGGCAGCTGAGCAGGCATGAATCCTGCGGCCCAGCTGGCGGTTATCAGGCAGCTGAGCAGGCATGAATCCTGCGGCCCAGCTGGCGGTTATCAGGCAGCTGAGCAGGCATGAATCCTGCGGCCCAGCTGGCGATTATCAGGCAGCTGAGCAGGCATGAATCCTGCGGCCCAGCTGGCGATTATCAGGCAGCTGAGCAGGCGCTGATCCCGCACCTCAGCAGGCACTGATCACGTGCCTGTCATGCAGTGATCAGGTGACTGAGAGGCGCTGATCATGTGACTGCTCATGTGCTGATCAGGTAGCTCTCCTGCACGGATCATGTGCCTCAGCAGGCAAGAATCAAGCAGCTGAGCAGGCATGAATCCTGCGGCCCAGCTGGCGATTATCAGGCAGCTGAGCAGGCATGAATCCTGCGGCCCAGCTGGCGATTATCAGGCAGCTGAGCAGGCATGAATCCTGCGGCCCAGCTGGCGATTATCAGGCAGCTGAGCAGGCATGAATCCTGCGGCCCAGCTGGCGATTATCAGGCAGCTGAGCAGGCATGAATCCTGCGGCCCAGCTGGCGATTATCAGGCAGCTGAGCAGGCATGAATCCTGCGGCCCAGCTGGCGATTATCAGGCAGCTGAGCAGGCATGAATCCTGCGGCCCAGCTGGCGATTATCAGGCAGCTGAGCAGGCATGAATCCTGCGGCCCAGCTGGCGATTATCAGGCAGCTGAGCAGGCATGAATCCTGCGGCCCAGCTGGCGGTTATCAGGCAGCTGAGCAGGCATGAATCCTGCGGCCCAGCTGGCGGTTATCAGGCAGCTGAGCAGGCATGAATCCTGCGGCCCAGCTGGCGATTATCAGGCAGCTGAGCAGGCATGAATCCTGCGGCCCAGCTGGCGGTTATCAGGCAGCTGAGCAGGCATGAATCCTGCGGCCCAGCTGGCGATTATCAGGCAGCTGAGCAGGCATGAATCCTGCGGCCCAGCTGGCGATTATCAGGCAGCTGAGCAGGCATGAATCCTGCGGCCCAGCTGGCGATTATCAGGCAGCTGAGCAGGCATGAATCCTGCGGCCCAGCTGGCGATTATCAGGCAGCTGAGCAGGCATGAATCCTGCGGCCCAGCTGGCGTTATCAGGCAGCTGAGCAGGCATGAATCCTGCGGCCCAGCTGGCGATTATCAGGCAGCTGAGCAGGCATGAATCCTGCGGCCCAGCTGGCGGTTATCAGGCAGCTGAGCAGGCATGAATCCTGCGGCCCAGCTGGCGATTATCAGGCAGCTGAGCAGGCATGAATCCTGCGGCCCAGCTGGCGATTATCAGGCAGCTGAGCAGGCATGAATCCTGCGGCCCAGCTGGCGATTATCAGGCAGCTGAGCAGGCATGAATCCTGCGGCCCAGCTGGCGATTATCAGGCAGCTGAGCAGGCATGAATCCTGCGGCCCAGCTGGCGATTATCAGGCAGCTGAGCAGGCATGAATCCTGCGGCCCAGCTGGCGGTTATCAGGCAGCTGAGCAGGCATGAATCCTGCGGCCCAGCTGGCGATTATCAGGCAGCTGAGCAGGCATGAATCCTGCGGCCCAGCTGGCGGTTATCAGGCAGCTGAGCAGGCATGAATCCTGCGGCCCAGCTGGCGGTTATCAGGCAGCTGAGCAGGCATGAATCCTGCGGCCCAGCTGGCGGTTATCAGGCAGCTGAGCAGGCATGAATCCTGCGGCCCAGCTGGCGATTATCAGGCAGCTGAGCAGGCATGAATCCTGCGGCCCAGCTGGCGATTATCAGGCAGCTGAGCAGGCATGAATCCTGCGGCCCAGCTGGCGATTATCAGGCAGCTGAGCAGGCATGAATCCTGCGGCCCAGCTGGCGATTATCAGGCAGCTGAGCAGGCATGAATCCTGCGGCCCAGCTGGCGATTATCAGGCAGCTGAGCAGGCATGAATCCTGCGGCCCAGCTGGCGGTTATCAGGCAGCTGAGCAGGCATGAATCCTGCGGCCCAGCTGGCGGTTATCAGGCAGCTGAGCAGGCATGAATCCTGCGGCCCAGCTGGCGGTTATCAGGCAGCTGAGCAGGCATGAATCCTGCGGCCCAGCTGGCGATTATCAGGCAGCTGAGCAGGCATGAATCCTGCGGCCCAGCTGGCGATTATCAGGCAGCTGAGCAGGCGCTGATCCCGCACCTCAGCAGGCACTGATCACGTGCCTGTCATGCAGTGATCAGGTGACTGAGAGGCGCTGATCATGTGACTGCTCATGTGCTGATCAGGTAGCTCTCCTGCACGGATCATGTGCCTCAGCAGGCAAGAATCAAGCAGCTGAGCAGGCATGAATCCTGCGGCCCAGCTGGCGATTATCAGGCAGCTGAGCAGGCATGAATCCTGCGGCCCAGCTGGCGATTATCAGGCAGCTGAGCAGGCATGAATCCTGCGGCCCAGCTGGCGATTATCAGGCAGCTGAGCAGGCATGAATCCTGCGGCCCAGCTGGCGATTATCAGGCAGCTGAGCAGGCATGAATCCTGCGGCCCAGCTGGCGATTATCAGGCAGCTGAGCAGGCATGAATCCTGCGGCCCAGCTGGCGGTTATCAGGCAGCTGAGCAGGCATGAATCCTGCGGCCCAGCTGGGGTTATCAGGCAGCTGAGCAGGCATGAATCCTGCGGCCCAGCTGGCGGTTATCAGGCAGCTGAGCAGGCATGAATCCTGCGGCCCAGCTGGCGATTATCAGGCAGCTGAGCAGGCATGAATCCTGCGGCCCAGCTGGCGATTATCAGGCAGCTGAGCAGGCATGAATCCTGCGGCCCAGCTGGCGATTATCAGGCAGCTGAGCAGGCATGAATCCTGCGGCCCAGCTGGCGATTATCAGGCAGCTGAGCAGGCATGAATCCTGCGGCCCAGCTGGCGATTATCAGGCAGCTGAGCAGGCATGAATCCTGCGGCCCAGCTGGCGATTATCAGGCAGCTGAGCAGGCATGAATCCTGCGGCCCAGCTGGCGATTATCAGGCAGCTGAGCAGGCATGAATCCTGCGGCCCAGCTGGCGGTTATCAGGCAGCTGAGCAGGCATGAATCCTGCGGCCCAGCTGGCGATTATCAGGCAGCTGAGCAGGCATGAATCCTGCGGCCCAGCTGGCGATTATCAGGCAGCTGAGCAGGCGCTGATCCCGCACCTCAGCAGGCACTGATCACGTGCCTGTCATGCAGTGATCAGGTGACTGAGAGGCGCTGATCATGTGACTGCTCATGTGCTGATCAGGTAGCTCTCCTGCACGGATCATGTGCCTCAGCAGGCAAGAATCAAGCAGCTGAGCAGGCATGAATCCTGCGGCCCAGCTGGAGATTATCAGGCAGCTGAGCAGGCATGAATCCTGCGGCCCAGCTGGCGATTATCAGGCAGCTGAGCAGGCATGAATCCTGCGGCCCAGCTGGCGTTATCAGGCAGCTGAGCAGGCATGAATCCTGCGGCCCAGCTGGCGGTTATCAGGCAGCTGAGCAGGCATGAATCCTGCGGCCCAGCTGGCGGTTATCAGGCAGCTGAGCAGGCATGAATCCTGCGGCCCAGCTGGCGGTTATCAGGCAGCTGAGCAGGCATGAATCCTGCGGCCCAGCTGGCGGTTATCAGGCAGCTGAGCAGGCATGAATCCTGCGGCCCAGCTGGCGGTTATCAGGCAGCTGAGCAGGCATGAATCCTGCGGCCCAGCTGGCGATTATCAGGCAGCTGAGCAGGCGCTGATCCCGCACCTCAGCAGGCACTGATCACGTGCCTGTCATGCAGTGATCAGGTGACTGAGAGGCACTGATCATGTGACTGCTCATGTGCTGATCAGGTAGCTCTCCTGCACGGATCATGTGCCTCAGCAGGCAAGAATCAAGCAGCTGAGCAGGCATGAATCCTGCGGCCCAGCTGGCGATTATCAGGCAGCTGAGCAGGCATGAATCCTGCGGCCCAGCTGGCGGTTATCAGGCAGCTGAGCAGGCATGAATCCTGCGGCCCAGCTGGCGGTTATCAGGCAGCTGAGCAGGCATGAATCCTGCGGCCCAGCTGGCGGTTATCAGGCAGCTGAGCAGGCATGAATCCTGCGGCCCAGCTGGCGGTTATCAGGCAGCTGAGCAGGCATGAATCCTGCGGCCCAGCTGGCGGTTATCAGGCAGCTGAGCAGGCATGAATCCTGCGGCCCAGCTGGCGATTATCAGGCAGCTGAGCAGGCGCTGATCCCGCACCTCAGCAGGCACTGATCACGTGCCTGTCATGCAGTGATCAGGTGACTGAGAGGCCTGATCATGTGACTGCTCATGTGCTGATCAGGTAGCTCTCCTGCACGGATCATGTGCCTCAGCAGGCAAGAATCAGGCAGCTGAGCAGGCATGAATCCTGCGGCCCAGCTGGCGATTATCAGGCAGCTGAGCAGGCATGAATCCTGCGGCCCAGCTGGCGATTATCAGGCAGCTGAGCAGGCATGAATCCTGCGGCCCAGCTGGCGATTATCAGGCAGCTGAGCAGGCATGAATCCTGCGGCCCAGCTGGCGATTATCAGGCAGCTGAGCAGGCATGAATCCTGCGGCCCAGCTGGCGATTATCAGGCAGCTGAGCAGGCATGAATCCTGCGGCCCAGCTGGCGATTATCAGGCAGCTGAGCAGGCATGAATCCTGCGGCCCAGCTGGCGATTATCAGGCAGCTGAGCAGGCATGAATCCTGCGGCCCAGCTGGCGATTATCAGGCAGCTGAGCAGGCATGAATCCTGCGGCCCAGCTGGCGATTATCAGGCAGCTGAGCAGGCATGAATCCTGCGGCCCAGCTGGCGGTTATCAGGCAGCTGAGCAGGCATGAATCCTGCGGCCCAGCTGGCGATTATCAGGCAGCTGAGCAGGCATGAATCCTGCGGCCCAGCTGGCGGTTATCAGGCAGCTGAGCAGGCATGAATCCTGCGGCCCAGCTGGCGATTATCAGGCAGCTGAGCAGGCATGAATCCTGCGGCCCAGCTGGCGGTTATCAGGCAGCTGAGCAGGCATGAATCCTGCGGCCCAGCTGGCGATTATCAGGCAGCTGAGCAGGCATGAATCCTGCGGCCCAGCTGGCGATTATCAGGCAGCTGAGCAGGCATGAATCCTGCGGCCCAGCTGGCGGTTATCAGGCAGCTGAGCAGGCATGAATCCTGCGGCCCAGCTGGCGATTATCAGGCAGCTGAGCAGGCATGAATCCTGCGGCCCAGCTGGCGATTATCAGGCAGCTGAGCAGGCATGAATCCTGCGGCCCAGCTGGCGGTTATCAGGCAGCTGAGCAGGCATGAATCCTGCGGCCCAGCTGGCGATTATCAGGCAGCTGAGCAGGCATGAATCCTGCGGCCCAGCTGGCGATTATCAGGCAGCTGAGCAGGCATGAATCCTGCGGCCCAGCTGGCGATTATCAGGCAGCTGAGCAGGCATGAATCCTGCGGCCCAGCTGGCGATTATCAGGCAGCTGAGCAGGCATGAATCCTGCGGCCCAGCTGGCGATTATCAGGCAGCTGAGCAGGCATGAATCCTGCGGCCCAGCTGGCGATTATCAGGCAGCTGAGCAGGCATGAATCCTGCGGCCCAGCTGGCGGTTATCAGGCAGCTGAGCAGGCATGAATCCTGCGGCCCAGCTGGCGTTATCAGGCAGCTGAGCAGGCATGAATCCTGCGGCCCAGCTGGCGGTTATCAGGCAGCTGAGCAGGCATGAATCCTGCGGCCCAGCTGGCGATTATCAGGCAGCTGAGCAGGCATGAATCCTGCGGCCCAGCTGGCGATTATCAGGCAGCTGAGCAGGCATGAATCCTGCGGCCCAGCTGGCGGTTATCAGGCAGCTGAGCAGGCATGAATCCTGCGGCCCAGCTGGCGATTATCAGGCAGCTGAGCAGGCATGAATCCTGCGGCCCAGCTGGCGATTATCAGGCAGCTGAGCAGGCATGAATCCTGCGGCCCAGCTGGCGGTTATCAGGCAGCTGAGCAGGCATGAATCCTGCGGCCCAGCTGGCGATTATCAGGCAGCTGAGCAGGCATGAATCCTGCGGCCCAGCTGGCGGTTATCAGGCAGCTGAGCAGGCATGAATCCTGCGGCCCAGCTGGCGATTATCAGGCAGCTGAGCAGGCATGAATCCTGCGGCCCAGCTGGCGATTATCAGGCAGCTGAGCAGGCGCTGATCCCGCACCTCAGCAGGCACTGATCACGTGCCTGTCATGCAGTGATCAGGTGACTGAGAGGCGCTGATCATGTGACTGCTCATGTGCTGATCAGGCAGCTCTCCTGCACGGATCATGTGCCCAGCAGGCAAGAATCAGGCAGCTGAGCAGGCATGAATCCTGCGGCCCAGCTGGCGATTATCAGGCAGCTGAGCAGGCATGAATCCTGCGGCCCAGCTGGCGATTATCAGGCAGCTGAGCAGGCATGAATCCCGCACCCAGCTGGCACTGATCAGGCCTGTCATGCAGTGATCAGGTGACTGAGAGGCCTGATCATGTGACTGCTCATGGCTGATCAGGCAGCTCTCCTGCACGGATCATGTGCCCAGCAGGCAAGAATCAGGCAGCTGAGCAGGCATGAATCCTGCGGCCCAGCTGGCGATTATCAGGCAGCTGAGCAGGCATGAATCCTGCGGCCCAGCTGGCGATTATCAGGCAGCTGAGCAGGCGCTGATCCCGCACCTCAGCAGGCACTGATCACGTGCCTGTCATGCAGTGATCAGGTGACTGAGAGGCGCTGATCATGTGACTGCTCATGTGCTGATCAGGTAGCTCTCCTGCACGGATCATGTGCCTCAGCAGGCAAGAATCAGGCAGCTGAGCAGGCATGAATCCTGCGGCCCAGCTGGCGATTATCAGGCAGCTGAGCAGGCATGAATCCTGCGGCCCAGCTGGCGATTATCAGGCAGCTGAGCAGGCATGAATCCTGCGGCCCAGCTGGCGATTATCAGGCAGCTGAGCAGGCATGAATCCTGCGGCCCAGCTGGCGGTTATCAGGCAGCTGAGCAGGCATGAATCCTGCGGCCCAGCTGGCGGTTATCAGGCAGCTGAGCAGGCATGAATCCTGCGGCCCAGCTGGCGGTTATCAGGCAGCTGAGCAGGCATGAATCCTGCGGCCCAGCTGGCGATTATCAGGCAGCTGAGCAGGCATGAATCCTGCGGCCCAGCTGGCGATTATCAGGCAGCTGAGCAGGCATGAATCCTGCGGCCCAGCTGGCGATTATCAGGCAGCTGAGCAGGCATGAATCCTGCGGCCCAGCTGGCGATTATCAGGCAGCTGAGCAGGCATGAATCCTGCGGCCCAGCTGGCGGTTATCAGGCAGCTGAGCAGGCATGAATCCTGCGGCCCAGCTGGCGATTATCAGGCAGCTGAGCAGGCATGAATCCTGCGGCCCAGCTGGCGATTATCAGGCAGCTGAGCAGGCATGAATCCTGCGGCCCAGCTGGCGGTTATCAGGCAGCTGAGCAGGCATGAATCCTGCGGCCCAGCTGGCGGTTATCAGGCAGCTGAGCAGGCATGAATCCTGCGGCCCAGCTGGCGGTTATCAGGCAGCTGAGCAGGCATGAATCCTGCGGCCCAGCTGGCGGTTATCAGGCAGCTGAGCAGGCATGAATCCTGCGGCCCAGCTGGCGATTATCAGGCAGCTGAGCAGGCGCTGATCCCGCACCTCAGCAGGCACTGATCACGTGCCTGTCATGCAGTGATCAGGTGACTGAGAGGCGCTGATCATGTGACTGCTCATGTGCTGATCAGGTAGCTCTCCTGCACGGATCATGTGCCTCAGCAGGCAAGAATCAAGCAGCTGAGCAGGCATGAATCCTGCGGCCCAGCTGGCGATTATCAGGCAGCTGAGCAGGCATGAATCCTGCGGCCCAGCTGGCGATTATCAGGCAGCTGAGCAGGCATGAATCCTGCGGCCCAGCTGGCGATTATCAGGCAGCTGAGCAGGCATGAATCCTGCGGCCCAGCTGGCGGTTATCAGGCAGCTGAGCAGGCATGAATCCTGCGGCCCAGCTGGCGGTTATCAGGCAGCTGAGCAGGCATGAATCCTGCGGCCCAGCTGGCGGTTATCAGGCAGCTGAGCAGGCATGAATCCTGCGGCCCAGCTGGCGGTTATCAGGCAGCTGAGCAGGCATGAATCCTGCGGCCCAGCTGGCGGTTATCAGGCAGCTGAGCAGGCATGAATCCTGCGGCCCAGCTGGCGGTTATCAGGCAGCTGAGCAGGCATGAATCCTGCGGCCCAGCTGGCGGTTATCAGGCAGCTGAGCAGGCATGAATCCTGCGGCCCAGCTGGCGGTTATCAGGCAGCTGAGCAGGCATGAATCCTGCGGCCCAGCTGGCGGTTATCAGGCAGCTGAGCAGGCATGAATCCTGCGGCCCAGCTGGCGATTATCAGGCAGCTGAGCAGGCATGAATCCTGCGGCCCAGCTGGCGATTATCAGGCAGCTGAGCAGGCATGATCCCGCACCTCAGCAGGCACTGATCACGTGCCTGTCATGCAGTGATCAGGTGACTGAGAGGCACTGATCATGTGACTGCTCATGTGCTGATCAGGCAGCTGAGCAGCATGGATCATGTGCCCAGCTGGCAAGAATCAGGCAGCTGAGCAGGCATGAATCCTGCGGCCCAGCTGGCGATTATCAGGCAGCTGAGCAGGCATGAATCCTGCGGCCCAGCTGGCGATTATCAGGCAGCTGAGCAGGCATGAATCCTGCACCCAGCAGGCACTGATCACGTGCCTGTCATGCAGTGATCAGGTGACTAGAGGCACTGATCATGTGACTGCTCATGTGCTGATCAGGCAGCTGAGCAGGCATGAATCCTGCGCCCAGCTGGCGGTTATCAGGCAGCTGAGCAGGCATGAATCCTGCGGCCCAGCTGGCGGTTATCAGGCAGCTGAGCAGGCATGAATCCTGCGGCCCAGCTGGCGATTATCAGGCAGCTGAGCAGGCATGAATCCTGCGGCCCAGCTGGCGATTATCAGGCAGCTGAGCAGGCATGAATCCTGCGCCCCAGCTGGCGGTGATCACGTGCCTGTCATGCAGCAGGTGACTGAGAGGCGCTGATCATGTGACTGCTCATGTGCTGATCAGGCAGCTGAGCAGGCATGAATCCTGCGGCCCAGCTGGCGGAATCAGGCAGCTGAGCAGGCATGAATCCTGCGGCCCAGCTGGCGATTATCAGGCAGCTGAGCAGGCATGAATCCTGCGGCCCAGCTGGCGATTATCAGGCAGCTGAGCAGGCATGAATCCTGCGGCCCAGCTGGCGATTATCAGGCAGCTGAGCAGGCATGAATCCTGCGGCCCAGCTGGCGATTATCAGGCAGCTGAGCAGGCATGAATCCTGCGGCCCAGCTGGCGGTTATCAGGCAGCTGAGCAGGCATGAATCCTGCGGCCCAGCTGGCGATTATCAGGCAGCTGAGCAGGCATGAATCCTGCGGCCCAGCTGGCGGTTATCAGGCAGCTGAGCAGGCATGAATCCTGCGGCCCAGCTGGCGATTATCAGGCAGCTGAGCAGGCATGAATCCTGCGGCCCAGCTGGCGATTATCAGGCAGCTGAGCAGGCATGAATCCTGCGGCCCAGCTGGCGATTATCAGGCAGCTGAGCAGGCATGAATCCTGCGGCCCAGCTGGCGGTTATCAGGCAGCTGAGCAGGCATGAATCCTGCGGCCCAGCTGGCGGTTATCAGGCAGCTGAGCAGGCATGAATCCTGCGGCCCAGCTGGCGGTTATCAGGCAGCTGAGCAGGCATGAATCCTGCGGCCCAGCTGGCGGTTATCAGGCAGCTGAGCAGGCATGAATCCTGCGGCCCAGCTGGCGGTTATCAGGCAGCTGAGCAGGCATGAATCCTGCGGCCCAGCTGGCGGTTATCAGGCAGCTGAGCAGGCATGAATCCTGCGGCCCAGCTGGCGATTATCAGGCAGCTGAGCAGGCATGAATCCTGCGGCCCAGCTGGCGATTATCAGGCAGCTGAGCAGGCATGAATCCTGCGGCCCAGCTGGCGGTTATCAGGCAGCTGAGCAGGCATGAATCCTGCGGCCCAGCTGGCGGTTATCAGGCAGCTGAGCAGGCATGAATCCTGCGGCCCAGCTGGCGGTTATCAGGCAGCTGAGCAGGCATGAATCCTGCGGCCCAGCTGGCGATTATCAGGCAGCTGAGCAGGCATGAATCCTGCGGCCCAGCTGGCGATTATCAGGCAGCTGAGCAGGCGCTGATCCCGCACCTCAGCAGGCACTGATCACGTGCCTGTCATGCAGTGATCAGGTGACTGAGAGGCGCTGATCATGTGACTGCTCATGTGCTGATCAGGTAGCTCTCCTGCACGGATCATGTGCCTCAGCAGGCAAGAATCAAGCAGCTGAGCAGGCATGAATCCTGCGGCCCAGCTGGCGATTATCAGGCAGCTGAGCAGGCATGAATCCTGCGGCCCAGCTGGCGGTTATCAGGCAGCTGAGCAGGCATGAATCCTGCGGCCCAGCTGGCGGTTATCAGGCAGCTGAGCAGGCATGAATCCTGCGGCCCAGCTGGCGGTTATCAGGCAGCTGAGCAGGCATGAATCCTGCGGCCCAGCTGGCGGTTATCAGGCAGCTGAGCAGGCATGAATCCTGCGGCCCAGCTGGCGGTTATCAGGCAGCTGAGCAGGCATGAATCCTGCGGCCCAGCTGGCGATTATCAGGCAGCTGAGCAGGCATGAATCCCGCACCTCAGCAGGCACTGATCAGGTGCTGTCATGCATGAATGACTGAGGCGCTGCATGTGACTGCTCATGTGCTGATCAGGCATGCAATCCTGCGCCCAGCTGGCGGTTATCAGGCAGCTGAGCAGGCATGAATCCTGCGGCCCAGCTGGCGATTATCAGGCAGCTGAGCAGGCATGAATCCTGCGGCCCAGCTGGCGATTATCAGGCAGCTGAGCAGGCATGAATCCTGCGGCCCAGCTGGCGATTATCAGGCAGCTGAGCAGGCATGAATCCTGCGGCCCAGCTGGCGATTATCAGGCAGCTGAGCAGGCATGAATCCTGCGGCCCAGCTGGCGGTTATCAGGCAGCTGAGCAGGCATGAATCCTGCGGCCCAGCTGGCGGTTATCAGGCAGCTGAGCAGGCATGAATCCTGCGGCCCAGCTGGCGGTTATCAGGCAGCTGAGCAGGCATGAATCCTGCGGCCCAGCTGGCGGTTATCAGGCAGCTGAGCAGGCATGAATCCTGCGGCCCAGCTGGCGGTTATCAGGCAGCTGAGCAGGCATGAATCCTGCGGCCCAGCTGGCGGTTATCAGGCAGCTGAGCAGGCATGAATCCTGCGGCCCAGCTGGCGGTTATCAGGCAGCTGAGCAGGCATGAATCCTGCGGCCCAGCTGGCGTTATCAGGCAGCTGAGCAGGCATGAATCCTGCGGCCCAGCTGGCGGTTATCAGGCAGCTGAGCAGGCATGAATCCTGCGGCCCAGCTGGCGATTATCAGGCAGCTGAGCAGGCATGAATCCTGCGGCCCAGCTGGCGGTTATCAGGCAGCTGAGCAGGCATGAATCCTGCGGCCCAGCTGGCGGTTATCAGGCAGCTGTGCAGGCATGAATCCTGCGGCCCAGCTGGCGGTTATCAGGCAGCTGAGCAGGCATGAATCCTGCGGCCCAGCTGGCGATTATCAGGCAGCTGAGCAGGCATGAATCCTGCGGCCCAGCTGGCGATTATCAGGCAGCTGAGCAGGCGCTGATCCCGCACCTCAGCAGGCACTGATCACGTGCCTGTCATGCAGTGATCAGGTGACTGAGAGGCACTGATCATGTGACTGCTCATGTGCTGATCAGGTAGCTCTCCTGCACGGATCATGTGCCTCAGCAGGCAAGAATCAAGCAGCTGAGCAGGCATGAATCCTGCGGCCCAGCTGGCGGTTATCAGGCAGCTGAGCAGGCATGAATCCTGCGGCCCAGCTGGCGGTTATCAGGCAGCTGAGCAGGCATGAATCCTGCGGCCCAGCTGGCGATTATCAGGCAGCTGAGCAGGCATGAATCCTGCGGCCCAGCTGGCGGTTATCAGGCAGCTGAGCAGGCATGAATCCTGCGGCCCAGCTGGCGATTATCAGGCAGCTGAGCAGGCATGAATCCTGCGGCCCAGCTGGCGATTATCAGGCAGCTGAGCAGGCGCTGATCCCGCACCTCAGCAGGCACTGATCACGTGCCTGTCATGCAGTGATCAGGTGACTGAGAGGCACTGATCATGTGACTGCTCATGTGCTGATCAGGTAGCTCTCCTGCACGGATCATGTGCCTCAGCAGGCAAGAATCAAGCAGCTGAGCAGGCATGAATCCTGCGGCCCAGCTGGCGATTATCAGGCAGCTGAGCAGGCATGAATCCTGCGGCCCAGCTGGCGATTATCAGGCAGCTGAGCAGGCGCTGAATCCTGCACCCAGCAGGCACTGATCACGTGCCTGTCATGCAGTGATCAGGTGACTGAGAGGCACTGATCATGTGACTGCTCATGTGCTGATCAGGTAGCTCTCCTGCACGGATCATGTGCCTCAGCAGGCAAGAATCAAGCAGCTGAGCAGGCATGAATCCTGCGGCCCAGCTGGCGGTTATCAGGCAGCTGAGCAGGCATGAATCCTGCGGCCCAGCTGGCGGTTATCAGGCAGCTGAGCAGGCATGAATCCTGCGGCCCAGCTGGCGATTATCAGGCAGCTGAGCAGGCATGATCCCGCACCCAGCAGGCACTGATCAGTGCCTGTCATGCAGTGATCAGGTGACTGAGAGGCGCTGATCATGTGACTGCTCATGTGCTGATCAGGTAGCTCTCCTGCATGAATCATGTGCCCAGCTGGCAAGAATCAGGCAGCTGAGCAGGCATGAATCCTGCGGCCCAGCTGGCGATTATCAGGCAGCTGAGCAGGCATGAATCCTGCGGCCCAGCTGGCGATTATCAGGCAGCTGAGCAGGCATGAATCCTGCGGCCCAGCTGGCGATTATCAGGCAGCTGAGCAGGCATGAATCCTGCGGCCCAGCTGGCGGTTATCAGGCAGCTGAGCAGGCATGAATCCTGCGGCCCAGCTGGCGGTTATCAGGCAGCTGAGCAGGCATGAATCCTGCGGCCCAGCTGGCGGTTATCAGGCAGCTGAGCAGGCATGAATCCTGCGGCCCAGCTGGCGGTTATCAGGCAGCTGAGCAGGCATGAATCCTGCGGCCCAGCTGGCGGTTATCAGGCAGCTGAGCAGGCATGAATCCTGCGGCCCAGCTGGCGGTTATCAGGCAGCTGAGCAGGCATGAATCCTGCGGCCCAGCTGGCGGTTATCAGGCAGCTGAGCAGGCATGAATCCTGCGGCCCAGCTGGCGGTTATCAGGCAGCTGAGCAGGCATGAATCCTGCGGCCCAGCTGGCGGTTATCAGGCAGCTGAGCAGGCATGAATCCTGCGGCCCAGCTGGCGGTTATCAGGCAGCTGAGCAGGCATGAATCCTGCGGCCCAGCTGGCGATTATCAGGCAGCTGAGCAGGCATGAATCCTGCGGCCCAGCTGGCGGTTATCAGGCAGCTGAGCAGGCATGAATCCTGCGGCCCAGCTGGCGGTTATCAGGCAGCTGAGCAGGCATGAATCCTGCGGCCCAGCTGGCGATTATCAGGCAGCTGAGCAGGCATGAATCCTGCGGCCCAGCTGGCGATTATCAGGCAGCTGAGCAGGCATGAATCCTGCGGCCCAGCTGGCGGTTATCAGGCAGCTGAGCAGGCATGAATCCTGCGGCCCAGCTGGCGGTTATCAGGCAGCTGAGCAGGCATGAATCCTGCGGCCCAGCTGGCGGTTATCAGGCAGCTGAGCAGGCATGAATCCTGCGGCCCAGCTGGCGGTTATCAGGCAGCTGAGCAGGCATGAATCCTGCGGCCCAGCTGGCGATTATCAGGCAGCTGAGCAGGCATGAATCCCGCACCCAGCAGGCACTGATCAGTGCCTGTCATGCAGTGATCAGGCACTGAGAGGCACTGATCATGTGACTGCTCATGTGCTGATCAGGCAGCTGAGCAGGCATGAATCCTGTGCCCAGCTGGCAAGAATCAGGCAGCTGAGCAGGCATGAATCCTGCGGCCCAGCTGGCGATTATCAGGCAGCTGAGCAGGCATGAATCCTGCGGCCCAGCTGGCGGTTATCAGGCAGCTGAGCAGGCATGAATCCTGCGGCCCAGCTGGCGGTTATCAGGCAGCTGAGCAGGCATGAATCCTGCGGCCCAGCTGGCGGTTATCAGGCAGCTGAGCAGGCATGAATCCTGCGGCCCAGCTGGCGGTTATCAGGCAGCTGAGCAGGCATGAATCCTGCGGCCCAGCTGGCGGTTATCAGGCAGCTGAGCAGGCATGAATCCTGCGGCCCAGCTGGCGATTATCAGGCAGCTGAGCAGGCGCTGATCCCGCACCTCAGCAGGCACTGATCACGTGCCTGTCATGCAGTGATCAGGTGACTGAGAGGCGCTGATCATGTGACTGCTCATGTGCTGATCAGGTAGCTCTCCTGCACGGATCATGTGCCTCAGCAGGCAAGAATCAAGCAGCTGAGCAGGCATGAATCCTGCGGCCCAGCTGGCGATTATCAGGCAGCTGAGCAGGCATGAATCCTGCGGCCCAGCTGGCGATTATCAGGCAGCTGAGCAGGCATGAATCCTGCGGCCCAGCTGGCGATTATCAGGCAGCTGAGCAGGCATGAATCCTGCGGCCCAGCTGGCGATTATCAGGCAGCTGAGCAGGCATGAATCCTGCGGCCCAGCTGGCGGTTATCAGGCAGCTGAGCAGGCATGAATCCTGCGGCCCAGCTGGCGATTATCAGGCAGCTGAGCAGGCATGAATCCTGCGGCCCAGCTGGCGGTTATCAGGCAGCTGAGCAGGCATGAATCCTGCGGCCCAGCTGGCGGTTATCAGGCAGCTGAGCAGGCATGAATCCTGCGGCCCAGCTGGCGGTTATCAGGCAGCTGAGCAGGCATGAATCCTGCGGCCCAGCTGGCGGTTATCAGGCAGCTGAGCAGGCATGAATCCTGCGGCCCAGCTGGCGGTTATCAGGCAGCTGAGCAGGCATGAATCCTGCGGCCCAGCTGGCGGTTATCAGGCAGCTGAGCAGGCATGAATCCTGCGGCCCAGCTGGCGGTTATCAGGCAGCTGAGCAGGCATGAATCCTGCGGCCCAGCTGGCGATTATCAGGCAGCTGAGCAGGCATGAATCCTGCGGCCCAGCTGGCGGTTATCAGGCAGCTGAGCAGGCATGAATCCTGCGGCCCAGCTGGCGGTTATCAGGCAGCTGAGCAGGCATGAATCCTGCGGCCCAGCTGGCGGTTATCAGGCAGCTGAGCAGGCATGAATCCTGCGGCCCAGCTGGCGATTATCAGGCAGCTGAGCAGGCATGAATCCTGCGGCCCAGCTGGCGGTTATCAGGCAGCTGAGCAGGCATGAATCCTGCGGCCCAGCTGGCGGTTATCAGGCAGCTGAGCAGGCATGAATCCTGCGGCCCAGCTGGCGGTTATCAGGCAGCTGAGCAGGCATGAATCCTGCGGCCCAGCTGGCGGTTATCAGGCAGCTGAGCAGGCATGAATCCCGCACCTCAGCAGGCACTGATCAGGCCTGTCATGCAGCAGGTGATGAGAGGCGCTGATCATGCTGCTCAGTGCTGATCAGGCAGCTCTCCTGCACGGATCATGCCCAGCAGGCAAGAATCAGGCAGCTGAGCAGGCATGAATCCTGCGGCCCAGCTGGCGATTATCAGGCAGCTGAGCAGGCATGAATCCTGCGGCCCAGCTGGCGATTATCAGGCAGCTGAGCAGGCATGAATCCTGCGGCCCAGCTGGCGATTATCAGGCAGCTGAGCAGGCATGAATCCTGCGGCCCAGCTGGCGATTATCAGGCAGCTGAGCAGGCATGATCCTGCACCTCAGCAGGCACTGATCACGTGCCTGTCATGCAGTGATCAGGTGACTGAGAGGCGCTGATCATGTGACTGCTCATGTGCTGATCAGGCAGCTGAGCAGGCATGAATCATGCGCCCAGCTGGCAAGAATCAGGCAGCTGAGCAGGCATGAATCCTGCGGCCCAGCTGGCGATTATCAGGCAGCTGAGCAGGCATGAATCCTGCGGCCCAGCTGGCGATTATCAGGCAGCTGAGCAGGCATGAATCCTGCGGCCCAGCTGGCGGTTATCAGGCAGCTGAGCAGGCATGAATCCTGCGGCCCAGCTGGCGATTATCAGGCAGCTGAGCAGGCATGAATCCTGCGGCCCAGCTGGCGATTATCAGGCAGCTGAGCAGGCATGAATCCTGCGGCCCAGCTGGCGATTATCAGGCAGCTGAGCAGGCATGAATCCTGCGGCCCAGCTGGCGATTATCAGGCAGCTGAGCAGGCATGAATCCTGCGGCCCAGCTGGCGATTATCAGGCAGCTGAGCAGGCATGAATCCTGCGGCCCAGCTGGCGATTATCAGGCAGCTGAGCAGGCATGAATCCTGCGGCCCAGCTGGCGATTATCAGGCAGCTGAGCAGGCATGAATCCTGCGGCCCAGCTGGCGGTTATCAGGCAGCTGAGCAGGCATGAATCCTGCGGCCCAGCTGGCGGTTATCAGGCAGCTGAGCAGGCATGAATCCTGCGGCCCAGCTGGCGATTATCAGGCAGCTGAGCAGGCATGAATCCTGCGGCCCAGCTGGCGATTATCAGGCAGCTGAGCAGGCATGAATCCTGCGGCCCAGCTGGCGATTATCAGGCAGCTGAGCAGGCATGAATCCTGCGGCCCAGCTGGCGATTATCAGGCAGCTGAGCAGGCATGAATCCTGCGGCCCAGCTGGCGATTATCAGGCAGCTGAGCAGGCATGAATCCTGCGGCCCAGCTGGCGATTATCAGGCAGCTGAGCAGGCATGAATCCTGCGGCCCAGCTGGCGATTATCAG
Source organism: Bos javanicus (assembly GCF_032452875.1). Taxonomy (NCBI): domain Eukaryota; kingdom Metazoa; phylum Chordata; class Mammalia; order Artiodactyla; family Bovidae; genus Bos; species Bos javanicus. Next base: position 89,053 of record NW_026893887.1, read on the forward strand.
GCAGCTGAGCAGGCATGAATCCTGCGGCCCAGCTGGCGGTTATCAGGCAGCTGAGCAGGCATGAATCCTGCGGCCCAGCTGGCGGTTATCAGGCAGCTGAGCAGGCATGAATCCTGCGGCCCAGCTGGCGATTATCAGGCAGCTGAGCAGGCATGAATCCTGCGGCCCAGCTGGCGGTTATCAGGCAGCTGAGCAGGCATGAATCCTGCGGCCCAGCTGGCGGTTATCAGGCAGCTGAGCAGGCATGAATCCTGCGGCCCAGCTGGCGATTATCAGGCAGCTGAGCAGGCGCTGATCCCGCACCTCAGCAGGCACTGATCACGTGCCTGTCATGCAGTGATCAGGTGACTGAGAGGCGCTGATCATGTGACTGCTCATGTGCTGATCAGGTAGCTCTCCTGCACGGATCATGTGCCTCAGCAGGCAAGAATCAAGCAGCTGAGCAGGCATGAATCCTGCGGCCCAGCTGGCGATTATCAGGCAGCTGAGCAGGCATGAATCCTGCGGCCCAGCTGGCGATTATCAGGCAGCTGAGCAGGCATGAATCCTGCGGCCCAGCTGGCGATTATCAGGCAGCTGAGCAGGCATGAATCCTGCGGCCCAGCTGGCGATTATCAGGCAGCTGAGCAGGCATGAATCCTGCGGCCCAGCTGGCGGTTATCAGGCAGCTGAGCAGGCATGAATCCTGCGGCCCAGCTGGCGGTTATCAGGCAGCTGAGCAGGCATGAATCCTGCGGCCCAGCTGGCGGTTATCAGGCAGCTGAGCAGGCATGAATCCTGCGGCCCAGCTGGCGGTTATCAGGCAGCTGAGCAGGCATGAATCCTGCGGCCCAGCTGGCGGTTATCAGGCAGCTGAGCAGGCATGAATCCTGCGGCCCAGCTGGCGGTTATCAGGCAGCTGAGCAGGCATGAATCCTGCGGCCCAGCTGGCGATTATCAGGCAGCTGAGCAGGCATGAATCCTGCGGCCCAGCTGGCGGTTATCAGGCAGCTGAGCAGGCATGAATCCTGCGGCCCAGCTGGCGGTTATCAGGCAGCTGAGCAGGCATGAATCCTGCGGCCCAGCTGGCGGTTATCAGGCAGCTGAGCAGGCATGAATCCTGCGGCCCAGCTGGCGATTATCAGGCAGCTGAGCAGGCATGAATCCTGCGGCCCAGCTGGCGATTATCAGGCAGCTGAGCAGGCATGAATCCTGCGGCCCAGCTGGCGGTTATCAGGCAGCTGAGCAGGCATGAATCCTGCGGCCCAGCTGGCGGTTATCAGGCAGCTGAGCAGGCATGAATCCTGCGGCCCAGCTGGCGGTTATCAGGCAGCTGAGCAGGCATGAATCCTGCGGCCCAGCTGGCGATTATCAGGCAGCTGAGCAGGCATGAATCCTGCGGCCCAGCTGGCGATTATCAGGCAGCTGAGCAGGCATGAATCCTGCACCCAGCAGGCACTGATCACGTGCCTGTCATGCAGTGATCAGGTGACTGAGAGGCGCTGATCATGTGACTGCTCATGTGCTGATCAGGCAGCTCTCCTGCACGGATCATGTGCCTCAGCTGGCGGTTATCAGGCAGCTGAGCAGGCATGAATCCTGCGGCCCAGCTGGCGATTATCAGGCAGCTGAGCAGGCATGAATCCTGCGGCCCAGCTGGCGATTATCAGGCAGCTGAGCAGGCATGAATCCTGCGGCCCAGCTGGCGGTTATCAGGCAGCTGAGCAGGCATGAATCCTGCGGCCCAGCTGGCGGTTATCAGGCAGCTGAGCAGGCATGAATCCTGCGGCCCAGCTGGCGATTATCAGGCAGCTGAGCAGGCGCTGATCCCGCACCCAGCAGGCACTGATCACGTGCCTGTCATGCAGTGATCAGGTGACTGAGGCGCTGATCATGTGACTGCTCATGTGCTGATCAGGTAGCTCTCCTGCACGGATCATGTGCCTCAGCAGGCAAGAATCAAGCAGCTGAGCAGGCATGAATCCTGCGGCCCAGCTGGCGATTATCAGGCAGCTGAGCAGGCATGAATCCTGCGGCCCAGCTGGCGATTATCAGGCAGCTGAGCAGGCATGAATCCTGCGGCCCAGCTGGCGATTATCAGGCAGCTGAGCAGGCATGAATCCTGCGGCCCAGCTGGCGATTATCAGGCAGCTGAGCAGGCATGAATCCTGCGGCCCAGCTGGCGGTTATCAGGCAGCTGAGCAGGCATGAATCCTGCGGCCCAGCTGGCGGTTATCAGGCAGCTGAGCAGGCATGAATCCTGCGGCCCAGCTGGCGGTTATCAGGCAGCTGAGCAGGCATGAATCCTGCGGCCCAGCTGGCGGTTATCAGGCAGCTGAGCAGGCATGAATCCTGCGGCCCAGCTGGCGGTTATCAGGCAGCTGAGCAGGCATGAATCCTGCGGCCCAGCTGGCGATTATCAGGCAGCTGAGCAGGCATGATCCTGCGGCCCAGCAGGCACTATCAGGCAGCTGAGCAGGCATGAATCCTGCGGCCCAGCTGGCGATTATCAGGCAGCTGAGCAGGCATGAATCCTGCGGCCCAGCTGGCGATTATCAGGCAGCTGAGCAGGCATGAATCCTGCGGCCCAGCTGGCGATTATCAGGCAGCTGAGCAGGCATGAATCCTGCGGCCCAGCTGGCGGTTATCAGGCAGCTGAGCAGGCATGAATCCTGCGGCCCAGCTGGCGGTTATCAGGCAGCTGAGCAGGCATGAATCCTGCGGCCCAGCTGGCGGTTATCAGGCAGCTGAGCAGGCATGAATCCTGCGGCCCAGCTGGCGGTTATCAGGCAGCTGAGCAGGCATGAATCCTGCGGCCCAGCTGGCGATTATCAGGCAGCTGAGCAGGCATGAATCCTGCGGCCCAGCTGGCGGTTATCAGGCAGCTGAGCAGGCATGAATCCTGCGGCCCAGCTGGCGGTTATCAGGCAGCTGAGCAGGCATGAATCCTGCGGCCCAGCTGGCGGTTATCAGGCAGCTGAGCAGGCATGAATCCTGCGGCCCAGCTGGCGGTTATCAGGCAGCTGAGCAGGCATGAATCCTGCGGCCCAGCTGGCGATTATCAGGCAGCTGAGCAGGCATGAATCCTGCGGCCCAGCTGGCGATTATCAGGCAGCTGAGCAGGCATGATCCCGCACCTCAGCAGGCACTGATCACGTGCCTGTCATGCAGTGATCAGGTGACTGAGAGGCCTGATCATGTGACTGCTCATGTGCTGATCAGGCAGCTCTCCAGCATGGATCATGTGCCCAGCTGGCGGAATCAGGCAGCTGAGCAGGCATGAATCCTGCGGCCCAGCTGGCGATTATCAGGCAGCTGAGCAGGCATGAATCCTGCGGCCCAGCTGGCGATTATCAGGCAGCTGAGCAGGCATGAATCCTGCGGCCCAGCTGGCGGTTATCAGGCAGCTGAGCAGGCATGAATCCTGCGGCCCAGCTGGCGGTTATCAGGCAGCTGAGCAGGCATGAATCCTGCGGCCCAGCTGGCGGTTATCAGGCAGCTGAGCAGGCATGAATCCTGCGGCCCAGCTGGCGGTTATCAGGCAGCTGAGCAGGCATGAATCCTGCGGCCCAGCTGGCGGTTATCAGGCAGCTGAGCAGGCATGAATCCTGCGGCCCAGCTGGCGGTTATCAGGCAGCTGAGCAGGCATGAATCCTGCGGCCCAGCTGGCGATTATCAGGCAGCTGAGCAGGCATGATCCCGCACCTCAGCAGGCACTGATCACGTGCCTGTCATGCAGTGAATCAGGTGACTGAGAGGCACTGATCATGTGACTGCTCATGTGCTGATCAGGCAGCTGAGCAGGCATGGATCATGTGCCCAGCTGGCAGAATCAAGCAGCTGAGCAGGCATGAATCCTGCGGCCCAGCTGGCGGTTATCAGGCAGCTGAGCAGGCATGAATCCTGCGGCCCAGCTGGCGGTTATCAGGCAGCTGAGCAGGCATGAATCCTGCGGCCCAGCTGGCGATTATCAGGCAGCTGAGCAGGCATGAATCCTGCGGCCCAGCTGGCGGTTATCAGGCAGCTGAGCAGGCATGAATCCTGCGGCCCAGCTGGCGGTTATCAGGCAGCTGAGCAGGCATGAATCCTGCGGCCCAGCTGGCGGTTATCAGGCAGCTGAGCAGGCATGAATCCTGCGGCCCAGCTGGCGGTTATCAGGCAGCTGAGCAGGCATGAATCCTGCGGCCCAGCTGGCGGTTATCAGGCAGCTGAGCAGGCATGAATCCTGCGGCCCAGCTGGCGGTTATCAGGCAGCTGAGCAGGCATGAATCCTGCGGCCCAGCTGGCGGTTATCAGGCAGCTGAGCAGGCATGAATCCTGCGGCCCAGCTGGCGGTTATCAGGCAGCTGAGCAGGCATGAATCCTGCGGCCCAGCTGGCGGTTATCAGGCAGCTGAGCAGGCATGAATCCTGCGGCCCAGCTGGCGGTTATCAGGCAGCTGAGCAGGCATGAATCCTGCGGCCCAGCTGGCGGTTATCAGGCAGCTGAGCAGGCATGAATCCTGCGGCCCAGCTGGCGGTTATCAGGCAGCTGAGCAGGCATGAATCCTGCGGCCCAGCTGGCGTTATCAGGCAGCTGAGCAGGCATGAATCCTGCGGCCCAGCTGGCGGTTATCAGGCAGCTGAGCAGGCATGAATCCTGCGGCCCAGCTGGCGGTTATCAGGCAGCTGAGCAGGCATGAATCCTGCGGCCCAGCTGGCGATTATCAGGCAGCTGAGCAGGCATGAATCCTGCGGCCCAGCTGGCGGTTATCAGGCAGCTGAGCAGGCATGAATCCTGCGGCCCAGCTGGCGTTATCAGGCAGCTGAGCAGGCATGAATCCTGCGGCCCAGCTGGCGATTATCAGGCAGCTGAGCAGGCATGAATCCTGCGGCCCAGCTGGCGGTTATCAGGCAGCTGAGCAGGCATGAATCCTGCGGCCCAGCTGGCGATTATCAGGCAGCTGAGCAGGCATGAATCCTGCGGCCCAGCTGGCGGTTATCAGGCAGCTGAGCAGGCATGAATCCTGCGGCCCAGCTGGCGGTTATCAGGCAGCTGAGCAGGCATGAATCCTGCGGCCCAGCTGGCGGTTATCAGGCAGCTGAGCAGGCATGAATCCTGCGGCCCAGCTGGCGATTATCAGGCAGCTGAGCAGGCATGAATCCTGCGGCCCAGCTGGCGATTATCAGGCAGCTGAGCAGGCATGAATCCTGCGGCCCAGCTGGCGGTTATCAGGCAGCTGAGCAGGCATGAATCCTGCGGCCCAGCTGGCGGTTATCAGGCAGCTGAGCAGGCATGAATCCTGCGGCCCAGCTGGCGGTTATCAGGCAGCTGAGCAGGCATGAATCCTGCGGCCCAGCTGGCGGTTATCAGGCAGCTGAGCAGGCATGAATCCTGCGGCCCAGCTGGCGATTATCAGGCAGCTGAGCAGGCATGAATCCTGCGGCCCAGCTGGCGGTTATCAGGCAGCTGAGCAGGCATGAATCCTGCGGCCCAGCTGGCGGTTATCAGGCAGCTGAGCAGGCATGAATCCTGCGGCCCAGCTGGCGGTTATCAGGCAGCTGAGCAGGCATGAATCCTGCGGCCCAGCTGGCGGTTATCAGGCAGCTGAGCAGGCATGAATCCTGCGGCCCAGCTGGCGGTTATCAGGCAGCTGAGCAGGCATGAATCCTGCGGCCCAGCTGGCGATTATCAGGCAGCTGAGCAGGCGCTGATCCTGCACCCAGCAGGCGGTTATCAGGTGCCTGAGCATGCAGTGAATCAGGTGACTGAGAGGCGCTGATCATGTGACTGCTCATGTGCTGATCAGGAGCTCTCCTGCACGGATCATGTGCCTCAGCTGGCAAGATCAGGCAGCTGAGCAGGCATGAATCCTGCGGCCCAGCTGGCGATTATCAGGCAGCTGAGCAGGCATGAATCCTGCGGCCCAGCTGGCGGTTATCAGGCAGCTGAGCAGGCATGAATCCTGCGGCCCAGCTGGCGGTTATCAGGCAGCTGAGCAGGCATGAATCCTGCGGCCCAGCTGGCGATTATCAGGCAGCTGAGCAGGCATGAATCCTGCGGCCCAGCTGGCGGTTATCAGGCAGCTGAGCAGGCATGAATCCTGCGGCCCAGCTGGCGGTTATCAGGCAGCTGAGCAGGCATGAATCCTGCGGCCCAGCTGGCGGTTATCAGGCAGCTGAGCAGGCATGAATCCTGCGGCCCAGCTGGCGGTTATCAGGCAGCTGAGCAGGCATGAATCCTGCGGCCCAGCTGGCGATTATCAGGCAGCTGAGCAGGCATGAATCCTGCGGCCCAGCTGGCGGTTATCAGGCAGCTGAGCAGGCATGAATCCTGCGGCCCAGCTGGCGGTTATCAGGCAGCTGAGCAGGCATGAATCCTGCGGCCCAGCTGGCGGTTATCAGGCAGCTGAGCAGGCATGAATCCTGCGGCCCAGCTGGCGGTTATCAGGCAGCTGAGCAGGCATGAATCCTGCGGCCCAGCTGGCGATTATCAGGCAGCTGAGCAGGCATGAATCCTGCGGCCCAGCTGGCGGTTATCAGGCAGCTGAGCAGGCATGAATCCTGCGGCCCAGCTGGCGATTATCAGGCAGCTGAGCAGGCATGATCCTGCGGCCCAGCTGGCACGTTGTCAGGCAGTGATCAGGTGACTGAAGGCGCTGATCATGTGACTGCTCATGTGCTGATCAGGCAGCTGAGCAGCATGAATCCTGCGGCCCAGCTGGCGGTTATCAGGCAGCTGAGCAGGCATGAATCCTGCGGCCCAGCTGGCGATTATCAGGCAGCTGAGCAGGCATGAATCCTGCGGCCCAGCTGGCGGTTATCAGGCAGCTGAGCAGGCATGAATCCTGCGGCCCAGCTGGCGGTTATCAGGCAGCTGAGCAGGCATGAATCCTGCGGCCCAGCTGGCGATTATCAGGCAGCTGAGCAGGCATGAATCCTGCGGCCCAGCTGGCGGTTATCAGGCAGCTGAGCAGGCATGAATCCTGCGGCCCAGCTGGCGGTTATCAGGCAGCTGAGCAGGCATGAATCCTGCGGCCCAGCTGGCGATTATCAGGCAGCTGAGCAGGCATGAATCCTGCGGCCCAGCTGGCGGTTATCAGGCAGCTGAGCAGGCATGAATCCTGCGGCCCAGCTGGCGGTTATCAGGCAGCTGAGCAGGCATGAATCCTGCGGCCCAGCTGGCGGTTATCAGGCAGCTGAGCAGGCATGAATCCTGCGGCCCAGCTGGCGGTTATCAGGCAGCTGAGCAGGCATGAATCCTGCGGCCCAGCTGGCGATTATCAGGCAGCTGAGCAGGCATGAATCCTGCGGCCCAGCTGGCGGTTATCAGGCAGCTGAGCAGGCATGAATCCTGCGGCCCAGCTGGCGGTTATCAGGCAGCTGAGCAGGCATGAATCCTGCGGCCCAGCTGGCGGTTATCAGGCAGCTGAGCAGGCATGAATCCTGCGGCCCAGCTGGCGGTTATCAGGCAGCTGAGCAGGCATGAATCCTGCGGCCCAGCTGGCGGTTATCAGGCAGCTGAGCAGGCATGAATCCTGCGGCACAGAGCAGTGCCTGGCATGGTTATCAGGCAGCTGAGCATGAATCCTGCGGCCAGCTGGCGGATCAGGCAGCTGAGCAGGCATGGATCCTGCGGCCCAGCTGGCGGTTATCAGGCAGCTGAGCAGGCATGAATCCTGCGGCCCAGCTGGCGATTATCAGGCAGCTGAGCAGGCATGAATCCTGCGGCCCAGCTGGCGATTATCAGGCAGCTGAGCAGGCATGAATCCTGCGGCCCAGCTGGCGATTATCAGGCAGCTGAGCAGGCATGAATCCTGCGGCCCAGCTGGCGGTTATCAGGCAGCTGAGCAGGCATGAATCCTGCGGCCCAGCTGGCGGTTATCAGGCAGCTGAGCAGGCATGAATCCTGCGGCCCAGCTGGCGGTTATCAGGCAGCTGAGCAGGCATGAATCCTGCGGCCCAGCTGGCGATTATCAGGCAGCTGAGCAGGCGCTGATCCCGCACCTCAGCAGGCACTGATCACGTGCCTGTCATGCAGTGATCAGGTGACTGAGAGGCGCTGATCATGTGACTGCTCATGTGCTGATCAGGTAGCTCTCCTGCACGGATCATGTGCCTCAGCAGGCAAGAATCAAGCAGCTGAGCAGGCATGAATCCTGCGGCCCAGCTGGCGATTATCAGGCAGCTGAGCAGGCATGAATCCTGCGGCCCAGCTGGCGATTATCAGGCAGCTGAGCAGGCATGAATCCTGCGGCCCAGCTGGCGATTATCAGGCAGCTGAGCAGGCATGAATCCTGCGGCCCAGCTGGCGATTATCAGGCAGCTGAGCAGGCATGAATCCTGCGGCCCAGCTGGCGGTTATCAGGCAGCTGAGCAGGCATGAATCCTGCGGCCCAGCTGGCGGTTATCAGGCAGCTGAGCAGGCATGAATCCTGCGGCCCAGCTGGCGGTTATCAGGCAGCTGAGCAGGCATGAATCCTGCGGCCCAGCTGGCGGTTATCAGGCAGCTGAGCAGGCATGAATCCTGCGGCCCAGCTGGCGGTTATCAGGCAGCTGAGCAGGCATGAATCCTGCGGCCCAGCTGGCGGTTATCAGGCAGCTGAGCAGGCATGAATCCTGCGGCCCAGCTGGCGGTTATCAGGCAGCTGAGCAGGCATGAATCCTGCGGCCCAGCTGGCGGTTATCAGGCAGCTGAGCAGGCATGAATCCTGCGGCCCAGCTGGCGGTTATCAGGCAGCTGAGCAGGCATGAATCCTGCGGCCCAGCTGGCGGTTATCAGGCAGCTGAGCAGGCATGAATCCTGCGGCCCAGCTGGCGATTATCAGGCAGCTGAGCAGGCATGAATCCTGCGGCCCAGCTGGCGATTATCAGGCAGCTGAGCAGGCATGAATCCTGCGGCCCAGCTGGCGGTTATCAGGCAGCTGAGCAGGCATGAATCCTGCGGCCCAGCTGGCGGTTATCAGGCAGCTGAGCAGGCATGAATCCTGCGGCCCAGCTGGCGGTTATCAGGCAGCTGAGCAGGCATGAATCCTGCGGCCCAGCTGGCGGTTATCAGGCAGCTGAGCAGGCATGAATCCTGCGGCCCAGCTGGCGGTTATCAGGCAGCTGAGCAGGCATGAATCCTGCGGCCCAGCTGGCGGTTATCAGGCAGCTGAGCAGGCATGAATCCTGCGGCCCAGCTGGCGATTATCAGGCAGCTGAGCAGGCATGAATCCTGCGGCCCAGCTGGCGGTTATCAGGCAGCTGAGCAGGCATGAATCCTGCGGCCCAGCTGGCGGTTATCAGGCAGCTGTCAGGCATGATCAGGCACTGAGAGGCGCTGAGCAGGCATGAATCCTGCATGCTGCGGATCAGGCAGCTGAGCAGGCATGAATCCTGCGGCCCAGCTGGCGGTTATCAGGCAGCTGAGCAGGCATGAATCCTGCGGCCCAGCTGGCGGTTATCAGGCAGCTGAGCAGGCATGAATCCTGCGGCCCAGCTGGCGGTTATCAGGCAGCTGAGCAGGCATGAATCCTGCGGCCCAGCTGGCGATTATCAGGCAGCTGAGCAGGCATGAATCCTGCGGCCCAGCTGGCGGTTATCAGGCAGCTGAGCAGGCATGAATCCTGCGGCCCAGCTGGCGGTTATCAGGCAGCTGAGCAGGCATGAATCCTGCGGCCCAGCTGGCGGTTATCAGGCAGCTGAGCAGGCATGAATCCTGCGGCCCAGCTGGCGGTTATCAGGCAGCTGAGCAGGCATGAATCCTGCGGCCCAGCTGGCGGTTATCAGGCAGCTGAGCAGGCATGAATCCTGCGGCCCAGCTGGCGGTTATCAGGCAGCTGAGCAGGCATGAATCCTGCGGCCCAGCTGGCGGTTATCAGGCAGCTGAGCAGGCATGAATCCTGCGGCCCAGCTGGCGGTTATCAGGCAGCTGAGCAGGCATGAATCCTGCGGCCCAGCTGGCGGTTATCAGGCAGCTGAGCAGGCATGAATCCTGCGGCCCAGCTGGCGGTTATCAGGCAGCTGAGCAGGCATGAATCCTGCGGCCCAGCTGGCGGTTATCAGGCAGCTGAGCAGGCATGAATCCTGCGGCCCAGCTGGCGGTTATCAGGCAGCTGAGCAGGCATGAATCCTGCGGCCCAGCTGGCGGTTATCAGGCAGCTGAGCAGGCATGAATCCTGCGGCCCAGCTGGCGGTTATCAGGCAGCTGAGCAGGCATGAATCCTGCGGCCCAGCTGGCGATTATCAGGCAGCTGAGCAGGCATGAATCCTGCGGCCCAGCTGGCGATTATCAGGCAGCTGAGCAGGCGCTGATCCCGCACCTCAGCAGGCACTGATCACGTGCCTGTCATGCAGTGATCAGGTGACTGAGAGGCACTGATCATGTGACTGCTCATGTGCTGATCAGGTAGCTCTCCTGCACGGATCATGTGCCTCAGCAGGCAAGAATCAGGCAGCTGAGCAGGCATGAATCCTGCGGCCCAGCTGGCGGTTATCAGGCAGCTGAGCAGGCATGAATCCTGCGGCCCAGCTGGCGGTTATCAGGCAGCTGAGCAGGCATGAATCCTGCGGCCCAGCTGGCGGTTATCAGGCAGCTGAGCAGGCATGAATCCTGCGGCCCAGCTGGCGGTTATCAGGCAGCTGAGCAGGCATGAATCCTGCGGCCCAGCTGGCGGTTATCAGGCAGCTGAGCAGGCATGAATCCTGCGGCCCAGCTGGCGGTTATCAGGCAGCTGAGCAGGCATGAATCCTGCGGCCCAGCTGGCGATTATCAGGCAGCTGAGCAGGCATGAATCCTGCGGCCCAGCTGGCGTTATCAGGCAGCTGAGCAGGCATGAATCCTGCGGCCCAGCTGGCGGTTATCAGGCAGCTGAGCAGGCATGAATCCTGCGGCCCAGCTGGCGGTTATCAGGCAGCTGAGCAGGCATGAATCCTGCGGCCCAGCTGGCGGTTATCAGGCAGCTGAGCAGGCATGAATCCTGCGGCCCAGCTGGCGGTTATCAGGCAGCTGAGCAGGCATGAATCCTGCGGCCCAGCTGGCGATTATCAGGCAGCTGAGCAGGCATGAATCCTGCGGCCCAGCTGGCGATTATCAGGCAGCTGAGCAGGCGCTGATCCCGGCCAGCAGGCACTGATCACGTGCCTGTCATGCAGTGATCAGGTGACTGAGAGGCATGATCATGTGACTGCTCATGTGCTGATCAGGTAGCTCTCCTGCACGGATCATGTGCCTCAGCAGGCAAGAATCAGGCAGCTGAGCAGGCATGAATCCTGCGGCCCAGCTGGCGGTTATCAGGCAGCTGAGCAGGCATGAATCCTGCGGCCCAGCTGGCGATTATCAGGCAGCTGAGCAGGCATGAATCCTGCGGCCCAGCTGGCGGTTATCAGGCAGCTGAGCAGGCATGAATCCTGCGGCCCAGCTGGCGGTTATCAGGCAGCTGAGCAGGCATGAATCCTGCGGCCCAGCTGGCGATTATCAGGCAGCTGAGCAGGCATGAATCCTGCGGCCCAGCTGGCGGTTATCAGGCAGCTGAGCAGGCATGAATCCTGCGGCCCAGCTGGCGATTATCAGGCAGCTGAGCAGGCATGAATCCTGCGGCCCAGCTGGCGGTTATCAGGCAGCTGAGCAGGCATGAATCCTGCGGCCCAGCTGGCGGTTATCAGGCAGCTGAGCAGGCATGAATCCTGCGGCCCAGCTGGCGATTATCAGGCAGCTGAGCAGGCATGAATCCTGCGGCCCAGCTGGCGGTTATCAGGCAGCTGAGCAGGCATGAATCCTGCGGCCCAGCTGGCGGTTATCAGGCAGCTGAGCAGGCATGAATCCTGCGGCCCAGCTGGCGATTATCAGGCAGCTGAGCAGGCATGAATCCTGCGGCCCAGCTGGCGATTATCAGGCAGCTGAGCAGGCATGAATCCTGCGGCCCAGCTGGCGATTATCAGGCAGCTGAGCAGGCATGAATCCTGCGGCCCAGCTGGCGATTATCAGGCAGCTGAGCAGGCATGAATCCTGCGGCCCAGCTGGCGATTATCAGGCAGCTGAGCAGGCATGAATCCTGCGGCCCAGCTGGCGATTATCAGGCAGCTGAGCAGGCATGAATCCTGCGGCCCAGCTGGCGGTTATCAGGCAGCTGAGCAGGCATGAATCCTGCGGCCCAGCTGGCGATTATCAGGCAGCTGAGCAGGCATGAATCCTGCGGCCCAGCTGGCGATTATCAGGCAGCTGAGCAGGCATGAATCCTGCGGCCCAGCTGGCGATTATCAGGCAGCTGAGCAGGCATGAATCCTGCGGCCCAGCTGGCGGTTATCAGGCAGCTGAGCAGGCATGAATCCTGCGGCCCAGCTGGCGGTTATCAGGCAGCTGAGCAGGCATGAATCCTGCGGCCCAGCTGGCGTTATCAGGCAGCTGAGCAGGCATGAATCCTGCGGCCCAGCTGGCGGTTATCAGGCAGCTGAGCAGGCATGAATCCTGCGGCCCAGCTGGCGGTTATCAGGCAGCTGAGCAGGCATGAATCCTGCGGCCCAGCTGGCGGTTATCAGGCAGCTGAGCAGGCATGAATCCTGCGGCCCAGCTGGCGGTTATCAGGCAGCTGAGCAGGCATGAATCCTGCGGCCCAGCTGGCGGTTATCAGGCAGCTGAGCAGGCATGAATCCTGCGGCCCAGCTGGCGGTTATCAGGCAGCTGAGCAGGCATGAATCCTGCGGCCCAGCTGGCGGTTATCAGGCAGCTGAGCAGGCATGAATCCTGCGGCCCAGCTGGCGATTATCAGGCAGCTGAGCAGGCATGAATCCTGCGGCCCAGCTGGCGATTATCAGGCAGCTGAGCAGGCATGAATCCTGCGGCCCAGCTGGCGATTATCAGGCAGCTGAGCAGGCATGAATCCTGCGGCCCAGCTGGCGATTATCAGGCAGCTGAGCAGGCATGAATCCTGCGGCCCAGCTGGCGGTTATCAGGCAGCTGAGCAGGCATGAATCCTGCGGCCCAGCTGGCGATTATCAGGCAGCTGAGCAGGCATGAATCCTGCGGCCCAGCTGGCGATTATCAGGCAGCTGAGCAGGCATGATCCCGCACCTCAGCAGGCACTGGCGTGCCTGTCATGCAGTGATCAGGTGACTGAGAGGCGCTGATCATGTGACTGCTCATGTGCTGATCAGGCAGCTCTCCTGCACGGATCATGTGCCTCAGCAGGCGAATCAGGCAGCTGAGCAGGCATGAATCCTGCGGCCCAGCTGGCGATTATCAGGCAGCTGAGCAGGCATGAATCCTGCGGCCCAGCTGGCGATTATCAGGCAGCTGAGCAGGCATGAATCCTGCGGCCCAGCTGGCGATTATCAGGCAGCTGAGCAGGCATGAATCCTGCGGCCCAGCTGGCGATTATCAGGCAGCTGAGCAGGCATGAATCCTGCGGCCCAGCTGGCGGTTATCAGGCAGCTGAGCAGGCATGAATCCTGCGGCCCAGCTGGCGGTTATCAGGCAGCTGAGCAGGCATGAATCCTGCGGCCCAGCTGGCGATTATCAGGCAGCTGAGCAGGCATGAATCCTGCGGCCCAGCTGGCGATTATCAGGCAGCTGAGCAGGCATGAATCCTGCGGCCCAGCTGGCGATTATCAGGCAGCTGAGCAGGCATGAATCCTGCGGCCCAGCTGGCGATTATCAGGCAGCTGAGCAGGCATGAATCCTGCGGCCCAGCTGGCGGTTATCAGGCAGCTGAGCAGGCATGAATCCTGCGGCCCAGCTGGCGATTATCAGGCAGCTGAGCAGGCATGAATCCTGCGGCCCAGCTGGCGGTTATCAGGCAGCTGAGCAGGCATGAATCCTGCGGCCCAGCTGGCGATTATCAGGCAGCTGAGCAGGCATGAATCCTGCGGCCCAGCTGGCGATTATCAGGCAGCTGAGCAGGCATGAATCCTGCGGCCCAGCTGGCGATTATCAGGCAGCTGAGCAGGCATGAATCCTGCGGCCCAGCTGGCGATTATCAGGCAGCTGAGCAGGCATGAATCCTGCGGCCCAGCTGGCGATTATCAGGCAGCTGAGCAGGCATGAATCCTGCGGCCCAGCTGGCGATTATCAGGCAGCTGAGCAGGCATGAATCCTGCGGCCCAGCTGGCGGTTATCAGGCAGCTGAGCAGGCATGAATCCTGCGGCCCAGCTGGCGGTTATCAGGCAGCTGAGCAGGCATGAATCCTGCGGCCCAGCTGGCGGTTATCAGGCAGCTGAGCAGGCATGAATCCTGCGGCCCAGCTGGCGATTATCAGGCAGCTGAGCAGGCATGAATCCTGCGGCCCAGCTGGCGGTTATCAGGCAGCTGAGCAGGCATGAATCCTGCGGCCCAGCTGGCGGTTATCAGGCAGCTGAGCAGGCATGAATCCTGCGGCCCAGCTGGCGATTATCAGGCAGCTGAGCAGGCATGAATCCCGCACCTCAGCAGGCACTGATCAGTGCCTGCTGAGTATCAGGCACTGAGAGGCATGATCATGCGGCCATGATCAGGCAGCTGAGCAGGCATGAATCCTGCGGCCCAGCTGGCGGTTATCAGGCAGCTGAGCAGGCATGAATCCTGCGGCCCAGCTGGCGATTATCAGGCAGCTGAGCAGGCATGAATCCTGCGGCCCAGCTGGCGGTTATCAGGCAGCTGAGCAGGCATGAATCCTGCGGCCCAGCTGGCGATTATCAGGCAGCTGAGCAGGCATGAATCCTGCGGCCCAGCTGGCGATTATCAGGCAGCTGAGCAGGCATGAATCCTGCGGCCCAGCTGGCGGTTATCAGGCAGCTGAGCAGGCATGAATCCTGCGGCCCAGCTGGCGATTATCAGGCAGCTGAGCAGGCATGAATCCTGCGGCCCAGCTGGCGATTATCAGGCAGCTGAGCAGGCATGAATCCTGCGGCCCAGCTGGCGATTATCAGGCAGCTGAGCAGGCATGAATCCTGCGGCCCAGCTGGCGATTATCAGGCAGCTGAGCAGGCATGAATCCTGCGGCCCAGCTGGCGGTTATCAGGCAGCTGAGCAGGCATGAATCCTGCGGCCCAGCTGGCGATTATCAGGCAGCTGAGCAGGCATGAATCCTGCGGCCCAGCTGGCGGTTATCAGGCAGCTGAGCAGGCATGAATCCTGCGGCCCAGCTGGCGGTTATCAGGCAGCTGAGCAGGCATGAATCCTGCGGCCCAGCTGGCGGTTATCAGGCAGCTGAGCAGGCATGAATCCTGCGGCCCAGCTGGCGATTATCAGGCAGCTGAGCAGGCATGATCCCGCACCTCAGCAGGCACTGATCACGTGCCTGTCATGCAGTGATCAGGTGACTGAGAGGCGCTGATCATGTGACTGCTCATGTGCTGATCAGGCTCTCCTGCACGGATCATGTGCCTCAGCAGGCAAGAATCAAGCAGCTGAGCAGGCATGAATCCTGCGGCCCAGCTGGCGATTATCAGGCAGCTGAGCAGGCATGAATCCTGCGGCCCAGCTGGCGATTATCAGGCAGCTGAGCAGGCATGAATCCTGCGGCCCAGCTGGCGATTATCAGGCAGCTGAGCAGGCATGAATCCTGCGGCCCAGCTGGCGGTTATCAGGCAGCTGAGCAGGCATGAATCCTGCGGCCCAGCTGGCGATTATCAGGCAGCTGAGCAGGCATGAATCCTGCGGCCCAGCTGGCGGTTATCAGGCAGCTGAGCAGGCATGAATCCTGCGGCCCAGCTGGCGGTTATCAGGCAGCTGAGCAGGCATGAATCCTGCGGCCCAGCTGGCGGTTATCAGGCAGCTGAGCAGGCATGAATCCTGCGGCCCAGCTGGCGATTATCAGGCAGCTGAGCAGGCGCTGATCCCGCACCTCAGCAGGCACTGATCACGTGCCTGTCATGCAGTGATCAGGTGACTGAGAGGCGCTGATCATGTGACTGCTCATGTGCTGATCAGGTAGCTCTCCTGCACGGATCATGTGCCTCAGCAGGCAAGAATCAAGCAGCTGAGCAGGCATGAATCCTGCGGCCCAGCTGGCGATTATCAGGCAGCTGAGCAGGCATGAATCCTGCGGCCCAGCTGGCGATTATCAGGCAGCTGAGCAGGCATGAATCCTGCGGCCCAGCTGGCGATTATCAGGCAGCTGAGCAGGCATGAATCCTGCGGCCCAGCTGGCGGTTATCAGGCAGCTGAGCAGGCATGAATCCTGCGGCCCAGCTGGCGGTTATCAGGCAGCTGAGCAGGCATGAATCCTGCGGCCCAGCTGGCGGTTATCAGGCAGCTGAGCAGGCATGAATCCTGCGGCCCAGCTGGCGGTTATCAGGCAGCTGAGCAGGCATGAATCCTGCGGCCCAGCTGGCGGTTATCAGGCAGCTGAGCAGGCATGAATCCTGCGGCCCAGCTGGCGATTATCAGGCAGCTGAGCAGGCATGAATCCTGCGGCCCAGCTGGCGGTTATCAGGCAGCTGAGCAGGCATGAATCCTGCGGCCCAGCTGGCGGTTATCAGGCAGCTGAGCAGGCATGAATCCTGCGGCCCAGCTGGCGATTATCAGGCAGCTGAGCAGGCATGAATCCTGCGGCCCAGCTGGTTATCAGGCAGCTGAGCAGGCATGAATCCTGCGGCCCAGCTGGCGATTATCAGGCAGCTGAGCAGGCATGAATCCTGCGGCCCAGCTGGCGATTATCAGGCAGCTGAGCAGGCATGAATCCTGCGGCCCAGCTGGCGGTTATCAGGCAGCTGAGCAGGCATGAATCCTGCGGCCCAGCTGGCGGTTATCAGGCAGCTGAGCAGGCATGAATCCTGCGGCCCAGCTGGCGATTATCAGGCAGCTGAGCAGGCATGAATCCTGCGGCCCAGCTGGCGATTATCAGGCAGCTGAGCAGGCATGAATCCTGCGGCCCAGCTGGCGGTTATCAGGCAGCTGAGCAGGCATGAATCCTGCGGCCCAGCTGGCGGTTATCAGGCAGCTGAGCAGGCATGAATCCTGCGGCCCAGCTGGCGGTTATCAGGCAGCTGAGCAGGCATGAATCCTGCGGCCCAGCTGGCGTTATCAGGCAGCTGAGCAGGCATGAATCCTGCGGCCCAGCTGGCGATTATCAGGCAGCTGAGCAGGCATGAATCCTGCGGCCCAGCTGGCGATTATCAGGCAGCTGAGCAGGCATGAATCCTGCGGCCCAGCTGGCGATTATCAGGCAGCTGAGCAGGCATGAATCCTGCGGCCCAGCTGGCGATTATCAGGCAGCTGAGCAGGCATGAATCCTGCGGCCCAGCTGGCGATTATCAGGCAGCTGAGCAGGCATGAATCCTGCGGCCCAGCTGGCGATTATCAGGCAGCTGAGCAGGCATGAATCCTGCGGCCCAGCTGGCGATTATCAGGCAGCTGAGCAGGCATGAATCCTGCGGCCCAGCTGGCGGTTATCAGGCAGCTGAGCAGGCATGAATCCTGCGGCCCAGCTGGCGGTTATCAGGCAGCTGAGCAGGCATGAATCCTGCGGCCCAGCTGGCGATTATCAGGCAGCTGAGCAGGCATGAATCCTGCGGCCCAGCTGGCGGTTATCAGGCAGCTGAGCAGGCATGAATCCTGCGGCCCAGCTGGCGGTTATCAGGCAGCTGAGCAGGCATGAATCCTGCGGCCCAGCTGGCGGTTATCAGGCAGCTGAGCAGGCATGAATCCTGCGGCCCAGCTGGCGATTATCAGGCAGCTGAGCAGGCATGAATCCTGCGGCCCAGCTGGCGATTATCAGGCAGCTGAGCAGGCATGAATCCTGCGGCCCAGCTGGCGATTATCAGGCAGCTGAGCAGGCATGAATCCTGCGGCCCAGCTGGCGATTATCAGGCAGCTGAGCAGGCATGAATCCTGCGGCCCAGCTGGCGATTATCAGGCAGCTGAGCAGGCATGAATCCTGCGGCCCAGCTGGCGGTTATCAGGCAGCTGAGCAGGCATGAATCCTGCGGCCCAGCTGGCGGTTATCAGGCAGCTGAGCAGGCATGAATCCTGCGGCCCAGCTGGCGATTATCAGGCAGCTGAGCAGGCATGAATCCTGCGGCCCAGCTGGCGATTATCAGGCAGCTGAGCAGGCGCTGATCCCGCACCTCAGCAGGCACTGATCACGTGCCTGTCATGCAGTGATCAGGTGACTGAGAGGCGCTGATCATGTGACTGCTCATGTGCTGATCAGGTAGCTCTCCTGCACGGATCATGTGCCTCAGCAGGCAAGAATCAGGCAGCTGAGCAGGCATGAATCCTGCGGCCCAGCTGGCGATTATCAGGCAGCTGAGCAGGCATGAATCCTGCGGCCCAGCTGGCGATTATCAGGCAGCTGAGCAGGCATGAATCCTGCGGCCCAGCTGGCGATTATCAGGCAGCTGAGCAGGCATGAATCCTGCGGCCCAGCTGGCGGTTATCAGGCAGCTGAGCAGGCATGAATCCTGCGGCCCAGCTGGCGATTATCAGGCAGCTGAGCAGGCATGAATCCTGCGGCCCAGCTGGCGATTATCAGGCAGCTGAGCAGGCATGAATCCTGCGGCCCAGCTGGCGGTTATCAGGCAGCTGAGCAGGCATGAATCCTGCGGCCCAGCTGGCGGTTATCAGGCAGCTGAGCAGGCATGAATCCTGCGGCCCAGCTGGCGATTATCAGGCAGCTGAGCAGGCATGAATCCTGCGGCCCAGCTGGCGGTTATCAGGCAGCTGAGCAGGCATGAATCCTGCGGCCCAGCTGGCGGTTATCAGGCAGCTGAGCAGGCATGAATCCTGCGGCCCAGCTGGCGGTTATCAGGCAGCTGAGCAGGCATGAATCCTGCGGCCCAGCTGGCGATTATCAGGCAGCTGAGCAGGCATGAATCCTGCGGCCCAGCTGGCGATTATCAGGCAGCTGAGCAGGCATGAATCCTGCACCCAGCAGGCACTGATCAGTGCCTGCTGAGTGATCAGGCACTGAGAGGCCTGATCGTGACTGCTCATGTGCTGATCAGGCAGCTGAGCAGGCATGAATCCTGCGGCCCAGCTGGCGGTTATCAGGCAGCTGAGCAGGCATGAATCCTGCGGCCCAGCTGGCGATTATCAGGCAGCTGAGCAGGCATGAATCCTGCGGCCCAGCTGGCGATTATCAGGCAGCTGAGCAGGCATGAATCCTGCGGCCCAGCTGGCGATTATCAGGCAGCTGAGCAGGCATGAATCCTGCGGCCCAGCTGGCGGTTATCAGGCAGCTGAGCAGGCATGAATCCTGCGGCCCAGCTGGCGGTTATCAGGCAGCTGAGCAGGCATGAATCCTGCGGCCCAGCTGGCGGTTATCAGGCAGCTGAGCAGGCATGAATCCTGCGGCCCAGCTGGCGGTTATCAGGCAGCTGAGCAGGCATGAATCCTGCGGCCCAGCTGGCGATTATCAGGCAGCTGAGCAGGCATGAATCCTGCGGCCCAGCTGGCGATTATCAGGCAGCTGAGCAGGCATGATCCCGCACCTCAGCAGGCACTGATCACGTGCCTGTCATGCAGTGATCAGGTGACTGAGAGGCGCTGATCATGTGACTGCTCATGTGCTGATCAGGCAGCTCTCCTGCACGGATCATGTGCCCAGCAGGCAAGAATCAAGCAGCTGAGCAGGCATGAATCCTGCGGCCCAGCTGGCGATTATCAGGCAGCTGAGCAGGCATGAATCCTGCGGCCCAGCTGGCGATTATCAGGCAGCTGAGCAGGCATGAATCCTGCGGCCCAGCTGGCGATTATCAGGCAGCTGAGCAGGCATGAATCCTGCGGCCCAGCTGGCGGTTATCAGGCAGCTGAGCAGGCATGAATCCTGCGGCCCAGCTGGCGGTTATCAGGCAGCTGAGCAGGCATGAATACTGCGGCCCAGCTGGCGATTATCAGGCATCTGTGCAGGCATGAATCCTGCGGCCCAGCTGGCGTTATCAGGCAGCTGAGCAGGCATGAATCCTGCGGCCCAGCTGGCGGTTATCAGGCAGCTGAGCAGGCATGAATCCTGCGGCCCAGCTGGCGATTATCAGGCAGCTGAGCAGGCATGAATCCTGCGGCCCAGCTGGCGATTATCAGGCAGCTGAGCAGGCATGAATCCTGCGGCCCAGCTGGCGATTATCAGGCAGCTGAGCAGGCATGAATCCTGCGGCCCAGCTGGCGATTATCAGGCAGCTGAGCAGGCATGAATCCTGCGGCCCAGCTGGCGATTATCAGGCAGCTGAGCAGGCATGAATCCTGCGGCCCAGCTGGCGATTATCAGGCAGCTGAGCAGGCATGAATCCTGCGGCCCAGCTGGCGATTATCAGGCAGCTGAGCAGGCATGAATCCTGCGGCCCAGCTGGCGGTTATCAGGCAGCTGAGCAGGCATGAATCCTGCGGCCCAGCTGGCGGTTATCAGGCAGCTGATCAGGCATGAATCCTGCGGCCCAGCTGGCGATTATCAGGCAGCTGAGCAGGCATGAATCCTGCGGCCCAGCTGGCGGTTATCAGGCAGCTGAGCAGGCATGAATCCTGCGGCCCAGCTGGCGGTTATCAGGCAGCTGAGCAGGCATGAATCCTGCGGCCCAGCTGGCGGTTATCAGGCAGCTGAGCAGGCATGAATCCTGCGGCCCAGCTGGCGATTATCAGGCAGCTGAGCAGGCATGAATCCTGCGGCCCAGCTGGCGGTTATCAGGCAGCTGAGCAGGCATGAATCCTGCGGCCCAGCTGGCGGTTATCAGGCAGCTGAGCAGGCATGAATCCTGCGGCCCAGCTGGCGGTTATCAGGCAGCTGAGCAGGCATGAATCCTGCGGCCCAGCTGGCGATTATCAGGCAGCTGAGCAGGCATGAATCCTGCGGCCCAGCTGGCGATTATCAGGCAGCTGAGCAGGCATGAATCCTGCGGCCCAGCTGGCGATTATCAGGCAGCTGAGCAGGCATGAATCCTGCGGCCCAGCTGGCGGTTATCAGGCAGCTGAGCAGGCATGAATCCTGCGGCCCAGCTGGCGGTTATCAGGCAGCTGAGCAGGCATGAATCCTGCGGCCCAGCTGGCGGTTATCAGGCAGCTGAGCAGGCATGAATCCTGCGGCCCAGCTGGCGATTATCAGGCAGCTGAGCAGGCATGAATCCTGCGGCCCAGCTGGCGGTTATCAGGCAGCTGAGCAGGCATGAATCCTGCGGCCCAGCTGGCGATTATCAGGCAGCTGAGCAGGCATGAATCCTGCGGCCCAGCTGGCGGTTATCAGGCAGCTGAGCAGGCATGAATCCTGCGGCCCAGCTGGCGATTATCAGGCAGCTGAGCAGGCATGAATCCTGCGGCCCAGCTGGCGGTTATCAGGCAGCTGAGCAGGCATGAATCCTGCGGCCCAGCTGGCGATTATCAGGCAGCTGAGCAGGCATGAATCCTGCGGCCCAGCTGGCGATTATCAGGCAGCTGAGCAGGCATGAATCCTGCGGCCCAGCTGGCGATTATCAGGCAGCTGAGCAGGCATGAATCCTGCGGCCCAGCTGGCGGTTATCAGGCAGCTGAGCAGGCATGAATCCTGCGGCCCAGCTGGCGGTTATCAGGCAGCTGAGCAGGCATGAATCCTGCGGCCCAGCTGGCGATTATCAGGCAGCTGAGCAGGCATGAATCCTGCGGCCCAGCTGG
This sequence comes from Bos javanicus, assembly GCF_032452875.1. Taxonomy (NCBI): domain Eukaryota; kingdom Metazoa; phylum Chordata; class Mammalia; order Artiodactyla; family Bovidae; genus Bos; species Bos javanicus. Next base: position 110,543 of record NW_026893887.1, read on the forward strand.
CGATTATCAGGCAGCTGAGCAGGCATGAATCCCGCACCCAGCAGGCACTGATCAGTGCCTGTCATGCAGTGATCAGGTGACTGAGAGGCGCTGATCATGTGACTGCTCATGTGCTGATCAGGCAGCTCTCCAGCACGGATCATGTGCCTCAGCTGGCAAGAATCAGGCAGCTGAGCAGGCATGAATCCTGCGGCCCAGCTGGCGATTATCAGGCAGCTGAGCAGGCATGAATCCTGCGGCCCAGCTGGCGATTATCAGGCAGCTGAGCAGGCATGAATCCTGCGGCCCAGCTGGCGATTATCAGGCAGCTGAGCAGGCATGAATCCTGCGGCCCAGCTGGCGGTTATCAGGCAGCTGAGCAGGCATGAATCCTGCGGCCCAGCTGGCGGTTATCAGGCAGCTGAGCAGGCATGAATCCTGCGGCCCAGCTGGCGGTTATCAGGCAGCTGAGCAGGCATGAATCCTGCGGCCCAGCTGGCGGTTATCAGGCAGCTGAGCAGGCATGAATCCTGCGGCCCAGCTGGCGGTTATCAGGCAGCTGAGCAGGCATGAATCCTGCGGCCCAGCTGGCGATTATCAGGCAGCTGAGCAGGCGCTGATCCCGCACCTCAGGGCACTGATCACGTGCCTGTCATGCAGTGATCAGGTGACTGAGAGGCGCTGATCATGTGACTGCTCATGTGCTGATCAGGTAGCTCTCCTGCACGGATCATGTGCCTCAGCAGGCAAGAATCAGGCAGCTGAGCAGGCATGAATCCTGCGGCCCAGCTGGCGATTATCAGGCAGCTGAGCAGGCATGAATCCTGCGGCCCAGCTGGCGATTATCAGGCAGCTGAGCAGGCATGAATCCTGCGGCCCAGCTGGCGGTTATCAGGCAGCTGAGCAGGCATGAATCCTGCGGCCCAGCTGGCGATTATCAGGCAGCTGAGCAGGCATGAATCCTGCGGCCCAGCTGGCGGTTATCAGGCAGCTGAGCAGGCATGAATCCTGCGGCCCAGCTGGCGGTTATCAGGCAGCTGAGCAGGCATGAATCCTGCGGCCCAGCTGGCGGTTATCAGGCAGCTGAGCAGGCATGAATCCTGCGGCCCAGCTGGCGATTATCAGGCAGCTGAGCAGGCATGAATCCTGCGGCCCAGCTGGCGGTTATCAGGCAGCTGAGCAGGCATGAATCCTGCGGCCCAGCTGGCGGTTATCAGGCAGCTGAGCAGGCATGAATCCTGCGGCCCAGCTGGCGATTATCAGGCAGCTGAGCAGGCATGAATCCTGCGGCCCAGCTGGCGATTATCAGGCAGCTGAGCAGGCATGAATCCTGCGGCCCAGCTGGCGATTATCAGGCAGCTGAGCAGGCATGAATCCTGCGGCCCAGCTGGCGGTTATCAGGCAGCTGAGCAGGCATGAATCCTGCGGCCCAGCTGGCGGTTATCAGGCAGCTGAGCAGGCATGAATCCTGCGGCCCAGCTGGCGGTTATCAGGCAGCTGAGCAGGCATGAATCCTGCGGCCCAGCTGGCGGTTATCAGGCAGCTGAGCAGGCATGAATCCTGCGGCCCAGCTGGCGATTATCAGGCAGCTGAGCAGGCATGAATCCTGCGGCCCAGCTGGCGATTATCAGGCAGCTGAGCAGGCATGAATCCTGCGGCCCAGCTGGCGATTATCAGGCAGCTGAGCAGGCATGAATCCTGCGGCCCAGCTGGCGGTTATCAGGCAGCTGAGCAGGCATGAATCCTGCGGCCCAGCTGGCGGTTATCAGGCAGCTGAGCAGGCATGAATCCTGCGGCCCAGCTGGCGGTTATCAGGCAGCTGAGCAGGCATGAATCCTGCGGCCCAGCTGGCGGTTATCAGGCAGCTGAGCAGGCATGAATCCTGCGGCCCAGCTGGCGGTTATCAGGCAGCTGAGCAGGCATGAATCCTGCGGCCCAGCTGGCGATTATCAGGCAGCTGAGCAGGCATGAATCCTGCGGCCCAGCTGGCGATTATCAGGCAGCTGAGCAGGCATGAATCCTGCGGCCCAGCTGGCGATTATCAGGCAGCTGAGCAGGCATGAATCCTGCGGCCCAGCTGGCGATTATCAGGCAGCTGAGCAGGCATGAATCCTGCGGCCCAGCTGGCGGTTATCAGGCAGCTGAGCAGGCATGAATCCTGCGGCCCAGCTGGCGGTTATCAGGCAGCTGAGCAGGCATGAATCCTGCGGCCCAGCTGGCGATTATCAGGCAGCTGAGCAGGCATGAATCCTGCGGCCCAGCTGGCGGTTATCAGGCAGCTGAGCAGGCATGAATCCTGCGGCCCAGCTGGCGGTTATCAGGCAGCTGAGCAGGCATGAATCCTGCGGCCCAGCTGGCGGTTATCAGGCAGCTGAGCAGGCATGAATCCTGCGGCCCAGCTGGCGGTTATCAGGCAGCTGAGCAGGCATGAATCCTGCGGCCCAGCTGGCGGTTATCAGGCAGCTGAGCAGGCATGAATCCTGCGGCCCAGCTGGCGATTATCAGGCAGCTGAGCAGGCATGAATCCTGCGGCCCAGCTGGCGATTATCAGGCAGCTGAGCAGGCGCTGATCCCGCACCTCAGCAGGCACTGATCACGTGCCTGTCATGCAGTGATCAGGTGACTGAGAGGCGCTGATCATGTGACTGCTCATGTGCTGATCAGGTAGCTCTCCTGCACGGATCATGTGCCTCAGCAGGCAAGAATCAAGCAGCTGAGCAGGCATGAATCCTGCGGCCCAGCTGGCGATTATCAGGCAGCTGAGCAGGCATGAATCCTGCGGCCCAGCTGGCGATTATCAGGCAGCTGAGCAGGCATGAATCCTGCGGCCCAGCTGGCGATTATCAGGCAGCTGAGCAGGCATGAATCCTGCGGCCCAGCTGGCGGTTATCAGGCAGCTGAGCAGGCATGAATCCTGCGGCCCAGCTGGCGGTTATCAGGCAGCTGAGCAGGCATGAATCCTGCGGCCCAGCTGGCGGTTATCAGGCAGCTGAGCAGGCATGAATCCTGCGGCCCAGCTGGCGATTATCAGGCAGCTGAGCAGGCATGAATCCTGCGGCCCAGCTGGCGGTTATCAGGCAGCTGAGCAGGCATGAATCCTGCGGCCCAGCTGGCGATTATCAGGCAGCTGAGCAGGCATGAATCCTGCGGCCCAGCTGGCGATTATCAGGCAGCTGAGCAGGCATGAATCCTGCGGCCCAGCTGGCGGTTATCAGGCAGCTGAGCAGGCATGAATCCTGCGGCCCAGCTGGCGGTTATCAGGCAGCTGAGCAGGCATGAATCCTGCGGCCCAGCTGGCGATTATCAGGCAGCTGAGCAGGCATGAATCCTGCGGCCCAGCTGGCGATTATCAGGCAGCTGAGCAGGCATGAATCCTGCGGCCCAGCTGGCGATTATCAGGCAGCTGAGCAGGCATGAATCCTGCGGCCCAGCTGGCGGTTATCAGGCAGCTGAGCAGGCATGAATCCTGCGGCCCAGCTGGCGGTTATCAGGCAGCTGAGCAGGCATGAATCCTGCGGCCCAGCTGGCGGTTATCAGGCAGCTGAGCAGGCATGAATCCTGCGGCCCAGCTGGCGGTTATCAGGCAGCTGAGCAGGCATGAATCCTGCGGCCCAGCTGGCGGTTATCAGGCAGCTGAGCAGGCATGAATCCTGCGGCCCAGCTGGCGATTATCAGGCAGCTGAGCAGGCATGAATCCTGCGGCCCAGCTGGCGGTTATCAGGCAGCTGAGCAGGCATGAATCCTGCGGCCCAGCTGGCGATTATCAGGCAGCTGAGCAGGCATGATCCCGCACCTCAGCAGGCACTGATCACGTGCCTGTCATGCAGTGATCAGGTGACTGAGAGGCGCTGATCATGTGACTGCTCATGTGCTGATCAGGTAGCTCTCCTGCACGGATCATGTGCCTCAGCAGGCAAGAATCAGGCAGCTGAGCAGGCATGAATCCTGCGGCCCAGCTGGCGATTATCAGGCAGCTGAGCAGGCATGAATCCTGCGGCCCAGCTGGCGATTATCAGGCAGCTGAGCAGGCATGAATCCTGCGGCCCAGCTGGCGATTATCAGGCAGCTGAGCAGGCATGAATCCTGCGGCCCAGCTGGCGATTATCAGGCAGCTGAGCAGGCATGAATCCTGCGGCCCAGCTGGCGGTTATCAGGCAGCTGAGCAGGCATGAATCCTGCGGCCCAGCTGGCGGTTATCAGGCAGCTGAGCAGGCATGAATCCTGCGGCCCAGCTGGCGGTTATCAGGCAGCTGAGCAGGCATGAATCCTGCGGCCCAGCTGGCGGTTATCAGGCAGCTGAGCAGGCATGAATCCTGCGGCCCAGCTGGCGATTATCAGGCAGCTGAGCAGGCATGAATCCTGCGGCCCAGCTGGCGGTTATCAGGCAGCTGAGCAGGCATGAATCCTGCGGCCCAGCTGGCGGTTATCAGGCAGCTGAGCAGGCATGAATCCTGCGGCCCAGCTGGCGATTATCAGGCAGCTGAGCAGGCATGAATCCTGCGGCCCAGCTGGCGGTTATCAGGCAGCTGAGCAGGCATGAATCCTGCGGCCCAGCTGGCGGTTATCAGGCAGCTGAGCAGGCATGAATCCTGCGGCCCAGCTGGCGGTTATCAGGCAGCTGAGCAGGCATGAATCCTGCGGCCCAGCTGGCGGTTATCAGGCAGCTGAGCAGGCATGAATCCTGCGGCCCAGCTGGCGGTTATCAGGCAGCTGAGCAGGCATGAATCCTGCGGCCCAGCTGGCGGTTATCAGGCAGCTGAGCAGGCATGAATCCTGCGGCCCAGCTGGCGATTATCAGGCAGCTGAGCAGGCATGAATCCTGCGGCCCAGCTGGCGGTTATCAGGCAGCTGAGCAGGCATGAATCCTGCGGCCCAGCTGGCGATTATCAGGCAGCTGAGCAGGCATGAATCCTGCGGCCCAGCTGGCGGTTATCAGGCAGCTGAGCAGGCATGAATCCTGCGGCCCAGCTGGCGGTTATCAGGCAGCTGAGCAGGCATGAATCCTGCGGCCCAGCTGGCGATTATCAGGCAGCTGAGCAGGCATGAATCCTGCGGCCCAGCTGGCGATTATCAGGCAGCTGAGCAGGCATGAATCCTGCGGCCCAGCTGGCGGTTATCAGGCAGCTGAGCAGGCATGAATCCTGCGGCCCAGCTGGCGATTATCAGGCAGCTGAGCAGGCATGAATCCTGCGGCCCAGCTGGCGGTTATCAGGCAGCTGAGCAGGCATGAATCCTGCGGCCCAGCTGGCGGTTATCAGGCAGCTGAGCAGGCATGAATCCTGCGGCCCAGCTGGCGATTATCAGGCAGCTGAGCAGGCATGAATCCTGCGGCCCAGCTGGCGATTATCAGGCAGCTGAGCAGGCATGAATCCTGCGGCCCAGCTGGCGATTATCAGGCAGCTGAGCAGGCATGAATCCTGCGGCCCAGCTGGCGGTTATCAGGCAGCTGAGCAGGCATGAATCCTGCGGCCCAGCTGGCGGTTATCAGGCAGCTGAGCAGGCATGAATCCTGCGGCCCAGCTGGCGGTTATCAGGCAGCTGAGCAGGCATGAATCCTGCGGCCCAGCTGGCGATTATCAGGCAGCTGAGCAGGCATGAATCCTGCGGCCCAGCTGGCGATTATCAGGCAGCTGAGCAGGCGCTGATCCCGCACCTCAGCAGGCACTGATCACGTGCCTGTCATGCAGTGATCAGGTGACTGAGAGGCGCTGATCATGTGACTGCTCATGTGCTGATCAGGTAGCTCTCCTGCACGGATCATGTGCCTCAGCAGGCAAGAATCAAGCAGCTGAGCAGGCATGAATCCTGCGGCCCAGCTGGCGATTATCAGGCAGCTGAGCAGGCATGAATCCTGCGGCCCAGCTGGCGATTATCAGGCAGCTGAGCAGGCATGAATCCTGCGGCCCAGCTGGCGATTATCAGGCAGCTGAGCAGGCATGAATCCTGCGGCCCAGCTGGCGGTTATCAGGCAGCTGAGCAGGCATGAATCCTGCGGCCCAGCTGGCGGTTATCAGGCAGCTGAGCAGGCATGAATCCTGCGGCCCAGCTGGCGGTTATCAGGCAGCTGAGCAGGCATGAATCCTGCGGCCCAGCTGGCGGTTATCAGGCAGCTGAGCAGGCATGAATCCTGCGGCCCAGCTGGCGGTTATCAGGCAGCTGAGCAGGCATGAATCCTGCGGCCCAGCTGGCGGTTATCAGGCAGCTGAGCAGGCATGAATCCTGCGGCCCAGCTGGCGGTTATCAGGCAGCTGAGCAGGCATGAATCCTGCGGCCCAGCTGGCGGTTATCAGGCAGCTGAGCAGGCATGAATCCTGCGGCCCAGCTGGCGGTTATCAGGCAGCTGAGCAGGCATGAATCCTGCGGCCCAGCTGGCGATTATCAGGCAGCTGAGCAGGCATGAATCCTGCGGCCCAGCTGGCGATTATCAGGCAGCTGAGCAGGCATGAATCCTGCAGGCACTGATCAGTGCCTGGCATGCAGTGATCAGGCACTGAGCAGGCATGATCATGCGACTGCCAGCTGCGGATCAGGCAGCTGAGCAGCATGATCCTGCGGCCCAGCTGGCGGTTATCAGGCAGCTGAGCAGGCATGAATCCTGCGGCACAGCTGGCGATTATCAGGCAGCTGAGCAGGCATGAATCCTGCGGCCCAGCTGGCGGTTATCAGGCAGCTGAGCAGGCATGAATCCTGCGGCCCAGCTGGCGGTTATCAGGCAGCTGAGCAGGCATGAATCCTGCGGCCCAGCTGGCGGTTATCAGGCAGCTGAGCAGGCATGAATCCTGCGGCCCAGCTGGCGGTTATCAGGCAGCTGAGCAGGCATGAATCCTGCGGCCCAGCTGGCGGTTATCAGGCAGCTGAGCAGGCATGAATCCTGCGGCCCAGCTGGCGATTATCAGGCAGCTGAGCAGGCGCTGATCCCGCACCTCAGCAGGCACTGATCACGTGCCTGTCATGCAGTGATCAGGTGACTGAGAGGCGCTGATCATGTGACTGCTCATGTGCTGATCAGGTAGCTCTCCTGCACGGATCATGTGCCTCAGCAGGCAAGAATCAAGCAGCTGAGCAGGCATGAATCCTGCGGCCCAGCTGGCGATTATCAGGCAGCTGAGCAGGCATGAATCCTGCGGCCCAGCTGGCGATTATCAGGCAGCTGAGCAGGCATGAATCCTGCGGCCCAGCTGGCGATTATCAGGCAGCTGAGCAGGCATGAATCCTGCGGCCCAGCTGGCGGTTATCAGGCAGCTGAGCAGGCATGAATCCTGCGGCCCAGCTGGCGGTTATCAGGCAGCTGAGCAGGCATGAATCCTGCGGCCCAGCTGGCGGTTATCAGGCAGCTGAGCAGGCATGAATCCTGCGGCCCAGCTGGCGGTTATCAGGCAGCTGAGCAGGCATGAATCCTGCGGCCCAGCTGGCGGTTATCAGGCAGCTGAGCAGGCATGAATCCTGCGGCCCAGCTGGCGGTTATCAGGCAGCTGAGCAGGCATGAATCCTGCGGCCCAGCTGGCGGTTATCAGGCAGCTGAGCAGGCATGAATCCTGCGGCCCAGCTGGCGGTTATCAGGCAGCTGAGCAGGCATGAATCCTGCGGCCCAGCTGGCGGTTATCAGGCAGCTGAGCAGGCATGAATCCTGCGGCCCAGCTGGCGGTTATCAGGCAGCTGAGCAGGCATGAATCCTGCGGCCCAGCTGGCGTTATCAGGCAGCTGAGCAGGCATGAATCCTGCGGCCCAGCTGGCGGTTATCAGGCAGCTGAGCAGGCATGAATCCTGCGGCCCAGCTGGCGGTTATCAGGCAGCTGAGCAGGCATGAATCCTGCGGCCCAGCTGGCGGTTATCAGGCAGCTGAGCAGGCATGAATCCTGCGGCCCAGCTGGCGGTTATCAGGCAGCTGAGCAGGCATGAATCCTGCGGCCCAGCTGGCGATTATCAGGCAGCTGAGCAGGCATGAATCCTGCGGCCCAGCTGGCGGTTATCAGGCAGCTGAGCAGGCATGAATCCTGCGGCCCAGCTGGCGGTTATCAGGCAGCTGAGCAGGCATGAATCCTGCGGCCCAGCTGGCGGTTATCAGGCAGCTGAGCAGGCATGAATCCTGCGGCCCAGCTGGCGATTATCAGGCAGCTGAGCAGGCATGAATCCTGCGGCCCAGCTGGCGATTATCAGGCAGCTGAGCAGGCATGATCCCGCACCTGCAGGCACTGATCACGTGCCTGTCATGCAGTGATCAGGTGACTGAGAGGCGCTGATCATGTGACTGCTCATGTGCTGATCAGGCAGCTGAGCTGCACGGATCATGTGCCCAGCAGGCAAGAATCAGGCAGCTGAGCAGGCATGAATCCTGCGGCCCAGCTGGCGATTATCAGGCAGCTGAGCAGGCATGAATCCTGCGGCCCAGCTGGCGATTATCAGGCAGCTGAGCAGGCATGAATCCTGCGGCCCAGCTGGCGGTTATCAGGCAGCTGAGCAGGCATGAATCCTGCGGCCCAGCTGGCGGTTATCAGGCAGCTGAGCAGGCATGAATCCTGCGGCCCAGCTGGCGGTTATCAGGCAGCTGAGCAGGCATGAATCCTGCGGCCCAGCTGGCGGTTATCAGGCAGCTGAGCAGGCATGAATCCTGCGGCCCAGCTGGCGATTATCAGGCAGCTGAGCAGGCGCTGATCCCGCACCTCAGCAGGCACTGATCACGTGCCTGTCATGCAGTGATCAGGTGACTGAGAGGCGCTGATCATGTGACTGCTCATGTGCTGATCAGGTAGCTCTCCTGCACGGATCATGTGCCTCAGCAGGCAAGAATCAAGCAGCTGAGCAGGCATGAATCCTGCGGCCCAGCTGGCGATTATCAGGCAGCTGAGCAGGCATGAATCCTGCGGCCCAGCTGGCGATTATCAGGCAGCTGAGCAGGCATGAATCCTGCGGCCCAGCTGGCGGTTATCAGGCAGCTGAGCAGGCATGAATCCTGCGGCCCAGCTGGCGGTTATCAGGCAGCTGAGCAGGCATGAATCCTGCGGCCCAGCTGGCGGTTATCAGGCAGCTGAGCAGGCATGAATCCTGCGGCCCAGCTGGCGGTTATCAGGCAGCTGAGCAGGCATGAATCCTGCGGCCCAGCTGGCGGTTATCAGGCAGCTGAGCAGGCATGAATCCTGCGGCCCAGCTGGCGATTATCAGGCAGCTGAGCAGGCATGAATCCCGCACCTCAGCAGGCACTGATCACGTGCCTGTCATGCAGTGATCAGGTGACTGAGAGGCGCTGATCATGTGACTGCTCATGTGCTGATCAGGCAGCTCTCCTGCGGATCATGTGCCCAGCAGGCAAGAATCAGGCAGCTGAGCAGGCATGAATCCTGCGGCCCAGCTGGCGATTATCAGGCAGCTGAGCAGGCATGAATCCTGCGGCCCAGCTGGCGATTATCAGGCAGCTGAGCAGGCATGAATCCTGCGGCCCAGCTGGCGGTTATCAGGCAGCTGAGCAGGCATGAATCCTGCGGCCCAGCTGGCGGTTATCAGGCAGCTGAGCAGGCATGAATCCTGCGGCCCAGCTGGCGGTTATCAGGCAGCTGAGCAGGCATGAATCCTGCGGCCCAGCTGGCGGTTATCAGGCAGCTGAGCAGGCATGAATCCTGCGGCCCAGCTGGCGATTATCAGGCAGCTGAGCAGGCATGATCCCGCACCTCAGCAGGCACTGATCACGTGCCTGTCATGCAGTGATCAGGCACTGAGAGGCGCTGATCATGTGACTGCTCATGTGCTGATCAGGCAGCTCTCCAGCACGGATCATGTGCCCAGCAGGCAAGAATCAGGCAGCTGAGCAGGCATGAATCCTGCGGCCCAGCTGGCGATCAGGCAGCTGAGCAGGCATGAATCCTGCGGCCCAGCTGGCGATTATCAGGCAGCTGAGCAGGCATGAATCCTGCGGCCCAGCTGGCGGTTATCAGGCAGCTGAGCAGGCATGAATCCTGCGGCCCAGCTGGCGGTTATCAGGCAGCTGAGCAGGCATGAATCCTGCGGCCCAGCTGGCGGTTATCAGGCAGCTGAGCAGGCATGAATCCTGCGGCCCAGCTGGCGATTATCAGGCAGCTGAGCAGGCATGAATCCTGCGGCCCAGCTGGCGGTTATCAGGCAGCTGAGCAGGCATGAATCCTGCGGCCCAGCTGGCGGTTATCAGGCAGCTGAGCAGGCATGAATCCTGCGGCCCAGCTGGCGGTTATCAGGCAGCTGAGCAGGCATGAATCCTGCGGCCCAGCTGGCGGTTATCAGGCAGCTGAGCAGGCATGAATCCTGCGGCCCAGCTGGCGGTTATCAGGCAGCTGAGCAGGCATGAATCCTGCGGCCCAGCTGGCGGTTATCAGGCAGCTGAGCAGGCATGAATCCTGCGGCCCAGCTGGCGGTTATCAGGCAGCTGAGCAGGCATGAATCCTGCGGCCCAGCTGGCGGTTATCAGGCAGCTGAGCAGGCATGAATCCTGCGGCCCAGCTGGCGGTTATCAGGCAGCTGAGCAGGCATGAATCCTGCGGCCCAGCTGGCGGTTATCAGGCAGCTGAGCAGGCATGAATCCTGCGGCCCAGCTGGCGGTTATCAGGCAGCTGAGCAGGCATGAATCCTGCGGCCCAGCTGGCGGTTATCAGGCAGCTGAGCAGGCATGAATCCTGCGGCCCAGCTGGCGGTTATCAGGCAGCTGAGCAGGCATGAATCCTGCGGCCCAGCTGGCGGTTATCAGGCAGCTGAGCAGGCATGAATCCTGCGGCCCAGCTGGCGATTATCAGGCAGCTGAGCAGGCATGAATCCTGCGGCCCAGCTGGCGGTTATCAGGCAGCTGAGCAGGCATGAATCCTGCGGCCCAGCTGGCGGTTATCAGGCAGCTGAGCAGGCATGAATCCTGCGGCCCAGCTGGCGATTATCAGGCAGCTGAGCAGGCATGAATCCTGCGGCCCAGCTGGCGATTATCAGGCAGCTGAGCAGGCATGAATCCTGCGGCCCAGCTGGCGATTATCAGGCAGCTGAGCAGGCGCTGATCCCGCACCTCAGCAGGCACTGATCACGTGCCTGTCATGCAGTGATCAGGTGACTGAGAGGCGCTGATCATGTGACTGCTCATGTGCTGATCAGGTAGCTCTCCTGCACGGATCATGTGCCTCAGCAGGCAAGAATCAGGCAGCTGAGCAGGCATGAATCCTGCGGCCCAGCTGGCGATTATCAGGCAGCTGAGCAGGCATGAATCCTGCGGCCCAGCTGGCGATTATCAGGCAGCTGAGCAGGCATGAATCCTGCGGCCCAGCTGGCGGTTATCAGGCAGCTGAGCAGGCATGAATCCTGCGGCCCAGCTGGCGGTTATCAGGCAGCTGAGCAGGCATGAATCCTGCGGCCCAGCTGGCGGTTATCAGGCAGCTGAGCAGGCATGAATCCTGCGGCCCAGCTGGCGATTATCAGGCAGCTGAGCAGGCATGAATCCTGCGGCCCAGCTGGCGATTATCAGGCAGCTGAGCAGGCGCTGATCCCGCACCTCAGCAGGCACTGATCACGTGCCTGTCATGCAGTGATCAGGTGACTGAGAGGCGCTGATCATGTGACTGCTCATGTGCTGATCAGGTAGCTCTCAGCATGGATCATGTGCCCAGCAGGCAAGAATCAGGCAGCTGAGCAGGCATGAATCCTGCGGCCCAGCTGGCGATTATCAGGCAGCTGAGCAGGCATGAATCCTGCGGCCCAGCTGGCGATTATCAGGCAGCTGAGCAGGCATGAATCCTGCGGCCCAGCTGGCGGTTATCAGGCAGCTGAGCAGGCATGAATCCTGCGGCCCAGCTGGCGGTTATCAGGCAGCTGAGCAGGCATGAATCCTGCGGCCCAGCTGGCGGTTATCAGGCAGCTGAGCAGGCATGAATCCTGCGGCCCAGCTGGCGGTTATCAGGCAGCTGAGCAGGCATGAATCCTGCGGCCCAGCTGGCGGTTATCAGGCAGCTGAGCAGGCATGAATCCTGCGGCCCAGCTGGCGGTTATCAGGCAGCTGAGCAGGCATGAATCCTGCGGCCCAGCTGGCGATTATCAGGCAGCTGAGCAGGCATGAATCCTGCGGCCCAGCTGGCGGTTATCAGGCAGCTGAGCAGGCATGAATCCTGCGGCCCAGCTGGCGGTTATCAGGCAGCTGAGCAGGCATGAATCCTGCGGCCCAGCTGGCGGTTATCAGGCAGCTGAGCAGGCATGAATCCTGCGGCCCAGCTGGCGGTTATCAGGCAGCTGAGCAGGCATGAATCCTGCGGCCCAGCTGGCGGTTATCAGGCAGCTGAGCAGGCATGAATCCTGCGGCCCAGCTGGCGGTTATCAGGCAGCTGAGCAGGCATGAATCCTGCGGCCCAGCTGGCGGTTATCAGGCAGCTGAGCAGGCATGAATCCTGCGGCCCAGCTGGCGGTTATCAGGCAGCTGAGCAGGCATGAATCCTGCGGCCCAGCTGGCGATTATCAGGCAGCTGAGCAGGCATGAATCCTGCGGCCCAGCTGGCGGTTATCAGGCAGCTGAGCAGGCATGAATCCTGCGGCCCAGCTGGCGGTTATCAGGCAGCTGAGCAGGCATGAATCCTGCGGCCCAGCTGGCGGTTATCAGGCAGCTGAGCAGGCATGAATCCTGCGGCCCAGCTGGCGGTTATCAGGCAGCTGAGCAGGCATGAATCCTGCGGCCCAGCTGGCGGTTATCAGGCAGCTGAGCAGGCATGAATCCTGCGGCCCAGCTGGCGATTATCAGGCAGCTGAGCAGGCATGAATCCTGCGGCCCAGCTGGCGGTTATCAGGCAGCTGAGCAGGCATGAATCCTGCGGCCCAGCTGGCGGTTATCAGGCAGCTGAGCAGGCATGAATCCTGCGGCCCAGCTGGCGGTTATCAGGCAGCTGAGCAGGCATGAATCCTGCGGCCCAGCTGGCGATTATCAGGCAGCTGAGCAGGCATGAATCCTGCGGCCCAGCTGGCGGTTATCAGGCAGCTGAGCAGGCATGAATCCTGCGGCCCAGCTGGCGATTATCAGGCAGCTGAGCAGGCATGAATCCTGCGGCCCAGCTGGCGATTATCAGGCAGCTGAGCAGGCATGAATCCTGCGGCCCAGCTGGCGGTTATCAGGCAGCTGAGCAGGCATGAATCCTGCGGCCCAGCTGGCGGTTATCAGGCAGCTGAGCAGGCATGAATCCTGCGGCCCAGCTGGCGGTTATCAGGCAGCTGAGCAGGCATGAATCCTGCGGCCCAGCTGGCGATTATCAGGCAGCTGAGCAGGCATGAATCCTGCGGCCCAGCTGGCGATTATCAGGCAGCTGAGCAGGCATGATCCCGCACCTCAGCAGGCACTGATCACGTGCCTGTCATGCAGTGATCAGGTGACTGAGAGGCGCTGATCATGTGACTGCTCAGTGCTGATCAGGCAGCTCTCCTGCACGGATCATGTGCCTCAGCAGGCGGAATCAGGCAGCTGAGCAGGCATGAATCCTGCGGCCCAGCTGGCGATTATCAGGCAGCTGAGCAGGCATGAATCCTGCGGCCCAGCTGGCGGTTATCAGGCAGCTGAGCAGGCATGAATCCTGCGGCCCAGCTGGCGGTTATCAGGCAGCTGAGCAGGCATGAATCCTGCGGCCCAGCTGGCGGTTATCAGGCAGCTGAGCAGGCATGAATCCTGCGGCCCAGCTGGCGGTTATCAGGCAGCTGAGCAGGCATGAATCCTGCGGCCCAGCTGGCGGTTATCAGGCAGCTGAGCAGGCATGAATCCTGCGGCCCAGCTGGCGGTTATCAGGCAGCTGAGCAGGCATGAATCCTGCGGCCCAGCTGGCGGTTATCAGGCAGCTGAGCAGGCATGAATCCTGCGGCCCAGCTGGCGGTTATCAGGCAGCTGAGCAGGCATGAATCCTGCGGCCCAGCTGGCGTTATCAGGCAGCTGAGCAGGCATGAATCCTGCGGCCCAGCTGGCGGTTATCAGGCAGCTGAGCAGGCATGAATCCTGCGGCCCAGCTGGCGGTTATCAGGCAGCTGAGCAGGCATGAATCCTGCGGCCCAGCTGGCGGTTATCAGGCAGCTGAGCAGGCATGAATCCTGCGGCCCAGCTGGCGATTATCAGGCAGCTGAGCAGGCATGAATCCTGCGGCCCAGCTGGCGGTTATCAGGCAGCTGAGCAGGCATGAATCCTGCGGCCCAGCTGGCGATTATCAGGCAGCTGAGCAGGCATGAATCCTGCGGCCCAGCTGGCGGTTATCAGGCAGCTGAGCAGGCATGAATCCTGCGGCCCAGCTGGCGGTTATCAGGCAGCTGAGCAGGCATGAATCCTGCGGCCCAGCTGGCGGTTATCAGGCAGCTGAGCAGGCATGAATCCTGCGGCCCAGCTGGCGGTTATCAGGCAGCTGAGCAGGCATGAATCCTGCGGCCCAGCTGGCGGTTATCAGGCAGCTGAGCAGGCATGAATCCTGCGGCCCAGCTGGCGATTATCAGGCAGCTGAGCAGGCATGAATCCCGCACCTCAGCAGGCACTGATCAGGCCTGTCATGCAGTGATCAGGTGACTGAGGCGCTGATCATGTGACTGCTCATGTGCTGATCAGGCAGCTGAGCAGCATGAATCCTGCGGCCCAGCTGGCGGAATCAGGCAGCTGAGCAGGCATGAATCCTGCGGCCCAGCTGGCGATTATCAGGCAGCTGAGCAGGCATGAATCCTGCGGCCCAGCTGGCGATTATCAGGCAGCTGAGCAGGCATGAATCCTGCGGCCCAGCTGGCGGTTATCAGGCAGCTGAGCAGGCATGAATCCTGCGGCCCAGCTGGCGGTTATCAGGCAGCTGAGCAGGCATGAATCCTGCGGCCCAGCTGGCGGTTATCAGGCAGCTGAGCAGGCATGAATCCTGCGGCCCAGCTGGCGATTATCAGGCAGCTGAGCAGGCATGAATCCTGCGGCCCAGCTGGCGATTATCAGGCAGCTGAGCAGGCATGAATCCTGCACCCAGCAGGCACTGATCAGTGCCTGCATGCAGTGATCAGGCACTGAGAGGCTGATCATGGACTGCTCATGTGCTGATCAGGCAGCTGAGCACGGATCATGCGCCCAGCAGGCAAGAATCAGGCAGCTGAGCAGGCATGAATCCTGCGGCCCAGCTGGCGGTTATCAGGCAGCTGAGCAGGCATGAATCCTGCGGCCCAGCTGGCGATTATCAGGCAGCTGAGCAGGCATGAATCCTGCGGCCCAGCTGGCGATTATCAGGCAGCTGAGCAGGCATGAATCCTGCGGCCCAGCTGGCGGTTATCAGGCAGCTGAGCAGGCATGAATCCT
This sequence comes from Bos javanicus, assembly GCF_032452875.1. Lineage (NCBI taxonomy): Eukaryota > Metazoa > Chordata > Mammalia > Artiodactyla > Bovidae > Bos > Bos javanicus. The sequence goes on from NW_026893887.1 coordinate 125,793, forward strand.
GCGGCCCAGCTGGCGGTTATCAGGCAGCTGAGCAGGCATGAATCCTGCGGCCCAGCTGGCGGTTATCAGGCAGCTGAGCAGGCATGAATCCTGCGGCCCAGCTGGCGGTTATCAGGCAGCTGAGCAGGCATGAATCCTGCGGCCCAGCTGGCGGTTATCAGGCAGCTGAGCAGGCATGAATCCTGCGGCCCAGCTGGCGGTTATCAGGCAGCTGAGCAGGCATGAATCCTGCGGCCCAGCTGGCGGTTATCAGGCAGCTGAGCAGGCATGAATCCTGCGGCCCAGCTGGCGGTTATCAGGCAGCTGAGCAGGCATGAATCCTGCGGCCCAGCTGGCGGTTATCAGGCAGCTGAGCAGGCATGAATCCTGCGGCCCAGCTGGCGGTTATCAGGCAGCTGAGCAGGCATGAATCCTGCGGCCCAGCTGGCGGTTATCAGGCAGCTGAGCAGGCATGAATCCTGCGGCCCAGCTGGCGGTTATCAGGCAGCTGAGCAGGCATGAATCCTGCGGCCCAGCTGGCGGTTATCAGGCAGCTGAGCAGGCATGAATCCTGCGGCCCAGCTGGCGGTTATCAGGCAGCTGAGCAGGCATGAATCCTGCGGCCCAGCTGGCGGTTATCAGGCAGCTGAGCAGGCATGAATCCTGCGGCCCAGCTGGCGGTTATCAGGCAGCTGAGCAGGCATGAATCCTGCGGCCCAGCTGGCGGTTATCAGGCAGCTGAGCAGGCATGAATCCTGCGGCCCAGCTGGCGGTTATCAGGCAGCTGAGCAGGCATGAATCCTGCGGCCCAGCTGGCGGTTATCAGGCAGCTGAGCAGGCATGAATCCTGCGGCCCAGCTGGCGATTATCAGGCAGCTGAGCAGGCATGAATCCTGCGGCCCAGCTGGCGATTATCAGGCAGCTGAGCAGGCTGATCCCGCACCTCAGCAGGCACTGATCACGTGCCTGTCATGCAGTGATCAGGCACTGAGAGGCTGATCATGTGACTGCTCATGTGCTGATCAGGCAGCTGAGCAGGCATGAATCCTGCGGCCCAGCTGGCGGTTATCAGGCAGCTGAGCAGGCATGAATCCTGCGGCCCAGCTGGCGATTATCAGGCAGCTGAGCAGGCATGAATCCTGCGGCCCAGCTGGCGATTATCAGGCAGCTGAGCAGGCATGAATCCTGCGGCCCAGCTGGCGGTTATCAGGCAGCTGAGCAGGCATGAATCCTGCGGCCCAGCTGGCGGTTATCAGGCAGCTGAGCAGGCATGAATCCTGCGGCCCAGCTGGCGGTTATCAGGCAGCTGAGCAGGCATGAATCCTGCGGCCCAGCTGGCGGTTATCAGGCAGCTGAGCAGGCATGAATCCTGCGGCCCAGCTGGCGATTATCAGGCAGCTGAGCAGGCATGATCCTCAGCAGGCACTGATCAGTGCCTGTCATGCAGTGATCAGGTGATGAGAGGCGCTGATCATGTGACTGCTCATGTGCTGATCAGGCAGCTGAGCAGCATGATCCTGCGGCCCAGCTGGCGGAATCAGGCAGCTGAGCAGGCATGAATCCTGCGGCCCAGCTGGCGGTTATCAGGCAGCTGAGCAGGCATGAATCCTGCGGCCCAGCTGGCGGTTATCAGGCAGCTGAGCAGGCATGAATCCTGCGGCCCAGCTGGCGGTTATCAGGCAGCTGAGCAGGCATGAATCCTGCGGCCCAGCTGGCGGTTATCAGGCAGCTGAGCAGGCATGAATCCTGCGGCCCAGCTGGCGGTTATCAGGCAGCTGAGCAGGCATGAATCCTGCGGCCCAGCTGGCGGTTATCAGGCAGCTGAGCAGGCATGAATCCTGCGGCCCAGCTGGCGGTTATCAGGCAGCTGAGCAGGCATGAATCCTGCGGCCCAGCTGGCGGTTATCAGGCAGCTGAGCAGGCATGAATCCTGCGGCCCAGCTGGCGGTTATCAGGCAGCTGAGCAGGCATGAATCCTGCGGCCCAGCTGGCGGTTATCAGGCAGCTGAGCAGGCATGAATCCTGCGGCCCAGCTGGCGATTATCAGGCAGCTGAGCAGGCATGAATCCTGCGGCCCAGCTGGCGGTTATCAGGCAGCTGAGCAGGCATGAATCCTGCGGCCCAGCTGGCGATTATCAGGCAGCTGAGCAGGCATGAATCCTGCGGCCCAGCTGGCGGTTATCAGGCAGCTGAGCAGGCATGAATCCTGCGGCCCAGCTGGCGATTATCAGGCAGCTGAGCAGGCATGAATCCTGCGGCCCAGCTGGCGATTATCAGGCAGCTGAGCAGGCATGAATCCTGCGGCCCAGCTGGCGGTTATCAGGCAGCTGAGCAGGCATGAATCCTGCGGCCCAGCTGGCGGTTATCAGGCAGCTGAGCAGGCATGAATCCTGCGGCCCAGCTGGCGGTTATCAGGCAGCTGAGCAGGCATGAATCCTGCGGCCCAGCTGGCGGTTATCAGGCAGCTGAGCAGGCATGAATCCTGCGGCCCAGCTGGCGGTTATCAGGCAGCTGAGCAGGCATGAATCCTGCGGCCCAGCTGGCGGTTATCAGGCAGCTGAGCAGGCATGAATCCTGCGGCCCAGCTGGCGGTTATCAGGCAGCTGAGCAGGCATGAATCCTGCGGCCCAGCTGGCGGTTATCAGGCAGCTGAGCAGGCATGAATCCTGCGGCCCAGCTGGCGGTTATCAGGCAGCTGAGCAGGCATGAATCCTGCGGCCCAGCTGGCGGTTATCAGGCAGCTGAGCAGGCATGAATCCTGCGGCCCAGCTGGCGGTTATCAGGCAGCTGAGCAGGCATGAATCCTGCGGCCCAGCTGGCGGTTATCAGGCAGCTGAGCAGGCATGAATCCTGCGGCCCAGCTGGCGGTTATCAGGCAGCTGAGCAGGCATGAATCCTGCGGCCCAGCTGGCGGTTATCAGGCAGCTGAGCAGGCATGAATCCTGCGGCCCAGCTGGCGGTTATCAGGCAGCTGAGCAGGCATGAATCCTGCGGCCCAGCTGGCGGTTATCAGGCAGCTGAGCAGGCATGAATCCTGCGGCCCAGCTGGCGGTTATCAGGCAGCTGAGCAGGCATGAATCCTGCGGCCCAGCTGGCGGTTATCAGGCAGCTGAGCAGGCATGAATCCTGCGGCCCAGCTGGCGGTTATCAGGCAGCTGAGCAGGCATGAATCCTGCGGCCCAGCTGGCGGTTATCAGGCAGCTGAGCAGGCATGAATCCTGCGGCCCAGCTGGCGGTTATCAGGCAGCTGAGCAGGCATGAATCCTGCGGCCCAGCTGGCGATTATCAGGCAGCTGAGCAGGCATGAATCCTGCGGCCCAGCTGGCGATTATCAGGCAGCTGAGCAGGCATGAATCCTGCGGCCCAGCTGGCACTGATCACGTGCCTGTCATGCAGTGATCAGGTGACTGAGAGGCGCTGATCATGTGACTGCTCATGTGCTGATCAGGCAGCTGAGCAGGCATGAATCCTGTGCCCAGCTGGCAAGAATCAGGCAGCTGAGCAGGCATGAATCCTGCGGCCCAGCTGGCGATTATCAGGCAGCTGAGCAGGCATGAATCCTGCGGCCCAGCTGGCGGTTATCAGGCAGCTGAGCAGGCATGAATCCTGCGGCCCAGCTGGCGGTTATCAGGCAGCTGAGCAGGCATGAATCCTGCGGCCCAGCTGGCGGTTATCAGGCAGCTGAGCAGGCATGAATCCTGCGGCCCAGCTGGCGGTTATCAGGCAGCTGAGCAGGCATGAATCCTGCGGCCCAGCTGGCGGTTATCAGGCAGCTGAGCAGGCATGAATCCTGCGGCCCAGCTGGCGGTTATCAGGCAGCTGAGCAGGCATGAATCCTGCGGCCCAGCTGGCGGTTATCAGGCAGCTGAGCAGGCATGAATCCTGCGGCCCAGCTGGCGGTTATCAGGCAGCTGAGCAGGCATGAATCCTGCGGCCCAGCTGGCGGTTATCAGGCAGCTGAGCAGGCATGAATCCTGCGGCCCAGCTGGCGGTTATCAGGCAGCTGAGCAGGCATGAATCCTGCGGCCCAGCTGGCGGTTATCAGGCAGCTGAGCAGGCATGAATCCTGCGGCCCAGCTGGCGGTTATCAGGCAGCTGAGCAGGCATGAATCCTGCGGCCCAGCTGGCGGTTATCAGGCAGCTGAGCAGGCATGAATCCTGCGGCCCAGCTGGCGGTTATCAGGCAGCTGAGCAGGCATGAATCCTGCGGCCCAGCTGGCGGTTATCAGGCAGCTGAGCAGGCATGAATCCTGCGGCCCAGCTGGCGGTTATCAGGCAGCTGAGCAGGCATGAATCCTGCGGCCCAGCTGGCGATTATCAGGCAGCTGAGCAGGCATGAATCCTGCGGCCCAGCTGGCACTGATCACGTGCCTGTCATGCAGTGATCAGGTGACTGAGAGGCGCTGATCATGTGACTGCTCATGTGCTGATCAGGTACCTCTCCTGCGGCCCAGCTGGCGGTTATCAGGCAGCTGAGCAGGCATGAATCCTGCGGCCCAGCTGGCGTTCATCAGGCAGCTGAGCAGGCATGAATCCTGCGGCCCAGCTGGCGGTTATCAGGCAGCTGAGCAGGCATGAATCCTGCGGCCCAGCTGGCGGTTATCAGGCAGCTGAGCAGGCATGAATCCTGCGGCCCAGCTGGCGGTTATCAGGCAGCTGAGCAGGCATGAATCCTGCGGCCCAGCTGGCGGTTATCAGGCAGCTGAGCAGGCATGAATCCTGCGGCCCAGCTGGCGATTATCAGGCAGCTGAGCAGGCATGAATCCTGCGGCCCAGCTGGCGATTATCAGGCAGCTGAGCAGGCGCTGATCCCGCACCTCAGCAGGCACTGATCACGTGCCTGTCATGCAGTGATCAGGTGACTGAGAGGCGCTGATCATGTGACTGCTCATGTGCTGATCTGGTAGCTCTCCTGCACGGATCATGTGCCTCAGCAGGCAAGAATCAGGCAGCTGAGCAGGCATGAATCCTGCGGCCCAGCTGGCGATTATCAGGCAGCTGAGCAGGCATGAATCCTGCGGCCCAGCTGGCGATTATCAGGCAGCTGAGCAGGCATGAATCCTGCGGCCCAGCTGGCGGTTATCAGGCAGCTGAGCAGGCATGAATCCTGCGGCCCAGCTGGCGGTTATCAGGCAGCTGAGCAGGCATGAATCCTGCGGCCCAGCTGGCGGTTATCAGGCAGCTGAGCAGGCATGAATCCTGCGGCCCAGCTGGCGGTTATCAGGCAGCTGAGCAGGCATGAATCCTGCGGCCCAGCTGGCGGTTATCAGGCAGCTGAGCAGGCATGAATCCTGCGGCCCAGCTGGCGGTTATCAGGCAGCTGAGCAGGCATGAATCCTGCGGCCCAGCTGGCGGTTATCAGGCAGCTGAGCAGGCATGAATCCTGCGGCCCAGCTGGCGGTTATCAGGCAGCTGAGCAGGCATGAATCCTGCGGCCCAGCTGGCGGTTATCAGGCAGCTGAGCAGGCATGAATCCTGCGGCCCAGCTGGCGGTTATCAGGCAGCTGAGCAGGCATGAATCCTGCGGCCCAGCTGGCGGTTATCAGGCAGCTGAGCAGGCATGAATCCTGCGGCCCAGCTGGCGGTTATCAGGCAGCTGAGCAGGCATGAATCCTGCGGCCCAGCTGGCGGTTATCAGGCAGCTGAGCAGGCATGAATCCTGCGGCCCAGCTGGCGGTTATCAGGCAGCTGAGCAGGCATGAATCCTGCGGCCCAGCTGGCGGTTATCAGGCAGCTGAGCAGGCATGAATCCTGCGGCCCAGCTGGCGGTTATCAGGCAGCTGAGCAGGCATGAATCCTGCGGCCCAGCTGGCGGTTATCAGGCAGCTGAGCAGGCATGAATCCTGCGGCCCAGCTGGCGGTTATCAGGCAGCTGAGCAGGCATGAATCCTGCGGCCCAGCTGGCGGTTATCAGGCAGCTGAGCAGGCATGAATCCTGCGGCCCAGCTGGCGGTTATCAGGCAGCTGAGCAGGCATGAATCCTGCGGCCCAGCTGGCGGTTATCAGGCAGCTGAGCAGGCATGAATCCTGCGGCCCAGCTGGCGGTTATCAGGCAGCTGAGCAGGCATGAATCCTGCGGCCCAGCTGGCGGTTATCAGGCAGCTGAGCAGGCATGAATCCTGCGGCCCAGCTGGCGGTTATCAGGCAGCTGAGCAGGCATGAATCCTGCGGCCCAGCTGGCGGTTATCAGGCAGCTGAGCAGGCATGAATCCTGCGGCCCAGCTGGCGGTTATCAGGCAGCTGAGCAGGCATGAATCCTGCGGCCCAGCTGGCGGTTATCAGGCAGCTGAGCAGGCATGAATCCTGCGGCCCAGCTGGCGGTTATCAGGCAGCTGAGCAGGCATGAATCCTGCGGCCCAGCTGGCGGTTATCAGGCAGCTGAGCAGGCATGAATCCTGCGGCCCAGCTGGCGGTTATCAGGCAGCTGAGCAGGCATGAATCCTGCGGCCCAGCTGGCGGTTATCAGGCAGCTGAGCAGGCATGAATCCTGCGGCCCAGCTGGCGGTTATCAGGCAGCTGAGCAGGCATGAATCCTGCGGCCCAGCTGGCGGTTATCAGGCAGCTGAGCAGGCATGAATCCTGCGGCCCAGCTGGCGATTATCAGGCAGCTGAGCAGGCATGAATCCTGCGGCCCAGCTGGCGGTGATCAGGTGCTGTCATGCATGATCAGGCTGAGGCGCTGATCATGTGACTGGTGCTGATCAGGCAGCTGAGCAGGCATGAATCCTGCGGCCCAGCTGGCGGAATCAGGCAGCTGAGCAGGCATGAATCCTGCGGCCCAGCTGGCGATTATCAGGCAGCTGAGCAGGCATGAATCCTGCGGCCCAGCTGGCGGTTATCAGGCAGCTGAGCAGGCATGAATCCTGCGGCCCAGCTGGCGGTTATCAGGCAGCTGAGCAGGCATGAATCCTGCGGCCCAGCTGGCGGTTATCAGGCAGCTGAGCAGGCATGAATCCTGCGGCCCAGCTGGCGGTTATCAGGCAGCTGAGCAGGCATGAATCCTGCGGCCCAGCTGGCGGTTATCAGGCAGCTGAGCAGGCATGAATCCTGCGGCCCAGCTGGCGGTTATCAGGCAGCTGAGCAGGCATGAATCCTGCGGCCCAGCTGGCGGTTATCAGGCAGCTGAGCAGGCATGAATCCTGCGGCCCAGCTGGCGGTTATCAGGCAGCTGAGCAGGCATGAATCCTGCGGCCCAGCTGGCGATTATCAGGCAGCTGAGCAGGCATGATCCTGCACCCAGCAGGCACTGATCACGTGCCTGTCATGCAGTGATCAGGTGACTGAGAGGCGCTGATCATGTGACTGCTCATGTGCTGATCAGGCAGCTCTCCTGCACGGATCATGTGCCCAGCTGGCAAGAATCAGGCAGCTGAGCAGGCATGAATCCTGCGGCCCAGCTGGCGATTATCAGGCAGCTGAGCAGGCATGAATCCTGCGGCCCAGCTGGCGATTATCAGGCAGCTGAGCAGGCATGAATCCTGCGGCCCAGCTGGCGGTTATCAGGCAGCTGAGCAGGCATGAATCCTGCGGCCCAGCTGGCGGTTATCAGGCAGCTGAGCAGGCATGAATCCTGCGGCCCAGCTGGCGGTTATCAGGCAGCTGAGCAGGCATGAATCCTGCGGCCCAGCTGGCGGTTATCAGGCAGCTGAGCAGGCATGAATCCTGCGGCCCAGCTGGCGATTATCAGGCAGCTGAGCAGGCATGAATCCCGCACCCAGCAGGCACTGATCACGTGCCTGTCATGCAGTGATCAGGTGACTGAGCGCTGATCATGTGACTGCTCATGTGCTGATCAGGCAGCTCTCCTGCATGAATCATGTGCCCAGCAGGCGGAATCAGGCAGCTGAGCAGGCATGAATCCTGCGGCCCAGCTGGCGATTATCAGGCAGCTGAGCAGGCATGAATCCTGCGGCCCAGCTGGCGATTATCAGGCAGCTGAGCAGGCATGAATCCTGCGGCCCAGCTGGCGGTTATCAGGCAGCTGAGCAGGCATGAATCCTGCGGCCCAGCTGGCGGTTATCAGGCAGCTGAGCAGGCATGAATCCTGCGGCCCAGCTGGCGGTTATCAGGCAGCTGAGCAGGCATGAATCCTGCGGCCCAGCTGGCGGTTATCAGGCAGCTGAGCAGGCATGAATCCTGCGGCCCAGCTGGCGGTTATCAGGCAGCTGAGCAGGCATGAATCCTGCGGCCCAGCTGGCGGTTATCAGGCAGCTGAGCAGGCATGAATCCTGCGGCCCAGCTGGCGGTTATCAGGCAGCTGAGCAGGCATGAATCCTGCGGCCCAGCTGGCGGTTATCAGGCAGCTGAGCAGGCATGAATCCTGCGGCCCAGCTGGCGGTTATCAGGCAGCTGAGCAGGCATGAATCCTGCGGCCCAGCTGGCGGTTATCAGGCAGCTGAGCAGGCATGAATCCTGCGGCCCAGCTGGCGGTTATCAGGCAGCTGAGCAGGCATGAATCCTGCGGCCCAGCTGGCGGTTATCAGGCAGCTGAGCAGGCATGAATCCTGCGGCCCAGCTGGCGGTTATCAGGCAGCTGAGCAGGCATGAATCCTGCGGCCCAGCTGGCGGTTATCAGGCAGCTGAGCAGGCATGAATCCTGCGGCCCAGCTGGCGGTTATCAGGCAGCTGAGCAGGCATGAATCCTGCGGCCCAGCTGGCGATTATCAGGCAGCTGAGCAGGCATGAATCCTGCGGCCCAGCTGGCGGTTATCAGGCAGCTGAGCAGGCATGAATCCTGCGGCCCAGCTGGCGGTTATCAGGCAGCTGAGCAGGCATGAATCCTGCGGCCCAGCTGGCGGTTATCAGGCAGCTGAGCAGGCATGAATCCTGCGGCCCAGCTGGCGGTTATCAGGCAGCTGAGCAGGCATGAATCCTGCGGCCCAGCTGGCGGTTATCAGGCAGCTGAGCAGGCATGAATCCTGCGGCCCAGCTGGCGGTTATCAGGCAGCTGAGCAGGCATGAATCCTGCGGCCCAGCTGGCGGTTATCAGGCAGCTGAGCAGGCATGAATCCTGCGGCCCAGCTGGCGGTTATCAGGCAGCTGAGCAGGCATGAATCCTGCGGCCCAGCTGGCGGTTATCAGGCAGCTGAGCAGGCATGAATCCTGCGGCCCAGCTGGCGGTTATCAGGCAGCTGAGCAGGCATGAATCCTGCGGCCCAGCTGGCGGTTATCAGGCAGCTGAGCAGGCATGAATCCTGCGGCCCAGCTGGCGGTTATCAGGCAGCTGAGCAGGCATGAATCCTGCGGCCCAGCTGGCGGTTATCAGGCAGCTGAGCAGGCATGAATCCTGCGGCCCAGCTGGCGGTTATCAGGCAGCTGAGCAGGCATGAATCCTGCGGCCCAGCTGGCGGTTATCAGGCAGCTGAGCAGGCATGAATCCTGCGGCCCAGCTGGCGGTTATCAGGCAGCTGAGCAGGCATGAATCCTGCGGCCCAGCTGGCGATTATCAGGCAGCTGAGCAGGCATGAATCCCGCACCCAGCAGGCACTGATCAGGTGCCTGTCATGCAGTGATCAGGTGACTGAGCGCTGATCATGTGCTGGTGCTGATCAGGCAGCTGAGCAGGCATGAATCCTGCGGCCCAGCTGGCGGTTATCAGGCAGCTGAGCAGGCATGAATCCTGCGGCCCAGCTGGCGATTATCAGGCAGCTGAGCAGGCATGAATCCTGCGGCCCAGCTGGCGATTATCAGGCAGCTGAGCAGGCATGAATCCTGCGGCCCAGCTGGCGGTTATCAGGCAGCTGAGCAGGCATGAATCCTGCGGCCCAGCTGGCGGTTATCAGGCAGCTGAGCAGGCATGAATCCTGCGGCCCAGCTGGCGGTTATCAGGCAGCTGAGCAGGCATGAATCCTGCGGCCCAGCTGGCGGTTATCAGGCAGCTGAGCAGGCATGAATCCTGCGGCCCAGCTGGCGGTTATCAGGCAGCTGAGCAGGCATGAATCCTGCGGCCCAGCTGGCGGTTATCAGGCAGCTGAGCAGGCATGAATCCTGCGGCCCAGCTGGCGGTTATCAGGCAGCTGAGCAGGCATGAATCCTGCGGCCCAGCTGGCGGTTATCAGGCAGCTGAGCAGGCATGAATCCCGCACCTCAGCAGGCACTGATCACGTGCCTGTCATGCAGTGATCAGGCACTGAGAGGCATGATCATGTGACTGCTCAGTGCTGATCAGGCAGCTGAGCAGGCATGAATCCTGCGCCCAGCTGGCGGTCAAGCAGCTGAGCAGGCATGAATCCTGCGGCCCAGCTGGCGGTTATCAGGCAGCTGAGCAGGCATGAATCCTGCGGCCCAGCTGGCGGTTATCAGGCAGCTGAGCAGGCATGAATCCTGCGGCCCAGCTGGCGGTTATCAGGCAGCTGAGCAGGCATGAATCCTGCGGCCCAGCTGGCGGTTATCAGGCAGCTGAGCAGGCATGAATCCTGCGGCCCAGCTGGCGGTTATCAGGCAGCTGAGCAGGCATGAATCCTGCGGCCCAGCTGGCGGTTATCAGGCAGCTGAGCAGGCATGAATCCTGCGGCCCAGCTGGCGGTTATCAGGCAGCTGAGCAGGCATGAATCCTGCGGCCCAGCTGGCGGTTATCAGGCAGCTGAGCAGGCATGAATCCTGCGGCCCAGCTGGCGGTTATCAGGCAGCTGAGCAGGCATGAATCCTGCGGCCCAGCTGGCGGTTATCAGGCAGCTGAGCAGGCATGAATCCTGCGGCCCAGCTGGCGATTATCAGGCAGCTGAGCAGGCATGAATCCTGCGGCCCAGCTGGCGATTATCAGGCAGCTGAGCAGGCATGAATCCCGCACCCAGCAGGCACTGATCACGTGCCTGTCATGCAGTGATCAGGTGACTGAGAGGCGCTGATCATGTGACTGCTCATGTGCTGATCAGGCAGCTGAGCTGCATGGATCATGCGGCCCAGCTGGCGGAATCAGGCAGCTGAGCAGGCATGAATCCTGCGGCCCAGCTGGCGATTATCAGGCAGCTGAGCAGGCATGAATCCTGCGGCCCAGCTGGCGGTTATCAGGCAGCTGAGCAGGCATGAATCCTGCGGCCCAGCTGGCGGTTATCAGGCAGCTGAGCAGGCATGAATCCTGCGGCCCAGCTGGCGGTTATCAGGCAGCTGAGCAGGCATGAATCCTGCGGCCCAGCTGGCGGTTATCAGGCAGCTGAGCAGGCATGAATCCTGCGGCCCAGCTGGCGATTATCAGGCAGCTGAGCAGGCATGAATCCTGCGGCCCAGCTGGCGGTTATCAGGCAGCTGAGCAGGCATGAATCCTGCGGCCCAGCTGGCGGATCAGGCAGCTGAGCAGGCATGAATCCTGCGGCCCAGCTGGCGGTTATCAGGCAGCTGAGCAGGCATGAATCCTGCGGCCCAGCTGGCGGTTATCAGGCAGCTGAGCAGGCATGAATCCTGCGGCCCAGCTGGCGATTATCAGGCAGCTGAGCAGGCATGAATCCTGCGGCCCAGCTGGCGGTTATCAGGCAGCTGAGCAGGCATGAATCCTGCGGCCCAGCTGGCGGTTATCAGGCAGCTGAGCAGGCATGAATCCTGCGGCCCAGCTGGCGGTTATCAGGCAGCTGAGCAGGCATGAATCCTGCGGCCCAGCTGGCGGTTATCAGGCAGCTGAGCAGGCATGAATCCTGCGGCCCAGCTGGCGGTTATCAGGCAGCTGAGCAGGCATGAATCCTGCGGCCCAGCTGGCGGTTATCAGGCAGCTGAGCAGGCATGAATCCTGCGGCCCAGCTGGCGATTATCAGGCAGCTGAGCAGGCATGAATCCTGCGGCCCAGCTGGCACTGATCACGTGCCTGTCATGCAGTGAGCAGGCATGAAGGCGCTGATCAGTGACTGGTATCAGGCAGCTGAGCAGGCATGAATCCTGCGGCCCAGCTGGCGGTTATCAGGCAGCTGAGCAGGCATGAATCCTGCGGCCCAGCTGGCGGTTATCAGGCAGCTGAGCAGGCATGAATCCTGCGGCCCAGCTGGCGGTTATCAGGCAGCTGAGCAGGCATGAATCCTGCGGCCCAGCTGGCGGTTATCAGGCAGCTGAGCAGGCATGAATCCTGCGGCCCAGCTGGCGGTTATCAGGCAGCTGAGCAGGCATGAATCCTGCGGCCCAGCTGGCGGTTATCAGGCAGCTGAGCAGGCATGAATCCTGCGGCCCAGCTGGCGATTATCAGGCAGCTGAGCAGGCATGAATCCTGCACCCAGCAGGCACTGATCACGTGCCTGTCATGCAGTGATCAGGTGACTGAGAGGCGCTGATCATGTGACTGCTCATGTGCTGATCAGGCAGCTGAGCAGCACGAATCATGTGCCCAGCTGGCGGAATCAGGCAGCTGAGCAGGCATGAATCCTGCGGCCCAGCTGGCGATTATCAGGCAGCTGAGCAGGCATGAATCCTGCGGCCCAGCTGGCGATTATCAGGCAGCTGAGCAGGCATGAATCCTGCGGCCCAGCTGGCGGTTATCAGGCAGCTGAGCAGGCATGAATCCTGCGGCCCAGCTGGCGGTTATCAGGCAGCTGAGCAGGCATGAATCCTGCGGCCCAGCTGGCGGTTATCAGGCAGCTGAGCAGGCATGAATCCTGCGGCCCAGCTGGCGGTTATCAGGCAGCTGAGCAGGCATGAATCCTGCGGCCCAGCTGGCGATTATCAGGCAGCTGAGCAGGCATGAATCCTGCACCCAGCAGGCACTGATCAGTGCCTGCTGAGCAGGCACTGAGAGGCCTGATCATGGACTGCTCAGTGCATCAGGCAGCTGAGCAGGCATGAATCCTGCGGCCCAGCTGGCGGTTATCAGGCAGCTGAGCAGGCATGAATCCTGCGGCCCAGCTGGCGGTTATCAGGCAGCTGAGCAGGCATGAATCCTGCGGCCCAGCTGGCGGTTATCAGGCAGCTGAGCAGGCATGAATCCTGCGGCCCAGCTGGCGGTTATCAGGCAGCTGAGCAGGCATGAATCCTGCGGCCCAGCTGGCGGTTATCAGGCAGCTGAGCAGGCATGAATCCTGCGGCCCAGCTGGCGGTTATCAGGCAGCTGAGCAGGCATGAATCCTGCGGCCCAGCTGGCGGTTATCAGGCAGCTGAGCAGGCATGAATCCTGCGGCCCAGCTGGCGGTTATCAGTGCATGAGCAGGCATGAAGGCGCTGATCAGCTGCTCATGATCAGGCAGCTGAGCAGGCATGAATCCTGCGGCCCAGCTGGCGATTATCAGGCAGCTGAGCAGGCATGAATCCTGCGGCCCAGCTGGCGATTATCAGGCAGCTGAGCAGGCATGAATCCTGCGGCCCAGCTGGCGGTTATCAGGCAGCTGAGCAGGCATGAATCCTGCGGCCCAGCTGGCGGTTATCAGGCAGCTGAGCAGGCATGAATCCTGCGGCCCAGCTGGCGGTTATCAGGCAGCTGAGCAGGCATGAATCCTGCGGCCCAGCTGGCGGTTATCAGGCAGCTGAGCAGGCATGAATCCTGCGGCCCAGCTGGCGGTTATCAGGCAGCATGAGCAGGCATGAAGGCGCTGAGCAGCTGGCGGTTATCAGGCAGCTGAGCAGGCATGAATCCTGCGGCCCAGCTGGCGGTTATCAGGCAGCTGAGCAGGCATGAATCCTGCGGCCCAGCTGGCGATTATCAGGCAGCTGAGCAGGCATGAATCCTGCGGCCCAGCTGGCGGTTATCAGGCAGCTGAGCAGGCATGAATCCTGCGGCCCAGCTGGCGGTTATCAGGCAGCTGAGCAGGCATGAATCCTGCGGCCCAGCTGGCGGTTATCAGGCAGCTGAGCAGGCATGAATCCTGCGGCCCAGCTGGCGGTTATCAGGCAGCTGAGCAGGCATGAATCCTGCGGCCCAGCTGGCGATTATCAGGCAGCTGAGCAGGCATGAATCCTGCGGCCCAGCTGGCGGTGATCAGGCAGCTGAGCAGGCATGATCCTGCGGCCCAGCTGGCTTATCAGGCAGCTGAGCAGGCATCAATCCTGCGGCCCAGCTGGCGGTTATCAGGCAGCTGAGCAGGCATGAATCCTGCGGCCCAGCTGGCGATTATCAGGCAGCTGAGCAGGCATGAATCCTGCGGCCCAGCTGGCGGTTATCAGGCAGCTGAGCAGGCATGAATCCTGCGGCCCAGCTGGCGGTTATCAGGCAGCTGAGCAGGCATGAATCCTGCGGCCCAGCTGGCGGTTATCAGGCAGCTGAGCAGGCATGAATCCTGCGGCCCAGCTGGCGATTATCAGGCAGCTGAGCAGGCATGAATCCTGCGGCCCAGCTGGCGATTATCAGGCAGCTGAGCAGGCATGATCCCGCACCTCAGCAGGCACTGATCACGTGCCTGTCATGCAGTGATCAGGTGACTGAGAGGCGCTGATCATGTGACTGCTCATGTGCTGATCAGGTAGCTCTCCTGCATGGATCATGTGCCCAGCAGGCAAGAATCAGGCAGCTGAGCAGGCATGAATCCTGCGGCCCAGCTGGCGATTATCAGGCAGCTGAGCAGGCATGAATCCTGCGGCCCAGCTGGCGATTATCAGGCAGCTGAGCAGGCATGAATCCTGCGGCCCAGCTGGCGGTTATCAGGCAGCTGAGCAGGCATGAATCCTGCGGCCCAGCTGGCGGTTATCAGGCAGCTGAGCAGGCATGAATCCTGCGGCCCAGCTGGCGGTTATCAGGCAGCTGAGCAGGCATGAATCCTGCGGCCCAGCTGGCGGTTATCAGGCAGCTGAGCAGGCATGAATCCTGCGGCCCAGCTGGCGGTTATCAGGCAGCTGAGCAGGCATGAATCCTGCGGCCCAGCTGGCGGTTATCAGGCAGCTGAGCAGGCATGAATCCTGCGGCCCAGCTGGCGATTATCAGGCAGCTGAGCAGGCATGATCCCGCAAGCAGGCACTGATCACGTGCCTGTCATGCAGTGATCAGGTGACTGAGAGGCGCTGATCATGTGACTGCTCATGTGCTGATCAGGCAGCTCTCCTGCATGGATCATGTGCCTCAGCAGGCAAGAATCAGGCAGCTGAGCAGGCATGAATCCTGCGGCCCAGCTGGCGATTATCAGGCAGCTGAGCAGGCATGAATCCTGCGGCCCAGCTGGCGGTTATCAGGCAGCTGAGCAGGCATGAATCCTGCGGCCCAGCTGGCGGTTATCAGGCAGCTGAGCAGGCATGAATCCTGCGGCCCAGCTGGCGGTTATCAGGCAGCTGAGCAGGCATGAATCCTGCGGCCCAGCTGGCGGTTATCAGGCAGCTGAGCAGGCATGAATCCTGCGGCCCAGCTGGCGATTATCAGGCAGCTGAGCAGGCATGAATCCTGCGGCCCAGCAGGCACTGATCAGTGCCTGTCATGCAGTGATCAGGCACTGAGAGGCGCTGATCATGTGACTGCTCATGTGCTGATCAGGCAGCTGAGCAGGCATGAATCCTGCGCCCAGCTGGCGGAATCAGGCAGCTGAGCAGGCATGAATCCTGCGGCCCAGCTGGCGATTATCAGGCAGCTGAGCAGGCATGAATCCTGCGGCCCAGCTGGCGATTATCAGGCAGCTGAGCAGGCATGAATCCTGCGGCCCAGCTGGCGATTATCAGGCAGCTGAGCAGGCATGAATCCTGCGGCCCAGCTGGCGGTTATCAGGCAGCTGAGCAGGCATGAATCCTGCGGCCCAGCTGGCGGTTATCAGGCAGCTGAGCAGGCATGAATCCTGCGGCCCAGCTGGCGGTTATCAGGCAGCTGAGCAGGCATGAATCCTGCGGCCCAGCTGGCGGTTATCAGGCAGCTGAGCAGGCATGAATCCTGCGGCCCAGCTGGCGGTTATCAGGCAGCTGAGCAGGCATGAATCCTGCGGCCCAGCTGGCGGTTATCAGGCAGCTGAGCAGGCATGAATCCTGCGGCCCAGCTGGCGGTTATCAGGCAGCTGAGCAGGCATGAATCCTGCGGCCCAGCTGGCGGTTATAGGCAGCTGAGCAGGCATGAATCCCGCACCTCAGCAGGCACTGATCACGTGCCTGTCATGCAGTGATCAGGTGACTGAGAGGCGCTGATCATGTGACTGCTCATGTGCTGATCAGGTAGCTCTCCTGCACGGATCATGTGCCTCAGCAGGCAAGAATCAGGCAGCTGAGCAGGCATGAATCCTGCGGCCCAGCTGGCGATTATCAGGCAGCTGAGCAGGCATGAATCCTGCGGCCCAGCTGGCGATTATCAGGCAGCTGAGCAGGCATGAATCCTGCGGCCCAGCTGGCGGTTATCAGGCAGCTGAGCAGGCATGAATCCTGCGGCCCAGCTGGCGGTTATCAGGCAGCTGAGCAGGCATGAATCCTGCGGCCCAGCTGGCGGTTATCAGGCAGCTGAGCAGGCATGAATCCTGCGGCCCAGCTGGCGGTTATCAGGCAGCTGAGCAGGCATGAATCCTGCGGCCCAGCTGGCGGTTATCAGGCAGCTGAGCAGGCATGAATCCTGCGGCCCAGCTGGCGGTTATCAGGCAGCTGAGCAGGCATGAATCCTGCGGCCCAGCTGGCGGTTATCAGGCAGCTGAGCAGGCATGAATCCTGCGGCCCAGCTGGCGGTTATCAGGCAGCTGAGCAGGCATGAATCCTGCGGCCCAGCTGGCGGTTATCAGGCAGCTGAGCAGGCATGAATCCTGCGGCCCAGCTGGCGGTTATCAGGCAGCTGAGCAGGCATGAATCCTGCGGCCCAGCTGGCGGTTATCAGGCAGCTGAGCAGGCATGAATCCTGCGGCCCAGCTGGCGATTATCAGGCAGCTGAGCAGGCATGAATCCTGCGGCCCAGCTGGCGGTTATCAGGCAGCTGAGCAGGCATGAATCCTGCGGCCCAGCTGGCGGTTATCAGGCAGCTGAGCAGGCATGAATCCTGCGGCCCAGCTGGCGGTTATCAGGCAGCTGAGCAGGCATGAATCCTGCGGCCCAGCTGGCGGTTATCAGGCAGCTGAGCAGGCATGAATCCTGCGGCCCAGCTGGCGGTTATCAGGCAGCTGAGCAGGCATGAATCCTGCGGCCCAGCTGGCGGTTATCAGGCAGCTGAGCAGGCATGAATCCTGCGGCCCAGCTGGCGATTATCAGGCAGCTGAGCAGGCATGAATCCTGCGGCCCAGCTGGCGATTATCAGGCAGCTGAGCAGGCATGATCCCGCACCCAGCAGGCACTGATCACGTGCCTGTCATGCAGTGATCAGGTGACTGAGAGGCGCTGATCATGTGACTGCTCATGTGCTGATCAGGCAGCTCTCCTGCACGGATCATGTGCCTCAGCAGGCAAGAATCAGGCAGCTGAGCAGGCATGAATCCTGCGGCCCAGCTGGCGATTATCAGGCAGCTGAGCAGGCATGAATCCTGCGGCCCAGCTGGCGGTTATCAGGCAGCTGAGCAGGCATGAATCCTGCGGCCCAGCTGGCGGTTATCAGGCAGCTGAGCAGGCATGAATCCTGCGGCCCAGCTGGCGGTTATCAGGCAGCTGAGCAGGCATGAATCCTGCGGCCCAGCTGGCGGTTATCAGGCAGCTGAGCAGGCATGAATCCTGCGGCCCAGCTGGCGATTATCAGGCAGCTGAGCAGGCATGAATCCTGCGGCCCAGCTGGCGATTATCAGGCAGCTGAGCAGGCATGAATCCTGCAGGCACTGATCACGTGCCTGTCATGCAGTGATCAGGCACTGAGAGGCGCTGATCATGGCCCATGCTGCTGATCAGGCAGCTGAGCAGGCATGAATCCTGCGCCCAGCTGGCGGAATCAGGCAGCTGAGCAGGCATGAATCCTGCGGCCCAGCTGGCGATTATCAGGCAGCTGAGCAGGCATGAATCCTGCGGCCCAGCTGGCGATTATCAGGCAGCTGAGCAGGCATGAATCCTGCGGCCCAGCTGGCGATTATCAGGCAGCTGAGCAGGCATGAATCCTGCGGCCCAGCTGGCGGTTATCAGGCAGCTGAGCAGGCATGAATCCTGCGGCCCAGCTGGCGGTTATCAGGCAGCTGAGCAGGCATGAATCCTGCGGCCCAGCTGGCGGTTATCAGGCAGCTGAGCAGGCATGAATCCTGCGGCCCAGCTGGCGGTTATCAGGCAGCTGAGCAGGCATGAATCCTGCGGCCCAGCTGGCGGTTATCAGGCAGCTGAGCAGGCATGAATCCTGCGGCCCAGCTGGCGGTTATCAGGCAGCTGAGCAGGCATGAATCCTGCGGCCCAGCTGGCGGTTATCAGGCAGCTGAGCAGGCATGAATCCTGCGGCCCAGCTGGCGGTTATCAGGCAGCTGAGCAGGCATGAATCCTGCGGCCCAGCTGGCGGTTATCAGGCAGCTGAGCAGGCATGAATCCTGCGGCCCAGCTGGCGGTTATCAGGCAGCTGAGCAGGCATGAATCCTGCGGCCCAGCTGGCGGTTATCAGGCAGCTGAGCAGGCATGAATCCTGCGGCCCAGCTGGCGGTTATCAGGCAGCTGAGCAGGCATGAATCCTGCGGCCCAGCTGGCGATTATCAGGCAGCTGAGCAGGCATGAATCCTGCGGCCCAGCAGGCGCTGAGCAGGCAGCTGAGCAGGCATGAATGCTGTCATGCAGTGATCAGGTGACTGAGCGCTGATCATGTGACTGCTGGCTGATCAGGCAGCTCTCCTGCATGGATCATGCGCCCAGCTGGCGAATCAGGCAGCTGAGCAGGCATGAATCCTGCGGCCCAGCTGGCGATTATCAGGCAGCTGAGCAGGCATGAATCCTGCGGCCCAGCTGGCGATTATCAGGCAGCTGAGCAGGCATGAATCCTGCGGCCCAGCTGGCGGTTATCAGGCAGCTGAGCAGGCATGAATCCTGCGGCCCAGCTGGCGGTTATCAGGCAGCTGAGCAGGCATGAATCCTGCGGCCCAGCTGGCGGTTATCAGGCAGCTGAGCAGGCATGAATCCTGCGGCCCAGCTGGCGGTTATCAGGCAGCTGAGCAGGCATGAATCCTGCGGCCCAGCTGGCGGTTATCAGGCAGCTGAGCAGGCATGAATCCTGCGGCCCAGCTGGCGGTTATCAGGCAGCTGAGCAGGCATGAATCCTGCGGCCCAGCTGGCGATCAGGCAGCTGAGCAGGCATGAATCCTGCGGCCCAGCTGGCGATTATCAGGCAGCTGAGCAGGCATGATCCCGCCCTGCAGGCACTGATCACGGCCTGTCATGCAGTGATCAGGTGACTGAGAGGCGCTGATCATGTGACTGCTCATGTGCTGATCAGGCAGCTGAGCAGGCATGAATCCTGCGCCCAGCTGGCGGAATCAGGCAGCTGAGCAGGCATGAATCCTGCGGCCCAGCTGGCGATTATCAGGCAGCTGAGCAGGCATGAATCCTGCGGCCCAGCTGGCGGTTATCAGGCAGCTGAGCAGGCATGAATCCTGCGGCCCAGCTGGCGGTTATCAGGCAGCTGAGCAGGCATGAATCCTGCGGCCCAGCTGGCGGTTATCAGGCAGCTGAGCAGGCATGAATCCTGCGGCCCAGCTGGCGGTTATCAGGCAGCTGAGCAGGCATGAATCCTGCGGCCCAGCTGGCGGTTATCAGGCAGCTGAGCAGGCATGAATCCTGCGGCCCAGCTGGCGGTTATCAGGCAGCTGAGCAGGCATGAATCCTGCGGCCCAGCTGGCGGTTATCAGGCAGCTGAGCAGGCATGAATCCTGCGGCCCAGCTGGCGGTTATCAGGCAGCTGAGCAGGCATGAATCCTGCGGCCCAGCTGGCGGTTATCAGGCAGCTGAGCAGGCATGAATCCTGCGGCCCAGCTGGCGGTTATCAGGCAGCTGAGCAGGCATGAATCCTGCGGCCCAGCTGGCGATTATCAGGCAGCTGAGCAGGCATGAATCCCGCACCTCAGCAGGCACTGATCACGTGCCTGTCATGCAGTGATCAGGTGACTGAGAGGCGCTGATCATGTGACTGCTCAGTGCTGATCAGGCAGCTCTCCTGCACGGATCATGCCTCAGCAGGCAAGAATCAGCAGCTGAGCAGGCATGAATCCTGCGGCCCAGCTGGCGATTATCAGGCAGCTGAGCAGGCATGAATCCTGCGGCCCAGCTGGCGGTTATCAGGCAGCTGAGCAGGCATGAATCCTGCGGCCCAGCTGGCGGTTATCAGGCAGCTGAGCAGGCATGAATCCTGCGGCCCAGCTGGCGGTTATCAGGCAGCTGAGCAGGCATGAATCCTGCGGCCCAGCTGGCGGTTATCAGGCAGCTGAGCAGGCATGAATCCTGCGGCCCAGCTGGCGGTTATCAGGCAGCTGAGCAGGCATGAATCCTGCGGCCCAGCAGGCACTGATCAGCCTGCATGCAGTGATCAGGCACTGAGAGGCTGATCAGCTGCTCATGATCAGGCAGCTGAGCAGCATGGATCCTGCGCCCCAGCGGCAATCAGGCAGCTGAGCAGGCATGAATCCTGCGGCCCAGCTGGCGGTTATCAGGCAGCTGAGCAGGCATGAATCCTGCGGCCCAGCTGGCGGTTATCAGGCAGCTGAGCAGGCATGAATCCTGCGGCCCAGCTGGCGGTTATCAGGCAGCTGAGCAGGCATGAATCCTGCGGCCCAGCTGGCGGTTATCAGGCAGCTGAGCAGGCATGAATCCTGCGGCCCAGCTGGCGGTTATCAGGCAGCTGAGCAGGCATGAATCCTGCGGCCCAGCTGGCGGTTATCAGGCAGCTGAGCAGGCATGAATCCTGCGGCCCAGCTGGCGGTTATCAGGCAGCTGAGCAGGCATGAATCCTGCGGCCCAGCTGGCGGTTATCAGGCAGCTGAGCAGGCATGAATCCTGCGGCCCAGCTGGCGATTATCAGGCAGCTGAGCAGGCGCTGATCCCGCACCTCAGCAGGCACTGATCACGTGCCTGTCATGCAGTGATCAGGTGACTGAGAGGCGCTGATCATGTGACTGCTCATGTGCTGATCAGGTAGCTCTCCTGCACGGATCATGTGCCCAGCAGGCAAGAATCAGGCAGCTGAGCAGGCATGAATCCTGCGGCCCAGCTGGCGATTATCAGGCAGCTGAGCAGGCATGAATCCTGCGGCCCAGCTGGCGGTTATCAGGCAGCTGAGCAGGCATGAATCCTGCGGCCCAGCTGGCGGTTATCAGGCAGCTGAGCAGGCATGAATCCTGCGGCCCAGCTGGCGGTTATCAGGCAGCTGAGCAGGCATGAATCCTGCGGCCCAGCTGGCGGTTATCAGGCAGCTGAGCAGGCATGAATCCTGCGGCCCAGCTGGCGGTTATCAGGCAGCTGAGCAGGCATGAATCCTGCGGCCCAGCTGGCGTTATCAGGCAGCTGAGCAGGCATGAATCCTGCGGCCCAGCTGGCGGTTATCAGGCAGCTGAGCAGGCATGAATCCTGCGGCCCAGCTGGCGGTTATCAGGCAGCTGAGCAGGCATGAATCCTGCGGCCCAGCTGGCGATTATCAGGCAGCTGAGCAGGCATGAATCCTGCGGCCCAGCTGGCGGTTATCAGGCAGCTGAGCAGGCATGAATCCTGCGGCCCAGCTGGCGGTTATCAGGCAGCTGAGCAGGCATGAATCCTGCGGCCCAGCTGGCGGTTATCAGGCAGCTGAGCAGGCATGAATCCTGCGGCCCAGCTGGCGGTTATCAGGCAGCTGAGCAGGCATGAATCCTGCGGCCCAGCTGGCGGTTATCAGGCAGCTGAGCAGGCATGAATCCTGCGGCCCAGCTGGCGATTATCAGGCAGCTGAGCAGGCGCTGATCCCGCACCTCAGCAGGCACTGATCACGTGCCTGTCATGCAGTGATCAGGTGACTGAGAGGCGCTGATCATGTGACTGCTCATGTGCTGATCAGGTAGCTCTCCTGCACGGATCATGTGCCTCAGCAGGCAAGAATCAAGCAGCTGAGCAGGCATGAATCCTGCGGCCCAGCTGGCGATTATCAGGCAGCTGAGCAGGCATGAATCCTGCGGCCCAGCTGGCGATTATCAGGCAGCTGAGCAGGCATGAATCCTGCGGCCCAGCTGGCGGTTATCAGGCAGCTGAGCAGGCATGAATCCTGCGGCCCAGCTGGCGGTTATCAGGCAGCTGAGCAGGCATGAATCCTGCGGCCCAGCTGGCGGTTATCAGGCAGCTGAGCAGGCATGAATCCTGCGGCCCAGCTGGCGGTTATCAGGCAGCTGAGCAGGCATGAATCCTGCGGCCCAGCTGGCGGTTATCAGGCAGCTGAGCAGGCATGAATCCTGCGGCCCAGCTGGCGGTTATCAGGCAGCTGAGCAGGCATGAATCCTGCGGCCCAGCTGGCGGTTATCAGGCAGCTGAGCAGGCATGAATCCTGCGGCCCAGCTGGCGGTTATCAGGCAGCTGAGCAGGCATGAATCCTGCGGCCCAGCTGGCGGTTATCAGGCAGCTGAGCAGGCATGAATCCTGCGGCCCAGCTGGCGGTTATCAGGCAGCTGAGCAGGCATGAATCCTGCGGCCCAGCTGGCGATTATCAGGCAGCTGAGCAGGCATGAATCCTGCGGCCCAGCTGGCGGTTATCAGGCAGCTGAGCAGGCATGAATCCTGCGGCCCAGCTGGCGGTTATCAGGCAGCTGAGCAGGCATGAATCCTGCGGCCCAGCTGGCGGTTATCAGGCAGCTGAGCAGGCATGAATCCTGCGGCCCAGCTGGCGGTTATCAGGCAGCTGAGCAGGCATGAATCCTGCGGCCCAGCTGGCGGTTATCAGGCAGCTGAGCAGGCATGAATCCTGCGGCCCAGCTGGCGGTTATCAGGCAGCTGAGCAGGCATGAATCCTGCGGCCCAGCTGGCGGTTATCAGGCAGCTGAGCAGGCATGAATCCTGCGGCCCAGCTGGCGGTTATCAGGCAGCTGAGCAGGCATGAATCCTGCGGCCCAGCTGGCGGTTATCAGGCAGCTGAGCAGGCATGAATCCTGCGGCCCAGCTGGCGGTTATCAGGCAGCTGAGCAGGCATGAATCCTGCGGCCCAGCTGGCGGTTATCAGGCAGCTGAGCAGGCATGAATCCTGCGGCCCAGCTGGCGGTTATCAGGCAGCTGAGCAGGCATGAATCCTGCGGCCCAGCTGGCGGTTATCAGGCAGCTGAGCAGGCATGAATCCTGCGGCCCAGCTGGCGGTTATCAGGCAGCTGAGCAGGCATGAATCCTGCGGCCCAGCTGGCGGTTATCAGGCAGCTGAGCAGGCATGAATCCTGCGGCCCATGCCTGGCTCAGGCAGCTGAGCAGGCATGAATCCTGCGGCCCAGCTGGCGATTATCAGGCAGCTGAGCAGGCATGAATCCTGCGGCCCAGCTGGCGGTTATCAGGCAGCTGAGCAGGCATGAATCCTGCGGCCCAGCTGGCGGTTATCAGGCAGCTGAGCAGGCATGAATCCTGCGGCCCAGCTGGCGGTTATCAGGCAGCTGAGCAGGCATGAATCCTGCGGCCCAGCTGGCGGTTATCAGGCAGCTGAGCAGGCATGAATCCTGCGGCCCAGCTGGCGGTTATCAGGCAGCTGAGCAGGCATGAATCCTGCGGCCCAGCTGGCGGTTATCAGGCAGCTGAGCAGGCATGAATCCTGCGGCCCAGCTGGCGGTTATCAGGCAGCTGAGCAGGCATGAATCCTGCGGCCCAGCTGGCGATTATCAGGCAGCTGAGCAGGCATGAATCCTGCGGCAGGCAGCTGGCGTTATCAGGCAGCTGATCAGGCATGAGAAGGCTGATCAGCTGGCGGTTATCAGGCATCAGGCAGGCATGAATCCTGCGGCCCAGCTGGCGGTTATCAGGCAGCTGAGCAGGCATGAATCCTGCGGCCCAGCTGGCGGTTATCAGGCAGCTGAGCAGGCATGAATCCTGCGGCCCAGCTGGCGGTTATCAGGCAGCTGAGCAGGCATGAATCCTGCGGCCCAGCTGGCGGTTATCAGGCAGCTGAGCAGGCATGAATCCTGCGGCCCAGCTGGCGGTTATCAGGCAGCTGAGCAGGCATGAATCCTGCGGCCCAGCTGGCGGTTATCAGGCAGCTGAGCAGGCATGAATCCTGCGGCCCAGCTGGCGGTTATCAGGCAGCTGAGCAGGCATGAATCCTGCGGCCCAGCTGGCGGTTATCAGGCAGCTGAGCAGGCATGAATCCTGCGGCCCAGCTGGCGGTTATCAGGCAGCTGAGCAGGCATGAATCCTGCGGCCCAGCTGGCGGTTATCAGGCAGCTGAGCAGGCATGAATCCTGCGGCCCAGCTGGCGGTTATCAGGCAGCTGAGCAGGCATGAATCCTGCGGCCCAGCTGGCGGTTATCAGGCAGCTGAGCAGGCATGAATCCTGCGGCCCAGCTGGCGGTTATCAGGCAGCTGAGCAGGCATGAATCCTGCGGCCCAGCTGGCGGTTATCAGGCAGCTGAGCAGGCATGAATCCTGCGGCCCAGCTGGCGATTATCAGGCAGCTGAGCAGGCATGAATCCTGCGGCCCAGCTGGCGGTTATCAGGCAGCTGAGCAGGCATGAATCCTGCGGCCCAGCTGGCGGTTATCAGGCAGCTGAGCAGGCATGAATCCTGCGGCCCAGCTGGCGCTGATCAGGCAGCTGAGCAGGCATGAAGCTCCTGCGGCCCAGCTGGCGGTTATCAGGCAGCTGAGCAGGCATGAATCCTGCGGCCCAGCTGGTTATCAGGCAGCTGAGCAGGCATGAATCCTGCGGCCCAGCTGGCGGTTATCAGGCAGCTGAGCAGGCATGAATCCTGCGGCCCAGCTGGCGGTTATCAGGCAGCTGAGCAGGCATGAATCCTGCGGCCCAGCTGGCGGTTATCAGGCAGCTGAGCAGGCATGAATCCTGCGGCCCAGCTGGCGGTTATCAGGCAGCTGAGCAGGCATGAATCCTGCGGCCCAGCTGGCGGTTATCAGGCAGCTGAGCAGGCATGAATCCTGCGGCCCAGCTGGCGGTTATCAGGCAGCTGAGCAGGCATGAATCCTGCGGCCCAGCTGGCGGTTATCAGGCAGCTGAGCAGGCATGAATCCTGCGGCCCAGCTGGCGGTTATCAGGCAGCTGAGCAGGCATGAATCCTGCGGCCCAGCTGGCGGTTATCAGGCAGCTGAGCAGGCATGAATCCTGCGGCCCAGCTGGCGGTTATCAGGCAGCTGAGCAGGCATGAATCCTGCGGCCCAGCTGGCGGTTATCAGGCAGCTGAGCAGGCATGAATCCTGCGGCCCAGCTGGCGGTTATCAGGCAGCTGAGCAGGCATGAATCCTGCGGCCCAGCTGGCGGTTATCAGGCAGCTGAGCAGGCATGAATCCTGCGGCCCAGCTGGCGGTTATCAGGCAGCTGAGCAGGCATGAATCCTGCGGCCCAGCTGGCGGTTATCAGGCAGCTGAGCAGGCATGAATCCTGCGGCCCAGCTGGCGGTTATCAGGCAGCTGAGCAGGCATGAATCCTGCGGCCCAGCTGGCGGTTATCAGGCAGCTGAGCAGGCATGAATCCTGCGGCCCAGCTGGCGGTTATCAGGCAGCTGAGCAGGCATGAATCCTGCGGCCCAGCTGGCGGTTATCAGGCAGCTGAGCAGGCATGAATCCTGCGGCCCAGCTGGCGATTATCAGGCAGCTGAGCAGGCATGAATCCTGCGGCCCAGCTGGCGATTATCAGGCAGCTGAGCTGATCCTGCACCTCAGCGGCACTGATCACGTGCCTGTCATGCAGTGATCAGGTGACTGAGAGGCCTGATCATGTGACTGCTCATGTGCTGATCAGGCTCTGCACGGATCCTGCGGCCCAGCTGGCAAGAATCAGGCAGCTGAGCAGGCATGAATCCTGCGGCCCAGCTGGCGATTATCAGGCAGCTGAGCAGGCATGAATCCTGCGGCCCAGCTGGCGATTATCAGGCAGCTGAGCAGGCATGAATCCTGCGGCCCAGCTGGCGGTTATCAGGCAGCTGAGCAGGCATGAATCCTGCGGCCCAGCTGGCGGTTATCAGGCAGCTGAGCAGGCATGAATCCTGCGGCCCAGCTGGCGGTTATCAGGCAGCTGAGCAGGCATGAATCCTGCGGCCCAGCTGGCGATTATCAGGCAGCTGAGCAGGCATGAATCCTGCGGCCCAGCTGGCATATCAGGCAGCTGAGCAGGCATGCTGATCATGCGACTGCCAGCTGGCTGATCAGGCAGCTGAGCAGGCATGAATCCTGCGGCCCAGCTGGCGGTTATCAGGCAGCTGAGCAGGCATGAATCCTGCGGCCCAGCTGGCGATTATCAGGCAGCTGAGCAGGCATGAATCCTGCGGCCCAGCTGGCGATTATCAGGCAGCTGAGCAGGCATGAATCCTGCGGCCCAGCTGGCGGTTATCAGGCAGCTGAGCAGGCATGAATCCTGCGGCCCAGCTGGCGGTTATCAGGCAGCTGAGCAGGCATGAATCCTGCGGCCCAGCTGGCGGTTATCAGGCAGCTGAGCAGGCATGAATCCTGCGGCCCAGCTGGCGGTTATCAGGCAGCTGAGCAGGCATGAATCCTGCGGCCCAGCTGGCGGTTATCAGGCAGCTGAGCAGGCATGAATCCTGCGGCCCAGCTGGCGGTTATCAGGCAGCTGAGCAGGCATGAATCCTGCGGCCCAGCTGGCGGTTATCAGGCAGCTGAGCAGGCATGAATCCTGCGGCCCAGCTGGCGGTTATCAGGCAGCTGAGCAGGCATGAATCCTGCGGCCCAGCTGGCGGTTATCAGGCAGCTGAGCAGGCATGAATCCTGCGGCCCAGCTGGCGGTTATCAGGCAGCTGAGCAGGCATGAATCCTGCGGCCCAGCTGGCGGTTATCAGGCAGCTGAGCAGGCATGAATCCTGCGGCCCAGCTGGCGGTTATCAGGCAGCTGAGCAGGCATGAATCCTGCGGCCCAGCTGGCGGTTATCAGGCAGCTGAGCAGGCATGAATCCTGCGGCCCAGCTGGCGGTTATCAGGCAGCTGAGCAGGCATGAATCCTGCGGCCCAGCTGGCGGTTATCAGGCAGCTGAGCAGGCATGAATCCTGCGGCCCAGCTGGCGGTTATCAGGCAGCTGAGCAGGCATGAATCCTGCGGCCCAGCTGGCGGTTATCAGGCAGCTGAGCAGGCATGAATCCTGCGGCCCAGCTGGCGGTTATCAGGCAGCTGAGCAGGCATGAATCCTGCGGCCCAGCTGGCGGTTATCAGGCAGCTGAGCAGGCATGAATCCTGCGGCCCAGCTGGCGGTTATCAGGCAGCTGAGCAGGCATGAATCCTGCGGCCCAGCTGGCGGTTATCAGGCAGCTGAGCAGGCATGAATCCTGCGGCCCAGCTGGCGGTTATCAGGCAGCTGAGCAGGCATGAATCCTGCGGCCCAGCTGGCGGTTATCAGGCAGCTGAGCAGGCATGAATCCTGCGGCCCAGCTGGCGGTTATCAGGCAGCTGAGCAGGCATGAATCCTGCGGCCCAGCTGGCGGTTATCAGGCAGCTGAGCAGGCATGAATCCTGCGGCCCAGCTGGCGGTTATCAGGCAGCTGAGCAGGCATGAATCCTGCGGCCCAGCTGGCGGTTATCAGGCAGCTGAGCAGGCATGAATCCTGCGGCCCAGCTGGCGGTTATCAGGCAGCTGAGCAGGCATGAATCCTGCGGCCCAGCTGGCGGTTATCAGGCAGCTGAGCAGGCATGAATCCTGCGGCCCAGCTGGCGGTTATCAGGCAGCTGAGCAGGCATGAATCCTGCGGCCCAGCTGGCGGTTATCAGGCAGCTGAGCAGGCATGAATCCTGCGGCCCAGCTGGCGGTTATCAGGCAGCTGAGCAGGCATGAATCCTGCGGCCCAGCTGGCGGTTATCAGGCAGCTGAGCAGGCATGAATCCTGCGGCCCAGCTGGCGGTTATCAGGCAGCTGAGCAGGCATGAATCCTGCGGCCCAGCTGGCGGTTATCAGGCAGCTGAGCAGGCATGAATCCTGCGGCCCAGCTGGCGGTTATCAGGCAGCTGAGCAGGCATGAATCCTGCGGCCCAGCTGGCGGTTATCAGGCAGCTGAGCAGGCATGAATCCTGCGGCCCAGCTGGCGGTTATCAGGCAGCTGAGCAGGCATGAATCCTGCGGCCCAGCTGGCGGTTATCAGGCAGCTGAGCAGGCATGAATCCTGCGGCCCAGCTGGCGGTTATCAGGCAGCTGAGCAGGCATGAATCCTGCGGCCCAGCTGGCGGTTATCAGGCAGCTGAGCAGGCATGAATCCTGCGGCCCAGCTGGCGGTTATCAGGCAGCTGAGCAGGCATGAATCCTGCGGCCCAGCTGGCGATTATCAGGCAGCTGAGCAGGCATGAATCCTGCGGCCCAGCTGGCGATTATCAGGCAGCTGAGCAGGCATGATCCCGCACCTCAGCAGGCACTGATCACGTGCCTGTCATGCAGTGATCAGGTGACTGAGAGGCGCTGATCATGTGACTGCTCATGTGCTGATCAGGCAGCTCTCCTGGCACGGATCATGTGCCTCAGCAGGCAAGAATCAGGCAGCTGAGCAGGCATGAATCCTGCGGCCCAGCTGGCGATTATCAGGCAGCTGAGCAGGCATGAATCCTGCGGCCCAGCTGGCGATTATCAGGCAGCTGAGCAGGCATGAATCCTGCGGCCCAGCTGGCGGTTATCAGGCAGCTGAGCAGGCATGAATCCTGCGGCCCAGCTGGCGGTTATCAGGCAGCTGAGCAGGCATGAATCCTGCGGCCCAGCTGGCGGTTATCAGGCAGCTGAGCAGGCATGAATCCTGCGGCCCAGCTGGCGGTTATCAGGCAGCTGAGCAGGCATGAATCCTGCGGCCCAGCTGGCGATTATCAGGCAGCTGAGCAGGCATGAATCCTGCACCCAGCAGGCACTGATCACGTGCCTGTCATGCAGTGATCAGGTGACTGAGAGGCGCTGATCATGTGACTGCTCATGTGCTGATCAGGCAGCTGAGCAGCATGAATCATGCGCCCAGCTGGCAAGAATCAGGCAGCTGAGCAGGCATGAATCCTGCGGCCCAGCTGGCGATTATCAGGCAGCTGAGCAGGCATGAATCCTGCGGCCCAGCTGGCGATTATCAGGCAGCTGAGCAGGCATGAATCCTGCGGCCCAGCTGGCGGTTATCAGGCAGCTGAGCAGGCATGAATCCTGCGGCCCAGCTGGCGGTTATCAGGCAGCTGAGCAGGCATGAATCCTGCGGCCCAGCTGGCGGTTATCAGGCAGCTGAGCAGGCATGAATCCTGCGGCCCAGCTGGCGGTTATCAGGCAGCTGAGCAGGCATGAATCCTGCGGCCCAGCTGGCGGTTATCAGGCAGCTGAGCAGGCATGAATCCTGCGGCCCAGCTGGCGGTTATCAGGCAGCTGAGCAGGCATGAATCCTGCGGCCCAGCTGGCGGTTATCAGGCAGCTGAGCAGGCATGAATCCTGCGGCCCAGCTGGCGGTTATCAGGCAGCTGAGCAGGCATGAATCCTGCGGCCCAGCTGGCGGTTATCAGGCAGCTGAGCAGGCATGAATCCTGCGGCCCAGCTGGCGGTTATCAGGCAGCTGAGCAGGCATGAATCCTGCGGCCCAGCTGGCGGTTATCAGGCAGCTGAGCAGGCATGAATCCTGCGGCCCAGCTGGCGGTTATCAGGCAGCTGAGCAGGCATGAATCCTGCGGCCCAGCTGGCGGTTATCAGGCAGCTGAGCAGGCATGAATCCTGCGGCCCAGCTGGCGGTTATCAGGCAGCTGAGCAGGCATGAATCCTGCGGCCCAGCTGGCGGTTATCAGGCAGCTGAGCAGGCATGAATCCTGCGGCCCAGCTGGCGGTTATCAGGCAGCTGAGCAGGCATGAATCCTGCGGCCCAGCTGGCGGTTATCAGGCAGCTGAGCAGGCATGAATCCTGCGGCCCAGCTGGCGGTTATCAGGCAGCTGAGCAGGCATGAATCCTGCGGCCCAGCTGGCGGTTATCAGGCAGCTGAGCAGGCATGAATCCTGCGGCCCAGCTGGCGGTTATCAGGCAGCTGAGCAGGCATGAATCCTGCGGCCCAGCTGGCGATTATCAGGCAGCTGAGCAGGCATGAATCCTGCGGCCCAGCTGGCGGTTATCAGGCAGCTGAGCAGGCATGAATCCTGCGGCCCAGCTGGCGGTTATCAGGCAGCTGAGCAGGCATGAATCCTGCGGCCCAGCTGGCGGTTATCAGGCAGCTGAGCAGGCATGAATCCTGCGGCCCAGCTGGCGGTTATCAGGCAGCTGAGCAGGCATGAATCCTGCGGCCCAGCTGGCGGTTATCAGGCAGCTGAGCAGGCATGAATCCTGCGGCCCAGCTGGCGGTTATCAGGCAGCTGAGCAGGCATGAATCCTGCGGCCCAGCTGGCGGTTATCAGGCAGCTGAGCAGGCATGAATCCTGCGGCCCAGCTGGCGATTATCAGGCAGCTGAGCAGGCATGATCCTGCACCCAGCAGGCACTGATCAGTGCCTGCTGCAGCAGGCACTGAGAGGCCTGATCATGGACTGCTCATGTGCTGATCAGGCAGCTGAGCAGGCATGAATCCTGCGGCCCAGCTGGCGGTTATCAGGCAGCTGAGCAGGCATGAATCCTGCGGCCCAGCTGGCGATTATCAGGCAGCTGAGCAGGCATGAATCCTGCGGCCCAGCTGGCGGTTATCAGGCAGCTGAGCAGGCATGAATCCTGCGGCCCAGCTGGCGGTTATCAGGCAGCTGAGCAGGCATGAATCCTGCGGCCCAGCTGGCGGTTATCAGGCAGCTGAGCAGGCATGAATCCTGCGGCCCAGCTGGCTGTTATCAGGCAGCTGAGCAGGCATGAATCCTGCGGCCCAGCTGGCGGTTATCAGGCAGCTGAGCAGGCATGAATCCTGCGGCCCAGCTGGCGATTATCAGGCAGCTGAGCAGGCATGAATCCTGCGGCCCAGCAGGCACTGATCAGTGCCTGCTGCAGCAGGCACTGAAGGCCTGATCCCAGCTGGCTGTTATCAGGCAGCTGAGCAGGCATGAATCCTGCGGCCCAGCTGGCGGTTATCAGGCAGCTGAGCAGGCATGAATCCTGCGGCCCAGCTGGCGATTATCAGGCAGCTGAGCAGGCATGAATCCTGCGGCCCAGCTGGCGATTATCAGGCAGCTGAGCAGGCATGAATCCTGCGGCCCAGCTGGCGGTTATCAGGCAGCTGAGCAGGCATGAATCCTGCGGCCCAGCTGGCGGTTATCAGGCAGCTGAGCAGGCATGAATCCTGCGGCCCAGCTGGCGGTTATCAGGCAGCTGAGCAGGCATGAATCCTGCGGCCCAGCTGGCGGTTATCAGGCAGCTGAGCAGGCATGAATCCTGCGGCCCAGCTGGCGGTTATCAGGCAGCTGAGCAGGCATGAATCCTGCGGCCCAGCTGGCGGTTATCAGGCAGCTGAGCAGGCATGAATCCTGCGGCCCAGCTGGCGATTATCACACAGCTGAGCAGGCATGAATCCTGCGGCCCAGCTGGCGATTATCAGGCAGCTGAGCAGGCATGAATCCTGCGGCCCAGCAGGCTGATCAGGCCTGTCATGCAGTGATCAGCTGAGAGGCAGCTGATCATGTGACTGCTCAGTGCTGATCAGGCAGCTGAGCAGGCATGAATCCTGCGGCCCAGCTGGCGGTTATCAGGCAGCTGAGCAGGCATGAATCCTGCGGCCCAGCTGGCGGTTATCAGGCAGCTGAGCAGGCATGAATCCTGCGGCCCAGCTGGCGGTTATCAGGCAGCTGAGCAGGCATGAATCCTGCGGCCCAGCTGGCGGTTATCAGGCAGCTGAGCAGGCATGAATCCTGCGGCCCAGCTGGCGGTTATCAGGCAGCTGAGCAGGCATGAATCCTGCGGCCCAGCTGGCGGTTATCAGGCAGCTGAGCAGGCATGAATCCTGCGGCCCAGCTGGCGGTTATCAGGCAGCTGAGCAGGCATGAATCCTGCGGCCCAGCTGGCGATTATCAGGCAGCTGAGCAGGCATGAATCCTGCGGCCCAGCTGGCACTGATCAGGCCTGCTGAGCAGGCATGAATCCTGCGGACTGCTGGATCAGGCAGCTGAGCAGGCATGAATCCTGCGGCCCAGCTGGCGGAATCAGGCAGCTGAGCAGGCATGAATCCTGCGGCCCAGCTGGCGATTATCAGGCAGCTGAGCAGGCATGAATCCTGCGGCCCAGCTGGCGATTATCAGGCAGCTGAGCAGGCATGAATCCTGCGGCCCAGCTGGCGGTTATCAGGCAGCTGAGCAGGCATGAATCCTGCGGCCCAGCTGGCGGTTATCAGGCAGCTGAGCAGGCATGAATCCTGCGGCCCAGCTGGCGGTTATCAGGCAGCTGAGCAGGCATGAATCCTGCGGCCCAGCTGGCGGTTATCAGGCAGCTGAGCAGGCATGAATCCTGCGGCCCAGCTGGCGGTTATCAGGCAGCTGAGCAGGCATGAATCCTGCGGCCCAGCTGGCGGTTATCAGGCAGCTGAGCAGGCATGAATCCTGCGGCCCAGCTGGCGGTTATCAGGCAGCTGAGCAGGCATGAATCCTGCGGCCCAGCTGGCGGTTATCAGGCAGCTGAGCAGGCATGAATCCTGCGGCCCAGCTGGCGGTTATCAGGCAGCTGAGCAGGCATGAATCCTGCGGCCCAGCTGGCGATTATCAGGCAGCTGAGCAGGCATGAATCCTGCGGCCCAGCAGGCACTGATCAGTGCCTGTCATGCAGCAGGTGACTGAGAGGCGCTGATCATGTGACTGCTCATGTGCTGATCAGGCAGCTGAGCAGGCATGAATCCTGCGGCCCAGCTGGCGGTTATCAGGCAGCTGAGCAGGCATGAATCCTGCGGCCCAGCTGGCGGTTATCAGGCAGCTGAGCAGGCATGAATCCTGCGGCCCAGCTGGCGGTTATCAGGCAGCTGAGCAGGCATGAATCCTGCGGCCCAGCTGGCGGTTATCAGGCAGCTGAGCAGGCATGAATCCTGCGGCCCAGCTGGCGGTTATCAGGCAGCTGAGCAGGCATGAATCCTGCGGCCCAGCTGGCGGTTATCAGGCAGCTGAGCAGGCATGAATCCTGCGGCCCAGCTGGCGGTTATCAGGCAGCTGAGCAGGCATGAATCCTGCGGCCCAGCTGGCGGTTATCAGGCAGCTGAGCAGGCATGAATCCTGCGGCCCAGCTGGCGGTTATCAGGCAGCTGAGCAGGCATGAATCCTGCGGCCCAGCTGGCGGTTATCAGGCAGCTGAGCAGGCATGAATCCTGCGGCCCAGCTGGCGGTTATCAGGCAGCTGAGCAGGCATGAATCCTGCGGCCCAGCTGGCGGTTATCAGGCAGCTGAGCAGGCATGAATCCTGCGGCCCAGCTGGCGATTATCAGGCAGCTGAGCAGGCATGAATCCTGCGGCCCAGCTGGCGATTATCAGGCAGCTGAGCAGGCATGAATCCTCAGCAGGCACTGATCACGTGCCTGTCATGCAGTGATCAGGCACTGAGAGGCGCTGATCATGTGACTGCTCATGTGCTGATCAGGCAGCTGAGCAGGCATGAATCCTGCGGCCCAGCTGGCGGAATCAGGCAGCTGAGCAGGCATGAATCCTGCGGCCCAGCTGGCGATTATCAGGCAGCTGAGCAGGCATGAATCCTGCGGCCCAGCTGGCGATTATCAGGCAGCTGAGCAGGCATGAATCCTGCGGCCCAGCTGGCGGTTATCAGGCAGCTGAGCAGGCATGAATCCTGCGGCCCAGCTGGCGGTTATCAGGCAGCTGAGCAGGCATGAATCCTGCGGCCCAGCTGGCGGTTATCAGGCAGCTGAGCAGGCATGAATCCTGCGGCCCAGCTGGCGGTTATCAGGCAGCTGAGCAGGCATGAATCCTGCGGCCCAGCTGGCGGTTATCAGGCAGCTGAGCAGGCATGAATCCTGCGGCCCAGCTGGCGGTTATCAGGCAGCTGAGCAGGCATGAATCCTGCGGCCCAGCTGGCGGTTATCAGGCAGCTGAGCAGGCATGAATCCTGCGGCCCAGCTGGCGGTTATCAGGCAGCTGAGCAGGCATGAATCCTGCGGCCCAGCTGGCGGTTATCAGGCAGCTGAGCAGGCATGAATCCTGCGGCCCAGCTGGCGGTTATCAGGCAGCTGAGCAGGCATGAATCCTGCGGCCCAGCTGGCGGTTATCAGGCAGCTGAGCAGGCATGAATCCTGCGGCCCAGCTGGCGGTTATCAGGCAGCTGAGCAGGCATGAATCCTGCGGCCCAGCTGGCGGTTATCAGGCAGCTGAGCAGGCATGAATCCTGCGGCCCAGCTGGCGGTTATCAGGCAGCTGAGCAGGCATGAATCCTGCGGCCCAGCTGGCGGTTATCAGGCAGCTGAGCAGGCATGAATCCTGCGGCCCAGCTGGCGATTATCAGGCAGCTGAGCAGGCATGAATCCCGCACCTCAGCAGGCACTGATCACGTGCCTGTCATGCAGTGATCAGGTGACTGAGAGGCGCTGATCATGTGACTGCTCATGTGCTGATCAGGCAGCTCTCCTGCATGGATCATGTGCCTCAGCTGGCAAGAATCAGGCAGCTGAGCAGGCATGAATCCTGCGGCCCAGCTGGCGATTATCAGGCAGCTGAGCAGGCATGAATCCTGCGGCCCAGCTGGCGATTATCAGGCAGCTGAGCAGGCATGAATCCTGCGGCCCAGCTGGCGGTTATCAGGCAGCTGAGCAGGCATGAATCCTGCGGCCCAGCTGGCGGTTATCAGGCAGCTGAGCAGGCATGAATCCTGCGGCCCAGCTGGCGGTTATCAGGCAGCTGAGCAGGCATGAATCCTGCGGCCCAGCTGGCGGTTATCAGGCAGCTGAGCAGGCATGAATCCTGCGGCCCAGCTGGCGATTATCAGGCAGCTGAGCAGGCATGAATCCCGCACCCAGCAGGCACTGATCACGTGCCTGTCATGCAGTGATCAGGTGACTGAGAGGCGCTGATCATGTGACTGCTCATGTGCTGATCAGGCAGCTGAGCTGCATGGATCATGTGCCCAGCAGGCAAGAATCAGGCAGCTGAGCAGGCATGAATCCTGCGGCCCAGCTGGCGATTATCAGGCAGCTGAGCAGGCATGAATCCTGCGGCCCAGCTGGCGATTATCAGGCAGCTGAGCAGGCATGAATCCTGCGGCCCAGCTGGCGGTTATCAGGCAGCTGAGCAGGCATGAATCCTGCGGCCCAGCTGGCGGTTATCAGGCAGCTGAGCAGGCATGAATCCTGCGGCCCAGCTGGCGGTTATCAGGCAGCTGAGCAGGCATGAATCCTGCGGCCCAGCTGGCGGTTATCAGGCAGCTGAGCAGGCATGAATCCTGCGGCCCAGCTGGCGGTTATCAGGCAGCTGAGCAGGCATGAATCCTGCGGCCCAGCTGGCGGTTATCAGGCAGCTGAGCAGGCATGAATCCTGCGGCCCAGCTGGCGGTTATCAGGCAGCTGAGCAGGCATGAATCCTGCGGCCCAGCTGGCGGTTATCAGGCAGCTGAGCAGGCATGAATCCTGCGGCCCAGCTGGCGGTTATCAGGCAGCTGAGCAGGCATGAATCCTGCGGCCCAGCTGGCGGTTATCAGGCAGCTGAGCAGGCATGAATCCTGCGGCCCAGCTGGCGGTTATCAGGCAGCTGAGCAGGCATGAATCCTGCGGCCCAGCTGGCGGTTATCAGGCAGCTGAGCAGGCATGAATCCTGCGGCCCAGCTGGCGGTTATCAGGCAGCTGAGCAGGCATGAATCCTGCGGCCCAGCTGGCGGTTATCAGGCAGCTGAGCAGGCATGAATCCTGCGGCCCAGCTGGCGGTTATCAGGCAGCTGAGCAGGCATGAATCCTGCGGCCCAGCTGGCGGTTATCAGGCAGCTGAGCAGGCATGAATCCTGCGGCCCAGCTGGCGGTTATCAGGCAGCTGAGCAGGCATGAATCCTGCGGCCCAGCTGGCGGTTATCAGGCAGCTGAGCAGGCATGAATCCTGCGGCCCAGCTGGCGGTTATCAGGCAGCTGAGCAGGCATGAATCCTGCGGCCCAGCTGGCGGTTATCAGGCAGCTGAGCAGGCATGAATCCTGCGGCCCAGCTGGCGGTTATCAGGCAGCTGAGCAGGCATGAATCCTGCGGCCCAGCTGGCGGTTATCAGGCAGCTGAGCAGGCATGAATCCTGCGGCCCAGCTGGCGGTTATCAGGCAGCTGAGCAGGCATGAATCCTGCGGCCCAGCTGGCGGTTATCAGGCAGCTGAGCAGGCATGAATCCTGCGGCCCAGCTGGCGGTTATCAGGCAGCTGAGCAGGCATGAATCCTGCGGCCCAGCTGGCGGTTATCAGGCAGCTGAGCAGGCATGAATCCTGCGGCCCAGCTGGCGGTTATCAGGCAGCTGAGCAGGCATGAATCCTGCGGCCCAGCTGGCGATTATCAGGCAGCTGAGCAGGCATGAATCCCGCACCTCAGCAGGCACTGATCACGTGCCTGTCATGCAGTGATCAGGTGACTGAGAGGCGCTGATCATGTGACTGCTCATGTGCTGATCAGGCAGCTCTCCTGCACGGATCATGTGCCTCAGCAGGCAAGAATCAGGCAGCTGAGCAGGCATGAATCCTGCGGCCCAGCTGGCGATTATCAGGCAGCTGAGCAGGCATGAATCCTGCGGCCCAGCTGGCGATTATCAGGCAGCTGAGCAGGCATGAATCCTGCGGCCCAGCTGGCGGTTATCAGGCAGCTGAGCAGGCATGAATCCTGCGGCCCAGCTGGCGGTTATCAGGCAGCTGAGCAGGCATGAATCCTGCGGCCCAGCTGGCGGTTATCAGGCAGCTGAGCAGGCATGAATCCTGCGGCCCAGCTGGCGGTTATCAGGCAGCTGAGCAGGCATGAATCCTGCGGCCCAGCTGGCGGTTATCAGGCAGCTGAGCAGGCATGAATCCTGCGGCCCAGCTGGCGGTTATCAGGCAGCTGAGCAGGCATGAATCCTGCGGCCCAGCTGGCGGTTATCAGGCAGCTGAGCAGGCATGAATCCTGCGGCCCAGCTGGCGGTTATCAGGCAGCTGAGCAGGCATGAATCCTGCGGCCCAGCTGGCGGTTATCAGGCAGCTGAGCAGGCATGAATCCTGCGGCCCAGCTGGCGGTTATCAGGCAGCTGAGCAGGCATGAATCCTGCGGCCCAGCTGGCGGTTATCAGGCAGCTGAGCAGGCATGAATCCTGCGGCCCAGCTGGCGGTTATCAGGCAGCTGAGCAGGCATGAATCCTGCGGCCCAGCTGGCGGTTATCAGGCAGCTGAGCAGGCATGAATCCTGCGGCCCAGCTGGCGGTTATCAGGCAGCTGAGCAGGCATGAATCCTGCGGCCCAGCTGGCGATTATCAGGCAGCTGAGCAGGCATGAATCCTGCGGCCCAGCAGGCACTGATCACGTGCCTGTCATGCAGTGATCAGGTGACTGAGAGGCGCTGATCATGTGACTGCTCATGTGCTGATCAGGCAGCTGAGCAGGCATGAATCCTGCGCCCAGCTGGCGGAATCAGGCAGCTGAGCAGGCATGAATCCTGCGGCCCAGCTGGCGATTATCAGGCAGCTGAGCAGGCATGAATCCTGCGGCCCAGCTGGCGATTATCAGGCAGCTGAGCAGGCATGAATCCTGCGGCCCAGCTGGCGGTTATCAGGCAGCTGAGCAGGCATGAATCCTGCGGCCCAGCTGGCGGTTATCAGGCAGCTGAGCAGGCATGAATCCTGCGGCCCAGCTGGCGGTTATCAGGCAGCTGAGCAGGCATGAATCCTGCGGCCCAGCTGGCGGTTATCAGGCAGCTGAGCAGGCATGAATCCTGCGGCCCAGCTGGCGGTTATCAGGCAGCTGAGCAGGCATGAATCCTGCGGCCCAGCTGGCGATTATCAGGCAGCTGAGCAGGCATGAATCCTGCACCTCAGCAGGCACTGATCAGTGCCTGCTGCAGTGATCAGGCACTGAGAGGCCTGATCATGCTGCTCAGTGCATCAGGCAGCTGAGCAGGCATGAATCCTGCGGCCCAGCTGGCGGTTATCAGGCAGCTGAGCAGGCATGAATCCTGCGGCCCAGCTGGCGATTATCAGGCAGCTGAGCAGGCATGAATCCTGCGGCCCAGCTGGCGATTATCAGGCAGCTGAGCAGGCATGAATCCTGCGGCCCAGCTGGCGGTTATCAGGCAGCTGAGCAGGCATGAATCCTGCGGCCCAGCTGGCGGTTATCAGGCAGCTGAGCAGGCATGAATCCTGCGGCCCAGCTGGCGGTTATCAGGCAGCTGAGCAGGCATGAATCCTGCGGCCCAGCTGGCGGTTATCAGGCAGCTGAGCAGGCATGAATCCTGCGGCCCAGCTGGCGATTATCAGGCAGCTGAGCAGGCATGAATCCTGCGGCCCAGCTGGCGGTGATCAGTGCAGCATGCAGCCAGGTGACTGAGAGGCGCTGATCATGTGACTGGTATCAGGCAGCTGAGCAGGCATGAATCCTGCGGCCCAGCTGGCGGTTATCAGGCAGCTGAGCAGGCATGAATCCTGCGGCCCAGCTGGCGATTATCAGGCAGCTGAGCAGGCATGAATCCTGCGGCCCAGCTGGCGATTATCAGGCAGCTGAGCAGGCATGAATCCTGCGGCCCAGCTGGCGGTTATCAGGCAGCTGAGCAGGCATGAATCCTGCGGCCCAGCTGGCGGTTATCAGGCAGCTGAGCAGGCATGAATCCTGCGGCCCAGCTGGCGGTTATCAGGCAGCTGAGCAGGCATGAATCCTGCGGCCCAGCTGGCGGTTATCAGGCAGCTGAGCAGGCATGAATCCTGCGGCCCAGCTGGCGATTATCAGGCAGCTGAGCAGGCATGAATCCTGCGGCCCAGCTGGCGATTATCAGGCAGCTGAGCAGGCATGAATCCTGCGGCCCAGCAGGCACTGATCAGTGCCTGTCATGCAGTGATCAGGCACTGAGAGGCGCTGATCAGTGACTGCTCATGTGCTGATCAGGCAGCTGAGCAGCATGGATCATGCGCCCAGCTGGCGGTTATCAGGCAGCTGAGCAGGCATGAATCCTGCGGCCCAGCTGGCGGTTATCAGGCAGCTGAGCAGGCATGAATCCTGCGGCCCAGCTGGCGGTTATCAGGCAGCTGAGCAGGCATGAATCCTGCGGCCCAGCTGGCGGTTATCAGGCAGCTGAGCAGGCATGAATCCTGCGGCCCAGCTGGCGGTTATCAGGCAGCTGAGCAGGCATGAATCCTGCGGCCCAGCTGGCGGTTATCAGGCAGCTGAGCAGGCATGAATCCTGCGGCCCAGCTGGCGGTTATCAGGCAGCTGAGCAGGCATGAATCCTGCGGCCCAGCTGGCGGTTATCAGGCAGCTGAGCAGGCATGAATCCTGCGGCCCAGCTGGCGGTTATCAGGCAGCTGAGCAGGCATGAATCCTGCGGCCCAGCTGGCGGTTATCAGGCAGCTGAGCAGGCATGAATCCTGCGGCCCAGCTGGCGGTTATCAGGCAGCTGAGCAGGCATGAATCCTGCGGCCCAGCTGGCGATTATCAGGCAGCTGAGCAGGCATGAATCCTGCGGCCCAGCTGGCGATTA
The DNA here is from genome assembly GCF_032452875.1 of Bos javanicus. Lineage (NCBI taxonomy): Eukaryota > Metazoa > Chordata > Mammalia > Artiodactyla > Bovidae > Bos > Bos javanicus. The sequence goes on from NW_026893887.1 coordinate 165,152, forward strand.
TCAGGCAGCTGAGCAGGCATGATCCCGCACCTCAGCAGGCACTGATCACGTGCCTGTCATGCAGTGATCAGGTGACTGAGAGGCGCTGATCATGTGACTGCTCATGTGCTGATCAGGTAGCTCTCCTGCACGGATCATGTGCCTCAGCAGGCAAGAATCAGGCAGCTGAGCAGGCATGAATCCTGCGGCCCAGCTGGCGATTATCAGGCAGCTGAGCAGGCATGAATCCTGCGGCCCAGCTGGCGATTATCAGGCAGCTGAGCAGGCATGAATCCTGCGGCCCAGCTGGCGGTTATCAGGCAGCTGAGCAGGCATGAATCCTGCGGCCCAGCTGGCGGTTATCAGGCAGCTGAGCAGGCATGAATCCTGCGGCCCAGCTGGCGGTTATCAGGCAGCTGAGCAGGCATGAATCCTGCGGCCCAGCTGGCGGTTATCAGGCAGCTGAGCAGGCATGAATCCTGCGGCCCAGCTGGCGGTTATCAGGCAGCTGAGCAGGCATGAATCCTGCGGCCCAGCTGGCGGTTATCAGGCAGCTGAGCAGGCATGAATCCTGCGGCCCAGCTGGCGGTTATCAGGCAGCTGAGCAGGCATGAATCCTGCGGCCCAGCTGGCGGTTATCAGGCAGCTGAGCAGGCATGAATCCTGCGGCCCAGCTGGCGGTTATCAGGCAGCTGAGCAGGCATGAATCCTGCGGCCCAGCTGGCGGTTATCAGGCAGCTGAGCAGGCATGAATCCTGCGGCCCAGCTGGCGGTTATCAGGCAGCTGAGCAGGCATGAATCCTGCGGCCCAGCTGGCGGTTATCAGGCAGCTGAGCAGGCATGAATCCTGCGGCCCAGCTGGCGGTTATCAGGCAGCTGAGCAGGCATGAATCCTGCGGCCCAGCTGGCGGTTATCAGGCAGCTGAGCAGGCATGAATCCTGCGGCCCAGCTGGCGGTTATCAGGCAGCTGAGCAGGCATGAATCCTGCGGCCCAGCTGGCGGTTATCAGGCAGCTGAGCAGGCATGAATCCTGCGGCCCAGCTGGCGGTTATCAGGCAGCTGAGCAGGCATGAATCCTGCGGCCCAGCTGGCGGTTATCAGGCAGCTGAGCAGGCATGAATCCTGCGGCCCAGCTGGCGGTTATCAGGCAGCTGAGCAGGCATGAATCCTGCGGCCCAGCTGGCGGTTATCAGGCAGCTGAGCAGGCATGAATCCTGCGGCCCAGCTGGCGGTTATCAGGCAGCTGAGCAGGCATGAATCCTGCGGCCCAGCTGGCGGTTATCAGGCAGCTGAGCAGGCATGAATCCTGCGGCCCAGCTGGCGGTTATCAGGCAGCTGAGCAGGCATGAATCCTGCGGCCCAGCTGGCGGTTATCAGGCAGCTGAGCAGGCATGAATCCTGCGGCCCAGCTGGCGGTTATCAGGCAGCTGAGCAGGCATGAATCCTGCGGCCCAGCTGGCGGTTATCAGGCAGCTGAGCAGGCATGAATCCTGCGGCCCAGCTGGCGGTTATCAGGCAGCTGAGCAGGCATGAATCCTGCGGCCCAGCTGGCGGTTATCAGGCAGCTGAGCAGGCATGAATCCTGCGGCCCAGCTGGCGGTTATCAGGCAGCTGAGCAGGCATGAATCCTGCGGCCCAGCTGGCGGTTATCAGGCAGCTGAGCAGGCATGAATCCTGCGGCCCAGCTGGCGATTATCAGGCAGCTGAGCAGGCATGAATCCTGCGGCCCAGCTGGCGATTATCAGGCAGCTGAGCAGGCATGATCCCGCACCTCAGCAGGCACTGATCACGTGCCTGTCATGCAGTGATCAGGTGACTGAGAGGCGCTGATCATGTGACTGCTCATGTGCTGATCAGGCAGCTCTCCTGCACGGATCATGTGCCCAGCAGGCAAGAATCAGGCAGCTGAGCAGGCATGAATCCTGCGGCCCAGCTGGCGATTATCAGGCAGCTGAGCAGGCATGAATCCTGCGGCCCAGCTGGCGATTATCAGGCAGCTGAGCAGGCATGAATCCTGCGGCCCAGCTGGCGGTTATCAGGCAGCTGAGCAGGCATGAATCCTGCGGCCCAGCTGGCGGTTATCAGGCAGCTGAGCAGGCATGAATCCTGCGGCCCAGCTGGCGGTTATCAGGCAGCTGAGCAGGCATGAATCCTGCGGCCCAGCTGGCGATTATCAGGCAGCTGAGCAGGCATGAATCCTGCGGCCCAGCTGGCGATTATCAGGCAGCTGAGCAGGCATGAATCCTGCGGCCCAGCTGGCACTGATCACGTGCCTGTCATGCAGTGATCAGGTGACTGAGAGGCGCTGATCATGTGACTGCTCATGTGCTGATCAGGCAGCTGAGCAGGCATGAATCCTGCGGCCCAGCTGGCGGAATCAGGCAGCTGAGCAGGCATGAATCCTGCGGCCCAGCTGGCGATTATCAGGCAGCTGAGCAGGCATGAATCCTGCGGCCCAGCTGGCGATTATCAGGCAGCTGAGCAGGCATGAATCCTGCGGCCCAGCTGGCGGTTATCAGGCAGCTGAGCAGGCATGAATCCTGCGGCCCAGCTGGCGGTTATCAGGCAGCTGAGCAGGCATGAATCCTGCGGCCCAGCTGGCGGTTATCAGGCAGCTGAGCAGGCATGAATCCTGCGGCCCAGCTGGCGGTTATCAGGCAGCTGAGCAGGCATGAATCCTGCGGCCCAGCTGGCGGTTATCAGGCAGCTGAGCAGGCATGAATCCTGCGGCCCAGCTGGCGGTTATCAGGCAGCTGAGCAGGCATGAATCCTGCGGCCCAGCTGGCGGTTATCAGGCAGCTGAGCAGGCATGAATCCTGCGGCCCAGCTGGCGGTTATCAGGCAGCTGAGCAGGCATGAATCCTGCGGCCCAGCTGGCGGTTATCAGGCAGCTGAGCAGGCATGAATCCTGCGGCCCAGCTGGCGGTTATCAGGCAGCTGAGCAGGCATGAATCCTGCGGCCCAGCTGGCGGTTATCAGGCAGCTGAGCAGGCATGAATCCTGCGGCCCAGCTGGCGGTTATCAGGCAGCTGAGCAGGCATGAATCCTGCGGCCCAGCTGGCGGTTATCAGGCAGCTGAGCAGGCATGAATCCTGCGGCCCAGCTGGCGGTTATCAGGCAGCTGAGCAGGCATGAATCCTGCGGCCCAGCTGGCGGTTATCAGGCAGCTGAGCAGGCATGAATCCTGCGGCCCAGCTGGCGGTTATCAGGCAGCTGAGCAGGCATGAATCCTGCGGCCCAGCTGGCGGTTATCAGGCAGCTGAGCAGGCATGAATCCTGCGGCCCAGCTGGCGGTTATCAGGCAGCTGAGCAGGCATGAATCCTGCGGCCCAGCTGGCGGTTATCAGGCAGCTGAGCAGGCATGAATCCTGCGGCCCAGCTGGCGGTTATCAGGCAGCTGAGCAGGCATGAATCCTGCGGCCCAGCTGGCGGTTATCAGGCAGCTGAGCAGGCATGAATCCTGCGGCCCAGCTGGCGGTTATCAGGCAGCTGAGCAGGCATGAATCCTGCGGCCCAGCTGGCGGTTATCAGGCAGCTGAGCAGGCATGAATCCTGCGGCCCAGCTGGCGGTTATCAGGCAGCTGAGCAGGCATGAATCCTGCGGCCCAGCTGGCGGTTATCAGGCAGCTGAGCAGGCATGAATCCTGCGGCCCAGCTGGCGGTTATCAGGCAGCTGAGCAGGCATGAATCCTGCGGCCCAGCTGGCGGTTATCAGGCAGCTGAGCAGGCATGAATCCTGCGGCCCAGCTGGCGGTTATCAGGCAGCTGAGCAGGCATGAATCCTGCGGCCCAGCTGGCGGTTATCAGGCAGCTGAGCAGGCATGAATCCTGCGGCCCAGCTGGCGGTTATCAGGCAGCTGAGCAGGCATGAATCCTGCGGCCCAGCTGGCGGTTATCAGGCAGCTGAGCAGGCATGAATCCTGCGGCCCAGCTGGCGGTTATCAGGCAGCTGAGCAGGCATGAATCCTGCGGCCCAGCTGGCGGTTATCAGGCAGCTGAGCAGGCATGAATCCTGCGGCCCAGCTGGCGGTTATCAGGCAGCTGAGCAGGCATGAATCCTGCGGCCCAGCTGGCGGTTATCAGGCAGCTGAGCAGGCATGAATCCTGCGGCCCAGCTGGCGGTTATCAGGCAGCTGAGCAGGCATGAATCCTGCGGCCCAGCTGGCGGTTATCAGGCAGCTGAGCAGGCATGAATCCTGCGGCCCAGCTGGCGGTTATCAGGCAGCTGAGCAGGCATGAATCCTGCGGCCCAGCTGGCGGTTATCAGGCAGCTGAGCAGGCATGAATCCTGCGGCCCAGCTGGCGGTTATCAGGCAGCTGAGCAGGCATGAATCCTGCGGCCCAGCTGGCGATTATCAGGCAGCTGAGCAGGCATCCCGCATCAGCAGGCACTGATCACGTGCCTGTCATGCAGTGATCAGGCACTGAGAGGCATGATCATGTGACTGCTCATGCTGCTGATCAGGCAGCTGAGCAGGCATGAATCCTGCGGCCCAGCTGGCAATTATCAGGCAGCTGAGCAGGCATGAATCCTGCGGCCCAGCTGGCGATTATCAGGCAGCTGAGCAGGCATGAATCCTGCGGCCCAGCTGGCGATTATCAGGCAGCTGAGCAGGCATGAATCCTGCGGCCCAGCTGGCGGTTATCAGGCAGCTGAGCAGGCATGAATCCTGCGGCCCAGCTGGCGGTTATCAGGCAGCTGAGCAGGCATGAATCCTGCGGCCCAGCTGGCGGTTATCAGGCAGCTGAGCAGGCATGAATCCTGCGGCCCAGCTGGCGGTTATCAGGCAGCTGAGCAGGCATGAATCCTGCGGCCCAGCTGGCGATTATCAGGCAGCTGAGCAGGCATGAATCCCGCACCTCAGCAGGCACTGATCACGTGCCTGTCATGCAGTGATCAGGCACTGAGAGGCGCTGATCATGTGACTGCTCATGTGCTGATCAGGCAGCTGAGCTGCATGGATCATGCGCCCAGCTGGCAAGAATCAGGCAGCTGAGCAGGCATGAATCCTGCGGCCCAGCTGGCGATTATCAGGCAGCTGAGCAGGCATGAATCCTGCGGCCCAGCTGGCGATTATCAGGCAGCTGAGCAGGCATGAATCCTGCGGCCCAGCTGGCGGTTATCAGGCAGCTGAGCAGGCATGAATCCTGCGGCCCAGCTGGCGGTTATCAGGCAGCTGAGCAGGCATGAATCCTGCGGCCCAGCTGGCGGTTATCAGGCAGCTGAGCAGGCATGAATCCTGCGGCCCAGCTGGCGGTTATCAGGCAGCTGAGCAGGCATGAATCCTGCGGCCCAGCTGGCGGTTATCAGGCAGCTGAGCAGGCATGAATCCTGCGGCCCAGCTGGCGGTTATCAGGCAGCTGAGCAGGCATGAATCCTGCGGCCCAGCTGGCGGTTATCAGGCAGCTGAGCAGGCATGAATCCTGCGGCCCAGCTGGCGGTTATCAGGCAGCTGAGCAGGCATGAATCCTGCGGCCCAGCTGGCGGTTATCAGGCAGCTGAGCAGGCATGAATCCTGCGGCCCAGCTGGCGGTTATCAGGCAGCTGAGCAGGCATGAATCCTGCGGCCCAGCTGGCGGTTATCAGGCAGCTGAGCAGGCATGAATCCTGCGGCCCAGCTGGCGGTTATCAGGCAGCTGAGCAGGCATGAATCCTGCGGCCCAGCTGGCGGTTATCAGGCAGCTGAGCAGGCATGAATCCTGCGGCCCAGCTGGCGGTTATCAGGCAGCTGAGCAGGCATGAATCCTGCGGCCCAGCTGGCGGTTATCAGGCAGCTGAGCAGGCATGAATCCTGCGGCCCAGCTGGCGGTTATCAGGCAGCTGAGCAGGCATGAATCCTGCGGCCCAGCTGGCGGTTATCAGGCAGCTGAGCAGGCATGAATCCTGCGGCCCAGCTGGCGGTTATCAGGCAGCTGAGCAGGCATGAATCCTGCGGCCCAGCTGGCGGTTATCAGGCAGCTGAGCAGGCATGAATCCTGCGGCCCAGCTGGCGGTTATCAGGCAGCTGAGCAGGCATGAATCCTGCGGCCCAGCTGGCGGTTATCAGGCAGCTGAGCAGGCATGAATCCTGCGGCCCAGCTGGCGGTTATCAGGCAGCTGAGCAGGCATGAATCCTGCGGCCCAGCTGGCGGTTATCAGGCAGCTGAGCAGGCATGAATCCTGCGGCCCAGCTGGCGGTTATCAGGCAGCTGAGCAGGCATGAATCCTGCGGCCCAGCTGGCGGTTATCAGGCAGCTGAGCAGGCATGAATCCTGCGGCCCAGCTGGCGGTTATCAGGCAGCTGAGCAGGCATGAATCCTGCGGCCCAGCTGGCGGTTATCAGGCAGCTGAGCAGGCATGAATCCTGCGGCCCAGCTGGCGGTTATCAGGCAGCTGAGCAGGCATGAATCCTGCGGCCCAGCTGGCGGTTATCAGGCAGCTGAGCAGGCATGAATCCTGCGGCCCAGCTGGCGGTTATCAGGCAGCTGAGCAGGCATGAATCCTGCGGCCCAGCTGGCGGTTATCAGGCAGCTGAGCAGGCATGAATCCTGCGGCCCAGCTGGCGGTTATCAGGCAGCTGAGCAGGCATGAATCCTGCGGCCCAGCTGGCGGTTATCAGGCAGCTGAGCAGGCATGAATCCTGCGGCCCAGCTGGCGGTTATCAGGCAGCTGAGCAGGCATGAATCCTGCGGCCCAGCTGGCGGTTATCAGGCAGCTGAGCAGGCATGAATCCTGCGGCCCAGCTGGCGGTTATCAGGCAGCTGAGCAGGCATGAATCCTGCGGCCCAGCTGGCGGTTATCAGGCAGCTGAGCAGGCATGAATCCTGCGGCCCAGCTGGCGGTTATCAGGCAGCTGAGCAGGCATGAATCCTGCGGCCCAGCTGGCGGTTATCAGGCAGCTGAGCAGGCATGAATCCTGCGGCCCAGCTGGCGGTTATCAGGCAGCTGAGCAGGCATGAATCCTGCGGCCCAGCTGGCGATTATCAGGCAGCTGAGCAGGCATGAATCCTGCGGCCCAGCTGGCGATTATCAGGCAGCTGAGCAGGCATGATCCCGCACCTCAGCAGGCACTGATCACGTGCCTGTCATGCAGTGATCAGGTGACTGAGAGGCGCTGATCATGTGACTGCTCATGTGCTGATCAGGCAGCTCTCCTGCACGGATCATGTGCCCAGCAGGCAAGAATCAGGCAGCTGAGCAGGCATGAATCCTGCGGCCCAGCTGGCGATTATCAGGCAGCTGAGCAGGCATGAATCCTGCGGCCCAGCTGGCGATTATCAGGCAGCTGAGCAGGCATGAATCCTGCGGCCCAGCTGGCGGTTATCAGGCAGCTGAGCAGGCATGAATCCTGCGGCCCAGCTGGCGGTTATCAGGCAGCTGAGCAGGCATGAATCCTGCGGCCCAGCTGGCGGTTATCAGGCAGCTGAGCAGGCATGAATCCTGCGGCCCAGCTGGCGGTTATCAGGCAGCTGAGCAGGCATGAATCCTGCGGCCCAGCTGGCGGTTATCAGGCAGCTGAGCAGGCATGAATCCTGCGGCCCAGCTGGCGGTTATCAGGCAGCTGAGCAGGCATGAATCCTGCGGCCCAGCTGGCGGTTATCAGGCAGCTGAGCAGGCATGAATCCTGCGGCCCAGCTGGCGGTTATCAGGCAGCTGAGCAGGCATGAATCCTGCGGCCCAGCTGGCGGTTATCAGGCAGCTGAGCAGGCATGAATCCTGCGGCCCAGCTGGCGGTTATCAGGCAGCTGAGCAGGCATGAATCCTGCGGCCCAGCTGGCGGTTATCAGGCAGCTGAGCAGGCATGAATCCTGCGGCCCAGCTGGCGGTTATCAGGCAGCTGAGCAGGCATGAATCCTGCGGCCCAGCTGGCGGTTATCAGGCAGCTGAGCAGGCATGAATCCTGCGGCCCAGCTGGCGGTTATCAGGCAGCTGAGCAGGCATGAATCCTGCGGCCCAGCTGGCGGTTATCAGGCAGCTGAGCAGGCATGAATCCTGCGGCCCAGCTGGCGGTTATCAGGCAGCTGAGCAGGCATGAATCCTGCGGCCCAGCTGGCGATTATCAGGCAGCTGAGCAGGCATGAATCCTGCGGCCCAGCTGGCGATTATCAGGCAGCTGAGCAGGCATGAATCCCGCACCTCAGCAGGCACTGATCACGTGCCTGTCATGCAGTGATCAGGCACTGAGAGGCCTGATCATGTGACTGCTCATGTGCTGATCAGGCAGCTGAGCAGCATGGATCATGTGCCCAGCTGGCGGAATCAGGCAGCTGAGCAGGCATGAATCCTGCGGCCCAGCTGGCGATTATCAGGCAGCTGAGCAGGCATGAATCCTGCGGCCCAGCTGGCGATTATCAGGCAGCTGAGCAGGCATGAATCCTGCGGCCCAGCTGGCGGTTATCAGGCAGCTGAGCAGGCATGAATCCTGCGGCCCAGCTGGCGGTTATCAGGCAGCTGAGCAGGCATGAATCCTGCGGCCCAGCTGGCGGTTATCAGGCAGCTGAGCAGGCATGAATCCTGCGGCCCAGCTGGCGGTTATCAGGCAGCTGAGCAGGCATGAATCCTGCGGCCCAGCTGGCGATTATCAGGCAGCTGAGCAGGCATGAATCCTCAGCAGGCACTGATCACGTGCCTGTCATGCAGTGATCAGGTGACTGAGAGGCGCTGATCATGTGACTGCTCATGTGCTGATCAGGCAGCTGAGCAGGCATGGATCATGCGCCCAGCAGGCGGAATCAGGCAGCTGAGCAGGCATGAATCCTGCGGCCCAGCTGGCGATTATCAGGCAGCTGAGCAGGCATGAATCCTGCGGCCCAGCTGGCGATTATCAGGCAGCTGAGCAGGCATGAATCCTGCGGCCCAGCTGGCGGTTATCAGGCAGCTGAGCAGGCATGAATCCTGCGGCCCAGCTGGCGGTTATCAGGCAGCTGAGCAGGCATGAATCCTGCGGCCCAGCTGGCGGTTATCAGGCAGCTGAGCAGGCATGAATCCTGCGGCCCAGCTGGCGGTTATCAGGCAGCTGAGCAGGCATGAATCCTGCGGCCCAGCTGGCGGTTATCAGGCAGCTGAGCAGGCATGAATCCTGCGGCCCAGCTGGCGGTTATCAGGCAGCTGAGCAGGCATGAATCCTGCGGCCCAGCTGGCGGTTATCAGGCAGCTGAGCAGGCATGAATCCTGCGGCCCAGCTGGCGGTTATCAGGCAGCTGAGCAGGCATGAATCCTGCGGCCCAGCTGGCGGTTATCAGGCAGCTGAGCAGGCATGAATCCTGCGGCCCAGCTGGCGGTTATCAGGCAGCTGAGCAGGCATGAATCCTGCGGCCCAGCTGGCGGTTATCAGGCAGCTGAGCAGGCATGAATCCTGCGGCCCAGCTGGCGGTTATCAGGCAGCTGAGCAGGCATGAATCCTGCGGCCCAGCTGGCGGTTATCAGGCAGCTGAGCAGGCATGAATCCTGCGGCCCAGCTGGCGGTTATCAGGCAGCTGAGCAGGCATGAATCCTGCGGCCCAGCTGGCGGTTATCAGGCAGCTGAGCAGGCATGAATCCTGCGGCCCAGCTGGCGGTTATCAGGCAGCTGAGCAGGCATGAATCCTGCGGCCCAGCTGGCGGTTATCAGGCAGCTGAGCAGGCATGAATCCTGCGGCCCAGCTGGCGGTTATCAGGCAGCTGAGCAGGCATGAATCCTGCGGCCCAGCTGGCGGTTATCAGGCAGCTGAGCAGGCATGAATCCTGCGGCCCAGCTGGCGATTATCAGGCAGCTGAGCAGGCATGAATCCTGCGGCCCAGCTGGCGATTATCAGGCAGCTGAGCAGGCATGAATCCCGCACCTCAGCAGGCACTGATCACGTGCCTGTCATGCAGTGATCAGGTGACTGAGAGGCGCTGATCATGTGACTGCTCATGTGCTGATCAGGCAGCTCTCCTGCATGGATCATGTGCCTCAGCAGGCAAGAATCAGGCAGCTGAGCAGGCATGAATCCTGCGGCCCAGCTGGCGATTATCAGGCAGCTGAGCAGGCATGAATCCTGCGGCCCAGCTGGCGATTATCAGGCAGCTGAGCAGGCATGAATCCTGCGGCCCAGCTGGCGGTTATCAGGCAGCTGAGCAGGCATGAATCCTGCGGCCCAGCTGGCGGTTATCAGGCAGCTGAGCAGGCATGAATCCTGCGGCCCAGCTGGCGGTTATCAGGCAGCTGAGCAGGCATGAATCCTGCGGCCCAGCTGGCGGTTATCAGGCAGCTGAGCAGGCATGAATCCTGCGGCCCAGCTGGCGATTATCAGGCAGCTGAGCAGGCGCTGATCCCGCACCTCAGCAGGCACTGATCACGTGCCTGTCATGCAGTGATCAGGTGACTGAGAGGCGCTGATCATGTGACTGCTCATGTGCTGATCAGGTAGCTCTCCTGCACGGATCATGTGCCTCAGCAGGCAAGAATCAGGCAGCTGAGCAGGCATGAATCCTGCGGCCCAGCTGGCGATTATCAGGCAGCTGAGCAGGCATGAATCCTGCGGCCCAGCTGGCGATTATCAGGCAGCTGAGCAGGCATGAATCCTGCGGCCCAGCTGGCGGTTATCAGGCAGCTGAGCAGGCATGAATCCTGCGGCCCAGCTGGCGGTTATCAGGCAGCTGAGCAGGCATGAATCCTGCGGCCCAGCTGGCGGTTATCAGGCAGCTGAGCAGGCATGAATCCTGCGGCCCAGCTGGCGGTTATCAGGCAGCTGAGCAGGCATGAATCCTGCGGCCCAGCTGGCGGTTATCAGGCAGCTGAGCAGGCATGAATCCTGCGGCCCAGCTGGCGGTTATCAGGCAGCTGAGCAGGCATGAATCCTGCGGCCCAGCTGGCGGTTATCAGGCAGCTGAGCAGGCATGAATCCTGCGGCCCAGCTGGCGGTTATCAGGCAGCTGAGCAGGCATGAATCCTGCGGCCCAGCTGGCGGTTATCAGGCAGCTGAGCAGGCATGAATCCTGCGGCCCAGCTGGCGGTTATCAGGCAGCTGAGCAGGCATGAATCCTGCGGCCCAGCTGGCGGTTATCAGGCAGCTGAGCAGGCATGAATCCTGCGGCCCAGCTGGCGGTTATCAGGCAGCTGAGCAGGCATGAATCCTGCGGCCCAGCTGGCGGTTATCAGGCAGCTGAGCAGGCATGAATCCTGCGGCCCAGCTGGCGGTTATCAGGCAGCTGAGCAGGCATGAATCCTGCGGCCCAGCTGGCGGTTATCAGGCAGCTGAGCAGGCATGAATCCTGCGGCCCAGCTGGCGGTTATCAGGCAGCTGAGCAGGCATGAATCCTGCGGCCCAGCTGGCGGTTATCAGGCAGCTGAGCAGGCATGAATCCTGCGGCCCAGCTGGCGGTTATCAGGCAGCTGAGCAGGCATGAATCCTGCGGCCCAGCTGGCGGTTATCAGGCAGCTGAGCAGGCATGAATCCTGCGGCCCAGCTGGCGGTTATCAGGCAGCTGAGCAGGCATGAATCCTGCGGCCCAGCTGGCGGTTATCAGGCAGCTGAGCAGGCATGAATCCTGCGGCCCAGCTGGCGGTTATCAGGCAGCTGAGCAGGCATGAATCCTGCGGCCCAGCTGGCGGTTATCAGGCAGCTGAGCAGGCATGAATCCTGCGGCCCAGCTGGCGGTTATCAGGCAGCTGAGCAGGCATGAATCCTGCGGCCCAGCTGGCGGTTATCAGGCAGCTGAGCAGGCATGAATCCTGCGGCCCAGCTGGCGGTTATCAGGCAGCTGAGCAGGCATGAATCCTGCGGCCCAGCTGGCGATTATCAGGCAGCTGAGCAGGCATGAATCCCGGCCCAGCTGGCCTATCAGCTGAGCAGGCATGCTGCGGCAGCTGGCTGATCAGGCAGCTGAGCAGGCATGAATCTGCGGCCCAGCTGGCGGTTATCAGGCAGCTGAGCAGGCATGAATCCTGCGGCCCAGCTGGCGGTTATCAGGCAGCTGAGCAGGCATGAATCCTGCGGCCCAGCTGGCGGTTATCAGGCAGCTGAGCAGGCATGAATCCTGCGGCCCAGCTGGCGGTTATCAGGCAGCTGAGCAGGCATGAATCCTGCGGCCCAGCTGGCGGTTATCAGGCAGCTGAGCAGGCATGAATCCTGCGGCCCAGCTGGCGGTTATCAGGCAGCTGAGCAGGCATGAATCCTGCGGCCCAGCTGGCGGTTATCAGGCAGCTGAGCAGGCATGAATCCTGCGGCCCAGCTGGCGGTTATCAGGCAGCTGAGCAGGCATGAATCCTGCGGCCCAGCTGGCGATTATCAGGCAGCTGAGCAGGCATGAATCCCGCACCTCAGCAGGCACTGATCACGTGCCTGTCATGCAGTGATCAGGTGACTGAGGCGCTGATCATGTGACTGCTCATGTGCTGATCAGGCAGCTCTCCAGCATGGATCATGTGCCCAGCTGGCAAGAATCAGGCAGCTGAGCAGGCATGAATCCTGCGGCCCAGCTGGCGATTATCAGGCAGCTGAGCAGGCATGAATCCTGCGGCCCAGCTGGCGATTATCAGGCAGCTGAGCAGGCATGAATCCTGCGGCCCAGCTGGCGGTTATCAGGCAGCTGAGCAGGCATGAATCCTGCGGCCCAGCTGGCGGTTATCAGGCAGCTGAGCAGGCATGAATCCTGCGGCCCAGCTGGCGGTTATCAGGCAGCTGAGCAGGCATGAATCCTGCGGCCCAGCTGGCGGTTATCAGGCAGCTGAGCAGGCATGAATCCTGCGGCCCAGCTGGCGGTTATCAGGCAGCTGAGCAGGCATGAATCCTGCGGCCCAGCTGGCGGTTATCAGGCAGCTGAGCAGGCATGAATCCTGCGGCCCAGCTGGCGGTTATCAGGCAGCTGAGCAGGCATGAATCCTGCGGCCCAGCTGGCGGTTATCAGGCAGCTGAGCAGGCATGAATCCTGCGGCCCAGCTGGCGGTTATCAGGCAGCTGAGCAGGCATGAATCCTGCGGCCCAGCTGGCGGTTATCAGGCAGCTGAGCAGGCATGAATCCTGCGGCCCAGCTGGCGGTTATCAGGCAGCTGAGCAGGCATGAATCCTGCGGCCCAGCTGGCGGTTATCAGGCAGCTGAGCAGGCATGAATCCTGCGGCCCAGCTGGCGGTTATCAGGCAGCTGAGCAGGCATGAATCCTGCGGCCCAGCTGGCGGTTATCAGGCAGCTGAGCAGGCATGAATCCTGCGGCCCAGCTGGCGGTTATCAGGCAGCTGAGCAGGCATGAATCCTGCGGCCCAGCTGGCGGTTATCAGGCAGCTGAGCAGGCATGAATCCTGCGGCCCAGCTGGCGGTTATCAGGCAGCTGAGCAGGCATGAATCCTGCGGCCCAGCTGGCGGTTATCAGGCAGCTGAGCAGGCATGAATCCTGCGGCCCAGCTGGCGGTTATCAGGCAGCTGAGCAGGCATGAATCCTGCGGCCCAGCTGGCGGTTATCAGGCAGCTGAGCAGGCATGAATCCTGCGGCCCAGCTGGCGGTTATCAGGCAGCTGAGCAGGCATGAATCCTGCGGCCCAGCTGGCGGTTATCAGGCAGCTGAGCAGGCATGAATCCTGCGGCCCAGCTGGCGATTATCAGGCAGCTGAGCAGGCATGAATCCTGCGGCCCAGCTGGCGGTATCAGGCAGCATGAGCAGGCATGAAGGCCTGCGGCCCTGCTGGCTGCATCAGGCAGCTGAGCAGGCATGAATCCTGCGGCCCAGCTGGCGGTTATCAGGCAGCTGAGCAGGCATGAATCCTGCGGCCCAGCTGGCGGTTATCAGGCAGCTGAGCAGGCATGAATCCTGCGGCCCAGCTGGCGGTTATCAGGCAGCTGAGCAGGCATGAATCCTGCGGCCCAGCTGGCGGTTATCAGGCAGCTGAGCAGGCATGAATCCTGCGGCCCAGCTGGCGGTTATCAGGCAGCTGAGCAGGCATGAATCCTGCGGCCCAGCTGGCGGTTATCAGGCAGCTGAGCAGGCATGAATCCTGCGGCCCAGCTGGCGGTTATCAGGCAGCTGAGCAGGCATGAATCCTGCGGCCCAGCTGGCGATTATCAGGCAGCTGAGCAGGCATGAATCCTGAGCAGGCTGGCGGCCTTATGCAGGCAGCTGAGAGGCATGAATCCTGCGGCCCAGCTGGCGGATCAGGCAGCTGAGCAGGCATGAATCCTGCGGCCCAGCTGGCGGTTATCAGGCAGCTGAGCAGGCATGAATCCTGCGGCCCAGCTGGCGGTTATCAGGCAGCTGAGCAGGCATGAATCCTGCGGCCCAGCTGGCGGTTATCAGGCAGCTGAGCAGGCATGAATCCTGCGGCCCAGCTGGCGGTTATCAGGCAGCTGAGCAGGCATGAATCCTGCGGCCCAGCTGGCGGTTATCAGGCAGCTGAGCAGGCATGAATCCTGCGGCCCAGCTGGCGATTATCAGGCAGCTGAGCAGGCATGAATCCCGCACCCAGCAGGCACTGATCACGTGCCTGTCATGCAGTGATCAGGTGACTGAGAGGCGCTGATCATGTGACTGCTCATGTGCTGATCAGGCAGCTCTCCTGCACGGATCATGTGCCCAGCAGGCAAGAATCAGGCAGCTGAGCAGGCATGAATCCTGCGGCCCAGCTGGCGATTATCAGGCAGCTGAGCAGGCATGAATCCTGCGGCCCAGCTGGCGATTATCAGGCAGCTGAGCAGGCATGAATCCTGCGGCCCAGCTGGCGGTTATCAGGCAGCTGAGCAGGCATGAATCCTGCGGCCCAGCTGGCGGTTATCAGGCAGCTGAGCAGGCATGAATCCTGCGGCCCAGCTGGCGGTTATCAGGCAGCTGAGCAGGCATGAATCCTGCGGCCCAGCTGGCGGTTATCAGGCAGCTGAGCAGGCATGAATCCTGCGGCCCAGCTGGCGATTATCAGGCAGCTGAGCAGGCATGAATCCCGCACCTCAGCAGGCACTGATCAGGTGCCTGTCATGCAGTGATCAGGTGACTGAGAGGCGCTGATCATGGCTCATGTGCTGATCAGGCAGCTCTCCTGCACGGATCATGTGCCCAGCAGGCAAGAATCAGGCAGCTGAGCAGGCATGAATCCTGCGGCCCAGCTGGCGATTATCAGGCAGCTGAGCAGGCATGAATCCTGCGGCCCAGCTGGCGATTATCAGGCAGCTGAGCAGGCATGAATCCTGCGGCCCAGCTGGCGATTATCAGGCAGCTGAGCAGGCATGAATCCTGCGGCCCAGCTGGCGGTTATCAGGCAGCTGAGCAGGCATGAATCCTGCGGCCCAGCTGGCGGTTATCAGGCAGCTGAGCAGGCATGAATCCTGCGGCCCAGCTGGCGGTTATCAGGCAGCTGAGCAGGCATGAATCCTGCGGCCCAGCTGGCGGTTATCAGGCAGCTGAGCAGGCATGAATCCTGCGGCCCAGCTGGCGGTTATCAGGCAGCTGAGCAGGCATGAATCCTGCGGCCCAGCTGGCGGTTATCAGGCAGCTGAGCAGGCATGAATCCTGCGGCCCAGCTGGCGGTTATCAGGCAGCTGAGCAGGCATGAATCCTGCGGCCCAGCTGGCGGTTATCAGGCAGCTGAGCAGGCATGAATCCTGCGGCCCAGCTGGCGGTTATCAGGCAGCTGAGCAGGCATGAATCCTGCGGCCCAGCTGGCGGTTATCAGGCAGCTGAGCAGGCATGAATCCTGCGGCCCAGCTGGCGGTTATCAGGCAGCTGAGCAGGCATGAATCCTGCGGCCCAGCTGGCGGTTATCAGGCAGCTGAGCAGGCATGAATCCTGCGGCCCAGCTGGCGGTTATCAGGCAGCTGAGCAGGCATGAATCCTGCGGCCCAGCTGGCGGTTATCAGGCAGCTGAGCAGGCATGAATCCTGCGGCCCAGCTGGCGGTTATCAGGCAGCTGAGCAGGCATGAATCCTGCGGCCCAGCTGGCGGTTATCAGGCAGCTGAGCAGGCATGAATCCTGCGGCCCAGCTGGCGGTTATCAGGCAGCTGAGCAGGCATGAATCCTGCGGCCCAGCTGGCGGTTATCAGGCAGCTGAGCAGGCATGAATCCTGCGGCCCAGCTGGCGGTTATCAGGCAGCTGAGCAGGCATGAATCCTGCGGCCCAGCTGGCGGTTATCAGGCAGCTGAGCAGGCATGAATCCTGCGGCCCAGCTGGCGATCAGGCAGCTGAGCAGGCATGAATCCTGCGGCCCAGCTGGCGGTTATCAGGCAGCTGAGCAGGCATGAATCCTGCAGGCCCAGCCTGGCGTTATCAGGCAGCTGAGCAGGCATGAATCCTGCGGCCCAGCTGGCGGTTATCAGGCAGCTGAGCAGGCATGAATCCTGCGGCCCAGCTGGCGGTTATCAGGCAGCTGAGCAGGCATGAATCCTGCGGCCCAGCTGGCGGTTATCAGGCAGCTGAGCAGGCATGAATCCTGCGGCCCAGCTGGCGGTTATCAGGCAGCTGAGCAGGCATGAATCCTGCGGCCCAGCTGGCGGTTATCAGGCAGCTGAGCAGGCATGAATCCTGCGGCCCAGCTGGCGGTTATCAGGCAGCTGAGCAGGCATGAATCCTGCGGCCCAGCTGGCGGTTATCAGGCAGCTGAGCAGGCATGAATCCTGCGGCCCAGCTGGCGATTATCAGGCAGCTGAGCAGGCATGAATCCTGCGGCCCAGCTGGCGATTATCAGGCAGCTGAGCAGGCATGATCCCGCACCTCAGCAGGCACTGATCACGTGCCTGTCATGCAGTGATCAGGTGACTGAGCGCTGATCATGTGACTGCTCATGTGCTGATCAGGCAGCTCTCCTGCACGGATCATGTGCCTCAGCAGGCAAGAATCAGGCAGCTGAGCAGGCATGAATCCTGCGGCCCAGCTGGCGTTATCAGGCAGCTGAGCAGGCATGAATCCTGCGGCCCAGCTGGCGATTATCAGGCAGCTGAGCAGGCATGAATCCTGCGGCCCAGCTGGCGGTTATCAGGCAGCTGAGCAGGCATGAATCCTGCGGCCCAGCTGGCGGTTATCAGGCAGCTGAGCAGGCATGAATCCTGCGGCCCAGCTGGCGGTTATCAGGCAGCTGAGCAGGCATGAATCCTGCGGCCCAGCTGGCGGTTATCAGGCAGCTGAGCAGGCATGAATCCTGCGGCCCAGCTGGCGGTTATCAGGCAGCTGAGCAGGCATGAATCCTGCGGCCCAGCTGGCGGTTATCAGGCAGCTGAGCAGGCATGAATCCTGCGGCCCAGCTGGCGGTTATCAGGCAGCTGAGCAGGCATGAATCCTGCGGCCCAGCTGGCGGTTATCAGGCAGCTGAGCAGGCATGAATCCTGCGGCCCAGCTGGCGGTTATCAGGCAGCTGAGCAGGCATGAATCCTGCGGCCCAGCTGGCGGTTATCAGGCAGCTGAGCAGGCATGAATCCTGCGGCCCAGCTGGCGGTTATCAGGCAGCTGAGCAGGCATGAATCCTGCGGCCCAGCTGGCGGTTATCAGGCAGCTGAGCAGGCATGAATCCTGCGGCCCAGCTGGCGGTTATCAGGCAGCTGAGCAGGCATGAATCCTGCGGCCCAGCTGGCGGTTATCAGGCAGCTGAGCAGGCATGAATCCTGCGGCCCAGCTGGCGGTTATCAGGCAGCTGAGCAGGCATGAATCCTGCGGCCCAGCTGGCGGTTATCAGGCAGCTGAGCAGGCATGAATCCTGCGGCCCAGCTGGCGGTTATCAGGCAGCTGAGCAGGCATGAATCCTGCGGCCCAGCTGGCGGTTATCAGGCAGCTGAGCAGGCATGAATCCTGCGGCCCAGCTGGCGGTTATCAGGCAGCTGAGCAGGCATGAATCCTGCGGCCCAGCTGGCGGTTATCAGGCAGCTGAGCAGGCATGAATCCTGCGGCCCAGCTGGCGGTTATCAGGCAGCTGAGCAGGCATGAATCCTGCGGCCCAGCTGGCGGTTATCAGGCAGCTGAGCAGGCATGAATCCTGCGGCCCAGCTGGCGGTTATCAGGCAGCTGAGCAGGCATGAATCCTGCGGCCCAGCTGGCGGTTATCAGGCAGCTGAGCAGGCATGAATCCTGCGGCCCAGCTGGCGGTTATCAGGCAGCTGAGCAGGCATGAATCCTGCGGCCCAGCTGGCGGTTATCAGGCAGCTGAGCAGGCATGAATCCTGCGGCCCAGCTGGCGGTTATCAGGCAGCTGAGCAGGCATGAATCCTGCGGCCCAGCTGGCGTTATCAGGCAGCTGAGCAGGCATGAATCCTGCGGCCCAGCTGGCGGTTATCAGGCAGCTGAGCAGGCATGAATCCTGCGGCCCAGCTGGCGGTTATCAGGCAGCTGAGCAGGCATGAATCCTGCGGCCCAGCTGGCGGTTATCAGGCAGCTGAGCAGGCATGAATCCTGCGGCCCAGCTGGCGGTTATCAGGCAGCTGAGCAGGCATGAATCCTGCGGCCCAGCTGGCGGTTATCAGGCAGCTGAGCAGGCATGAATCCTGCGGCCCAGCTGGCGGTTATCAGGCAGCTGAGCAGGCATGAATCCTGCGGCCCAGCTGGCGGTTATCAGGCAGCTGAGCAGGCATGAATCCTGCGGCCCAGCTGGCGATTATCAGGCAGCTGAGCAGGCATGAATCCCGCACCTCAGCAGGCACTGATCACGTGCCTGTCATGCAGTGATCAGGCACTGAGAGGCCTGATCATGTGACTGCTCATGTGCTGATCAGGCAGCTGAGCAGCATGGATCCTGCGCCCAGCTGGCAAGAATCAGGCAGCTGAGCAGGCATGAATCCTGCGGCCCAGCTGGCGATTATCAGGCAGCTGAGCAGGCATGAATCCTGCGGCCCAGCTGGCGATTATCAGGCAGCTGAGCAGGCATGAATCCTGCGGCCCAGCTGGCGGTTATCAGGCAGCTGAGCAGGCATGAATCCTGCGGCCCAGCTGGCGGTTATCAGGCAGCTGAGCAGGCATGAATCCTGCGGCCCAGCTGGCGGTTATCAGGCAGCTGAGCAGGCATGAATCCTGCGGCCCAGCTGGCGGTTATCAGGCAGCTGAGCAGGCATGAATCCTGCGGCCCAGCTGGCGGTTATCAGGCAGCTGAGCAGGCATGAATCCTGCGGCCCAGCTGGCGGTTATCAGGCAGCTGAGCAGGCATGAATCCTGCGGCCCAGCTGGCGGTTATCAGGCAGCTGAGCAGGCATGAATCCTGCGGCCCAGCTGGCGGTTATCAGGCAGCTGAGCAGGCATGAATCCTGCGGCCCAGCTGGCGGTTATCAGGCAGCTGAGCAGGCATGAATCCTGCGGCCCAGCTGGCGGTTATCAGGCAGCTGAGCAGGCATGAATCCTGCGGCCCAGCTGGCGGTTATCAGGCAGCTGAGCAGGCATGAATCCTGCGGCCCAGCTGGCGGTTATCAGGCAGCTGAGCAGGCATGAATCCTGCGGCCCAGCTGGCGGTTATCAGGCAGCTGAGCAGGCATGAATCCTGCGGCCCAGCTGGCGGTTATCAGGCAGCTGAGCAGGCATGAATCCTGCGGCCCAGCTGGCGGTTATCAGGCAGCTGAGCAGGCATGAATCCTGCGGCCCAGCTGGCGATTATCAGGCAGCTGAGCAGGCATGAATCCTGCGCCCCAGCAGGCAGCTGATCAGGCATGCCTGCGGCTGAATCAGGCAGCTGAGCAGGCATGAATGTGCTGCCCAGTGCTGATCAGGCAGCTGAGCAGGCATGAATCCTGCGGCCCAGCTGGCGGAATCAGGCAGCTGAGCAGGCATGAATCCTGCGGCCCAGCTGGCGGTTATCAGGCAGCTGAGCAGGCATGAATCCTGCGGCCCAGCTGGCGGTTATCAGGCAGCTGAGCAGGCATGAATCCTGCGGCCCAGCTGGCGGTTATCAGGCAGCTGAGCAGGCATGAATCCTGCGGCCCAGCTGGCGGTTATCAGGCAGCTGAGCAGGCATGAATCCTGCGGCCCAGCTGGCGGTTATCAGGCAGCTGAGCAGGCATGAATCCTGCGGCCCAGCTGGCGGTTATCAGGCAGCTGAGCAGGCATGAATCCTGCGGCCCAGCTGGCGATTATCAGGCAGCTGAGCAGGCGCTGATCCCGCACCTCAGCAGGCACTGATCACGTGCCTGTCATGCAGTGATCAGGTGACTGAGAGGCGCTGATCATGTGACTGCTCATGTGCTGATCAGGCAGCTCTCCTGCACGGATCATGTGCCCAGCAGGCAAGAATCAGGCAGCTGAGCAGGCATGAATCCTGCGGCCCAGCTGGCGATTATCAGGCAGCTGAGCAGGCATGAATCCTGCGGCCCAGCTGGCGATTATCAGGCAGCTGAGCAGGCATGAATCCTGCGGCCCAGCTGGCGGTTATCAGGCAGCTGAGCAGGCATGAATCCTGCGGCCCAGCTGGCGGTTATCAGGCAGCTGAGCAGGCATGAATCCTGCGGCCCAGCTGGCGGTTATCAGGCAGCTGAGCAGGCATGAATCCTGCGGCCCAGCTGGCGGTTATCAGGCAGCTGAGCAGGCATGAATCCTGCGGCCCAGCTGGCGGTTATCAGGCAGCTGAGCAGGCATGAATCCTGCGGCCCAGCTGGCGGTTATCAGGCAGCTGAGCAGGCATGAATCCTGCGGCCCAGCTGGCGGTTATCAGGCAGCTGAGCAGGCATGAATCCTGCGGCCCAGCTGGCGGTTATCAGGCAGCTGAGCAGGCATGAATCCTGCGGCCCAGCTGGCGGTTATCAGGCAGCTGAGCAGGCATGAATCCTGCGGCCCAGCTGGCGGTTATCAGGCAGCTGAGCAGGCATGAATCCTGCGGCCCAGCTGGCGGTTATCAGGCAGCTGAGCAGGCATGAATCCTGCGGCCCAGCTGGCGGTTATCAGGCAGCTGAGCAGGCATGAATCCTGCGGCCCAGCTGGCGGTTATCAGGCAGCTGAGCAGGCATGAATCCTGCGGCCCAGCTGGCGGTTATCAGGCAGCTGAGCAGGCATGAATCCTGCGGCCCAGCTGGCGGTTATCAGGCAGCTGAGCAGGCATGAATCCTGCGGCCCAGCTGGCGGTTATCAGGCAGCTGAGCAGGCATGAATCCTGCGGCCCAGCTGGCGGTTATCAGGCAGCTGAGCAGGCATGAATCCTGCGGCCCAGCTGGCGGTTATCAGGCAGCTGAGCAGGCATGAATCCTGCGGCCCAGCTGGCGGTTATCAGGCAGCTGAGCAGGCATGAATCCTGCGGCCCAGCTGGCGGTTATCAGGCAGCTGAGCAGGCATGAATCCTGCGGCCCAGCTGGCGGTTATCAGGCAGCTGAGCAGGCATGAATCCTGCGGCCCAGCTGGCGGTTATCAGGCAGCTGAGCAGGCATGAATCCTGCGGCCCAGCTGGCGATTATCAGGCAGCTGAGCAGGCATGAATCCTGCGGCCCAGCTGGCACTGATCAGTGCCTGTCATGCAGCAGGCACTGAGAGGCGCTGATCATGTGACTGCTCATGTGCTGATCAGGCAGCTGAGCAGGCATGAATCCTGCGGCCCAGCTGGCGGTTATCAGGCAGCTGAGCAGGCATGAATCCTGCGGCCCAGCTGGCGATTATCAGGCAGCTGAGCAGGCATGAATCCTGCGGCCCAGCTGGCGGTTATCAGGCAGCTGAGCAGGCATGAATCCTGCGGCCCAGCTGGCGGTTATCAGGCAGCTGAGCAGGCATGAATCCTGCGGCCCAGCTGGCGGTTATCAGGCAGCTGAGCAGGCATGAATCCTGCGGCCCAGCTGGCGGTTATCAGGCAGCTGAGCAGGCATGAATCCTGCGGCCCAGCTGGCGGTTATCAGGCAGCTGAGCAGGCATGAATCCTGCGGCCCAGCTGGCGGTTATCAGGCAGCTGAGCAGGCATGAATCCTGCGGCCCAGCTGGCGGTTATCAGGCAGCTGAGCAGGCATGAATCCTGCGGCCCAGCTGGCGGTTATCAGGCAGCTGAGCAGGCATGAATCCTGCGGCCCAGCTGGCGGTTATCAGGCAGCTGAGCAGGCATGAATCCTGCGGCCCAGCTGGCGGTTATCAGGCAGCTGAGCAGGCATGAATCCTGCGGCCCAGCTGGCGGTTATCAGGCAGCTGAGCAGGCATGAATCCTGCGGCCCAGCTGGCGGTTATCAGGCAGCTGAGCAGGCATGAATCCTGCGGCCCAGCTGGCGGTTATCAGGCAGCTGAGCAGGCATGAATCCTGCGGCCCAGCTGGCGGTTATCAGGCAGCTGAGCAGGCATGAATCCTGCGGCCCAGCTGGCGGTTATCAGGCAGCTGAGCAGGCATGAATCCTGCGGCCCAGCTGGCGGTTATCAGGCAGCTGAGCAGGCATGAATCCTGCGGCCCAGCTGGCGGTTATCAGGCAGCTGAGCAGGCATGAATCCTGCGGCCCAGCTGGCGGTTATCAGGCAGCTGAGCAGGCATGAATCCTGCGGCCCAGCTGGCGGTTATCAGGCAGCTGAGCAGGCATGAATCCTGCGGCCCAGCTGGCGGTTATCAGGCAGCTGAGCAGGCATGAATCCTGCGGCCCAGCTGGCGGTTATCAGGCAGCTGAGCAGGCATGAATCCTGCGGCCCAGCTGGCGGTTATCAGGCAGCTGAGCAGGCATGAATCCTGCGGCCCAGCTGGCGGTTATCAGGCAGCTGAGCAGGCATGAATCCTGCGGCCCAGCTGGCGATTATCAGGCAGCTGAGCAGGCATGAATCCTGCAGGCACTGATCAGGTGCCTGTCATGCAGTGATCAGGTGACTGAGAGGCATGAATCCTGCGGCCCAGCTGGCGGATCAGGCAGCTGAGCAGGCATGAATCCTGCGGCCCAGCTGGCGTTATCAGGCAGCTGAGCAGGCATGAATCCTGCGGCCCAGCTGGCGGTTATCAGGCAGCTGAGCAGGCATGAATCCTGCGGCCCAGCTGGCGATTATCAGGCAGCTGAGCAGGCATGAATCCTGCGGCCCAGCTGGCGGTTATCAGGCAGCTGAGCAGGCATGAATCCTGCGGCCCAGCTGGCGGTTATCAGGCAGCTGAGCAGGCATGAATCCTGCGGCCCAGCTGGCGGTTATCAGGCAGCTGAGCAGGCATGAATCCTGCGGCCCAGCTGGCGATTATCAGGCAGCTGAGCAGGCATGAATCCTGCGGCCCAGCTGGCGATTATCAGGCAGCTGAGCAGGCGCTGATCCCGCACCTCAGCAGGCACTGATCACGTGCCTGTCATGCAGTGATCAGGTGACTGAGAGGCGCTGATCATGTGACTGCTCATGTGCTGATCAGGTAGCTCTCCTGCACGGATCATGTGCCTCAGCAGGCAAGAATCAAGCAGCTGAGCAGGCATGAATCCTGCGGCCCAGCTGGCGATTATCAGGCAGCTGAGCAGGCATGAATCCTGCGGCCCAGCTGGCGATTATCAGGCAGCTGAGCAGGCATGAATCCTGCGGCCCAGCTGGCGGTTATCAGGCAGCTGAGCAGGCATGAATCCTGCGGCCCAGCTGGCGGTTATCAGGCAGCTGAGCAGGCATGAATCCTGCGGCCCAGCTGGCGGTTATCAGGCAGCTGAGCAGGCATGAATCCTGCGGCCCAGCTGGCGGTTATCAGGCAGCTGAGCAGGCATGAATCCTGCGGCCCAGCTGGCGGTTATCAGGCAGCTGAGCAGGCATGAATCCTGCGGCCCAGCTGGCGGTTATCAGGCAGCTGAGCAGGCATGAATCCTGCGGCCCAGCTGGCGGTTATCAGGCAGCTGAGCAGGCATGAATCCTGCGGCCCAGCTGGCGGTTATCAGGCAGCTGAGCAGGCATGAATCCTGCGGCCCAGCTGGCGGTTATCAGGCAGCTGAGCAGGCATGAATCCTGCGGCCCAGCTGGCGGTTATCAGGCAGCTGAGCAGGCATGAATCCTGCGGCCCAGCTGGCGGTTATCAGGCAGCTGAGCAGGCATGAATCCTGCGGCCCAGCTGGCGGTTATCAGGCAGCTGAGCAGGCATGAATCCTGCGGCCCAGCTGGCGGTTATCAGGCAGCTGAGCAGGCATGAATCCTGCGGCCCAGCTGGCGGTTATCAGGCAGCTGAGCAGGCATGAATCCTGCGGCCCAGCTGGCGGTTATCAGGCAGCTGAGCAGGCATGAATCCTGCGGCCCAGCTGGCGGTTATCAGGCAGCTGAGCAGGCATGAATCCTGCGGCCCAGCTGGCGGTTATCAGGCAGCTGAGCAGGCATGAATCCTGCGGCCCAGCTGGCGGTTATCAGGCAGCTGAGCAGGCATGAATCCTGCGGCCCAGCTGGCGGTTATCAGGCAGCTGAGCAGGCATGAATCCTGCGGCCCAGCTGGCGGTTATCAGGCAGCTGAGCAGGCATGAATCCTGCGGCCCAGCTGGCGGTTATCAGGCAGCTGAGCAGGCATGAATCCTGCGGCCCAGCTGGCGGTTATCAGGCAGCTGAGCAGGCATGAATCCTGCGGCCCAGCTGGCGGTTATCAGGCAGCTGAGCAGGCATGAATCCTGCGGCCCAGCTGGCGGTTATCAGGCAGCTGAGCAGGCATGAATCCTGCGGCCCAGCTGGCGGTTATCAGGCAGCTGAGCAGGCATGAATCCTGCGGCCCAGCTGGCGGTTATCAGGCAGCTGAGCAGGCATGAATCCTGCGGCCCAGCTGGCGGTTATCAGGCAGCTGAGCAGGCATGAATCCTGCGGCCCAGCTGGCGGTTATCAGGCAGCTGAGCAGGCATGAATCCTGCGGCCCAGCTGGCGGTTATCAGGCAGCTGAGCAGGCATGAATCCTGCGGCCCAGCTGGCGGTTATCAGGCAGCTGAGCAGGCATGAATCCTGCGGCCCAGCTGGCGGTTATCAGGCAGCTGAGCAGGCATGAATCCTGCGGCCCAGCTGGCGGTTATCAGGCAGCTGAGCAGGCATGAATCCTGCGGCCCAGCTGGCGGTTATCAGGCAGCTGAGCAGGCATGAATCCTGCGGCCCAGCTGGCGGTTATCAGGCAGCTGAGCAGGCATGAATCCTGCGGCCCAGCTGGCGGTTATCAGGCAGCTGAGCAGGCATGAATCCTGCGGCCCAGCTGGCGGTTATCAGGCAGCTGAGCAGGCATGAATCCTGCGGCCCAGCTGGCGATTATCAGGCAGCTGAGCAGGCATGAATCCTGCGGCCCAGCTGGCGATTATCAGGCAGCTGAGCAGGCATGAATCCTGCGGCCCAGCTGGCGGTTATCAGGCAGCTGAGCAGGCATGAATCCTGCGGCCCAGCTGGCGCTGATCATGTGACTGCTCATGTGCTGATCAGGCAGCTCTCCTGCACGGATCATGTGCCTCAGCAGGCAAGAATCAGGCAGCTGAGCAGGCATGAATCCTGCGGCCCAGCTGGCGATCAGGCAGCTGAGCAGGCATGAATCCTGCGGCCCAGCTGGCGATTATCAGGCAGCTGAGCAGGCATGAATCCTGCGGCCCAGCTGGCGGTTATCAGGCAGCTGAGCAGGCATGAATCCTGCGGCCCAGCTGGCGGTTATCAGGCAGCTGAGCAGGCATGAATCCTGCGGCCCAGCTGGCGGTTATCAGGCAGCTGAGCAGGCATGAATCCTGCGGCCCAGCTGGCGGTTATCAGGCAGCTGAGCAGGCATGAATCCTGCGGCCCAGCTGGCGGTTATCAGGCAGCTGAGCAGGCATGAATCCTGCGGCCCAGCTGGCGGTTATCAGGCAGCTGAGCAGGCATGAATCCTGCGGCCCAGCTGGCGGTTATCAGGCAGCTGAGCAGGCATGAATCCTGCGGCCCAGCTGGCGGTTATCAGGCAGCTGAGCAGGCATGAATCCTGCGGCCCAGCTGGCGGTTATCAGGCAGCTGAGCAGGCATGAATCCTGCGGCCCAGCTGGCGGTTATCAGGCAGCTGAGCAGGCATGAATCCTGCGGCCCAGCTGGCGGTTATCAGGCAGCTGAGCAGGCATGAATCCTGCGGCCCAGCTGGCGGTTATCAGGCAGCTGAGCAGGCATGAATCCTGCGGCCCAGCTGGCGGTTATCAGGCAGCTGAGCAGGCATGAATCCTGCGGCCCAGCTGGCGGTTATCAGGCAGCTGAGCAGGCATGAATCCTGCGGCCCAGCTGGCGGTTATCAGGCAGCTGAGCAGGCATGAATCCTGCGGCCCAGCTGGCGGTTATCAGGCAGCTGAGCAGGCATGAATCCTGCGGCCCAGCTGGCGGTTATCAGGCAGCTGAGCAGGCATGAATCCTGCGGCCCAGCTGGCGGTTATCAGGCAGCTGAGCAGGCATGAATCCTGCGGCCCAGCTGGCGGTTATCAGGCAGCTGAGCAGGCATGAATCCTGCGGCCCAGCTGGCGGTTATCAGGCAGCTGAGCAGGCATGAATCCTGCGGCCCAGCTGGCGGTTATCAGGCAGCTGAGCAGGCATGAATCCTGCGGCCCAGCTGGCGGTTATCAGGCAGCTGAGCAGGCATGAATCCTGCGGCCCAGCTGGCGGTTATCAGGCAGCTGAGCAGGCATGAATCCTGCGGCCCAGCTGGCGGTTATCAGGCAGCTGAGCAGGCATGAATCCTGCGGCCCAGCTGGCGGTTATCAGGCAGCTGAGCAGGCATGAATCCTGCGGCCCAGCTGGCGGTTATCAGGCAGCTGAGCAGGCATGAATCCTGCGGCCCAGCTGGCGGTTATCAGGCAGCTGAGCAGGCATGAATCCTGCGGCCCAGCTGGCGGTTATCAGGCAGCTGAGCAGGCATGAATCCTGCGGCCCAGCTGGCGGTTATCAGGCAGCTGAGCAGGCATGAATCCTGCGGCCCAGCTGGCGGTTATCAGGCAGCTGAGCAGGCATGAATCCTGCGGCCCAGCTGGCGGTTATCAGGCAGCTGAGCAGGCATGAATCCTGCGGCCCAGCTGGCGGTTATCAGGCAGCTGAGCAGGCATGAATCCTGCGGCCCAGCTGGCGGTTATCAGGCAGCTGAGCAGGCATGAATCCTGCGGCCCAGCTGGCGGTTATCAGGCAGCTGAGCAGGCATGAATCCTGCGGCCCAGCTGGCGGTTATCAGGCAGCTGAGCAGGCATGAATCCTGCGGCCCAGCTGGCGGTTATCAGGCAGCTGAGCAGGCATGAATCCTGCGGCCCAGCTGGCGGTTATCAGGCAGCTGAGCAGGCATGAATCCTGCGGCCCAGCTGGCGGTTATCAGGCAGCTGAGCAGGCATGAATCCTGCGGCCCAGCTGGCGGTTATCAGGCAGCTGAGCAGGCATGAATCCTGCGGCCCAGCTGGCGGTTATCAGGCAGCTGAGCAGGCATGAATCCTGCGGCCCAGCTGGCGGTTATCAGGCAGCTGAGCAGGCATGAATCCTGCGGCCCAGCTGGCGGTTATCAGGCAGCTGAGCAGGCATGAATCCTGCGGCCCAGCTGGCGATTATCAGGCAGCTGAGCAGGCATGATCCCGCACCTCAGCAGGCACTGATCACGTGCCTGTCATGCAGTGATCAGGTGACTGAGAGGCGCTGATCATGTGACTGCTCATGTGCTGATCAGGCAGCTCTCCTGCACGGATCATGTGCCCAGCAGGCAAGAATCAGGCAGCTGAGCAGGCATGAATCCTGCGGCCCAGCTGGCGATTATCAGGCAGCTGAGCAGGCATGAATCCTGCGGCCCAGCTGGCGATTATCAGGCAGCTGAGCAGGCATGAATCCTGCGGCCCAGCTGGCGGTTATCAGGCAGCTGAGCAGGCATGAATCCTGCGGCCCAGCTGGCGGTTATCAGGCAGCTGAGCAGGCATGAATCCTGCGGCCCAGCTGGCGGTTATCAGGCAGCTGAGCAGGCATGAATCCTGCGGCCCAGCTGGCGGTTATCAGGCAGCTGAGCAGGCATGAATCCTGCGGCCCAGCTGGCGGTTATCAGGCAGCTGAGCAGGCATGAATCCTGCGGCCCAGCTGGCGGTTATCAGGCAGCTGAGCAGGCATGAATCCTGCGGCCCAGCTGGCGGTTATCAGGCAGCTGAGCAGGCATGAATCCTGCGGCCCAGCTGGCGGTTATCAGGCAGCTGAGCAGGCATGAATCCTGCGGCCCAGCTGGCGGTTATCAGGCAGCTGAGCAGGCATGAATCCTGCGGCCCAGCTGGCGGTTATCAGGCAGCTGAGCAGGCATGAATCCTGCGGCCCAGCTGGCGGTTATCAGGCAGCTGAGCAGGCATGAATCCTGCGGCCCAGCTGGCGGTTATCAGGCAGCTGAGCAGGCATGAATCCTGCGGCCCAGCTGGCGGTTATCAGGCAGCTGAGCAGGCATGAATCCTGCGGCCCAGCTGGCGGTTATCAGGCAGCTGAGCAGGCATGAATCCTGCGGCCCAGCTGGCGGTTATCAGGCAGCTGAGCAGGCATGAATCCTGCGGCCCAGCTGGCGGTTATCAGGCAGCTGAGCAGGCATGAATCCTGCGGCCCAGCTGGCGGTTATCAGGCAGCTGAGCAGGCATGAATCCTGCGGCCCAGCTGGCGGTTATCAGGCAGCTGAGCAGGCATGAATCCTGCGGCCCAGCTGGCGGTTATCAGGCAGCTGAGCAGGCATGAATCCTGCGGCCCAGCTGGCGGTTATCAGGCAGCTGAGCAGGCATGAATCCTGCGGCCCAGCTGGCGGTTATCAGGCAGCTGAGCAGGCATGAATCCTGCGGCCCAGCTGGCGGTTATCAGGCAGCTGAGCAGGCATGAATCCTGCGGCCCAGCTGGCGGTTATCAGGCAGCTGAGCAGGCATGAATCCTGCGGCCCAGCTGGCGGTTATCAGGCAGCTGAGCAGGCATGAATCCTGCGGCCCAGCTGGCGGTTATCAGGCAGCTGAGCAGGCATGAATCCTGCGGCCCAGCTGGCGGTTATCAGGCAGCTGAGCAGGCATGAATCCTGCGGCCCAGCTGGCGGTTATCAGGCAGCTGAGCAGGCATGAATCCTGCGGCCCAGCTGGCGGTTATCAGGCAGCTGAGCAGGCATGAATCCTGCGGCCCAGCTGGCGGTTATCAGGCAGCTGAGCAGGCATGAATCCTGCGGCCCAGCTGGCGGTTATCAGGCAGCTGAGCAGGCATGAATCCTGCGGCCCAGCTGGCGGTTATCAGGCAGCTGAGCAGGCATGAATCCTGCGGCCCAGCTGGCGGTTATCAGGCAGCTGAGCAGGCATGAATCCTGCGGCCCAGCTGGCGGTTATCAGGCAGCTGAGCAGGCATGAATCCTGCGGCCCAGCTGGCGGTTATCAGGCAGCTGAGCAGGCATGAATCCTGCGGCCCAGCTGGCGGTTATCAGGCAGCTGAGCAGGCATGAATCCTGCGGCCCAGCTGGCGGTTATCAGGCAGCTGAGCAGGCATGAATCCTGCGGCCCAGCTGGCGGTTATCAGGCAGCTGAGCAGGCATGAATCCTGCGGCCCAGCTGGCGGTTATCAGGCAGCTGAGCAGGCATGAATCCTGCGGCCCAGCTGGCGGTTATCAGGCAGCTGAGCAGGCATGAATCCTGCAGGCCCAGCCTGGCATGTTATCAGGCAGCTGAGCAGGCATGAATCCTGCGGCCCAGCTGGCGATCAGGCAGCTGAGCAGGCATGAATCCTGCGGCCCAGCTGGCGGTTATCAGGCAGCTGAGCAGGCATGAATCCTGCGGCCCAGCTGGCGGTTATCAGGCAGCTGAGCAGGCATGAATCCTGCGGCCCAGCTGGCGATTATCAGGCAGCTGAGCAGGCATGAATCCTGCGGCCCAGCTGGCGGTTATCAGGCAGCTGAGCAGGCATGAATCCTGCGGCCCAGCTGGCGGTTATCAGGCAGCTGAGCAGGCATGAATCCTGCGGCCCAGCTGGCGGTTATCAGGCAGCTGAGCAGGCATGAATCCTGCGGCCCAGCTGGCGGTTATCAGGCAGCTGAGCAGGCATGAATCCTGCGGCCCAGCTGGCGGTTATCAGGCAGCTGAGCAGGCATGAATCCTGCGGCCCAGCTGGCGATTATCAGGCAGCTGAGCAGGCATGAATCCTGCGGCCCAGCTGGCGATTATCAGGCAGCTGAGCAGGCATGATCCCGCACCTCAGCAGGCACTGATCACGTGCCTGTCATGCAGTGATCAGGTGACTGAGAGGCGCTGATCATGTGACTGCTCATGTGCTGATCAGGTAGCTCTCCTGCACGGATCATGTGCCTCAGCAGGCAAGAATCAGGCAGCTGAGCAGGCATGAATCCTGCGGCCCAGCTGGCGATTATCAGGCAGCTGAGCAGGCATGAATCCTGCGGCCCAGCTGGCGATTATCAGGCAGCTGAGCAGGCATGAATCCTGCGGCCCAGCTGGCGGTTATCAGGCAGCTGAGCAGGCATGAATCCTGCGGCCCAGCTGGCGGTTATCAGGCAGCTGAGCAGGCATGAATCCTGCGGCCCAGCTGGCGGTTATCAGGCAGCTGAGCAGGCATGAATCCTGCGGCCCAGCTGGCGGTTATCAGGCAGCTGAGCAGGCATGAATCCTGCGGCCCAGCTGGCGGTTATCAGGCAGCTGAGCAGGCATGAATCCTGCGGCCCAGCTGGCGGTTATCAGGCAGCTGAGCAGGCATGAATCCTGCGGCCCAGCTGGCGGTTATCAGGCAGCTGAGCAGGCATGAATCCTGCGGCCCAGCTGGCGGTTATCAGGCAGCTGAGCAGGCATGAATCCTGCGGCCCAGCTGGCGATTATCAGGCAGCTGAGCAGGCATGAATCCTGCGGCCCAGCTGGCTGTTATCAGGCAGCTGAGCAGGCATGATCCTGCGGCCCAGCTGGCGGTTATCAGGCAGCTGAGCAGGCATGAATCCTGCGGCCCAGCTGGCGGTTATCAGGCAGCTGAGCAGGCATGAATCCTGCGGCCCAGCTGGCGGTTATCAGGCAGCTGAGCAGGCATGAATCCTGCGGCCCAGCTGGCGGTTATCAGGCAGCTGAGCAGGCATGAATCCTGCGGCCCAGCTGGCGGTTATCAGGCAGCTGAGCAGGCATGAATCCTGCGGCCCAGCTGGCGGTTATCAGGCAGCTGAGCAGGCATGAATCCTGCGGCCCAGCTGGCGGTTATCAGGCAGCTGAGCAGGCATGAATCCTGCGGCCCAGCTGGCGGTTATCAGGCAGCTGAGCAGGCATGAATCCTGCGGCCCAGCTGGCGGTTATCAGGCAGCTGAGCAGGCATGAATCCTGCGGCCCAGCTGGCGGTTATCAGGCAGCTGAGCAGGCATGAATCCTGCGGCCCAGCTGGCGGTTATCAGGCAGCTGAGCAGGCATGAATCCTGCGGCCCAGCTGGCGGTTATCAGGCAGCTGAGCAGGCATG
This sequence comes from Bos javanicus, assembly GCF_032452875.1. Taxonomy (NCBI): domain Eukaryota; kingdom Metazoa; phylum Chordata; class Mammalia; order Artiodactyla; family Bovidae; genus Bos; species Bos javanicus. The sequence goes on from NW_026893887.1 coordinate 196,271, forward strand.
AATCCTGCGGCCCAGCTGGCGGTTATCAGGCAGCTGAGCAGGCATGAATCCTGCGGCCCAGCTGGCGGTTATCAGGCAGCTGAGCAGGCATGAATCCTGCGGCCCAGCTGGCGGTTATCAGGCAGCTGAGCAGGCATGAATCCTGCGGCCCAGCTGGCGGTTATCAGGCAGCTGAGCAGGCATGAATCCTGCGGCCCAGCTGGCGGTTATCAGGCAGCTGAGCAGGCATGAATCCTGCGGCCCAGCTGGCGGTTATCAGGCAGCTGAGCAGGCATGAATCCTGCGGCCCAGCTGGCGGTTATCAGGCAGCTGAGCAGGCATGAATCCTGCGGCCCAGCTGGCGGTTATCAGGCAGCTGAGCAGGCATGAATCCTGCGGCCCAGCTGGCGGTTATCAGGCAGCTGAGCAGGCATGAATCCTGCGGCCCAGCTGGCGATTATCAGGCAGCTGAGCAGGCATGAATCCTGCGGCCCAGCTGGCGGTTATCAGGCAGCTGAGCAGGCATGAATCCTGCGGCCCAGCTGGCGGTTATCAGGCAGCTGAGCAGGCATGAATCCTGCGGCCCAGCTGGCGGTTATCAGGCAGCTGAGCAGGCATGAATCCTGCGGCCCAGCTGGCGGTTATCAGGCAGCTGAGCAGGCATGAATCCTGCGGCCCAGCTGGCGGTTATCAGGCAGCTGAGCAGGCATGAATCCTGCGGCCCAGCTGGCGGTTATCAGGCAGCTGAGCAGGCATGAATCCTGCGGCCCAGCTGGCGGTTATCAGGCAGCTGAGCAGGCATGAATCCTGCGGCCCAGCTGGCGGTTATCAGGCAGCTGAGCAGGCATGAATCCTGCGGCCCAGCTGGCGGTTATCAGGCAGCTGAGCAGGCATGAATCCTGCGGCCCAGCTGGCGGTTATCAGGCAGCTGAGCAGGCATGAATCCTGCGGCCCAGCTGGCGGTTATCAGGCAGCTGAGCAGGCATGAATCCTGCGGCCCAGCTGGCGGTTATCAGGCAGCTGAGCAGGCATGAATCCTGCGGCCCAGCTGGCGGTTATCAGGCAGCTGAGCAGGCATGAATCCTGCGGCCCAGCTGGCGGTTATCAGGCAGCTGAGCAGGCATGAATCCTGCGGCCCAGCTGGCGATTATCAGGCAGCTGAGCAGGCATGATCCCGCACCCAGCAGGCACTGATCACGTGCCTGTCATGCAGTGATCAGGTGACTGAGAGGCATGAATGTGCTGCTCAGCTGCTGATCAGGCAGCTGAGCAGGCATGAATCCTGCGGCCCAGCTGGCGGAATCAGGCAGCTGAGCAGGCATGAATCCTGCGGCCCAGCTGGCGGTTATCAGGCAGCTGAGCAGGCATGAATCCTGCGGCCCAGCTGGCGATTATCAGGCAGCTGAGCAGGCATGAATCCTGCGGCCCAGCTGGCGGTTATCAGGCAGCTGAGCAGGCATGAATCCTGCGGCCCAGCTGGCGGTTATCAGGCAGCTGAGCAGGCATGAATCCTGCGGCCCAGCTGGCGGTTATCAGGCAGCTGAGCAGGCATGAATCCTGCGGCCCAGCTGGCGGTTATCAGGCAGCTGAGCAGGCATGAATCCTGCGGCCCAGCTGGCGGTTATCAGGCAGCTGAGCAGGCATGAATCCTGCGGCCCAGCTGGCGGTTATCAGGCAGCTGAGCAGGCATGAATCCTGCGGCCCAGCTGGCGGTTATCAGGCAGCTGAGCAGGCATGAATCCTGCGGCCCAGCTGGCGGTTATCAGGCAGCTGAGCAGGCATGAATCCTGCGGCCCAGCTGGCGGTTATCAGGCAGCTGAGCAGGCATGAATCCTGCGGCCCAGCTGGCGGTTATCAGGCAGCTGAGCAGGCATGAATCCTGCGGCCCAGCTGGCGGTTATCAGGCAGCTGAGCAGGCATGAATCCTGCGGCCCAGCTGGCGGTTATCAGGCAGCTGAGCAGGCATGAATCCTGCGGCCCAGCTGGCGGTTATCAGGCAGCTGAGCAGGCATGAATCCTGCGGCCCAGCTGGCGATTATCAGGCAGCTGAGCAGGCATGAATCCTGCGGCCCAGCTGGCACTGATCACGTGCTGTCATGCAGTGATCAGGTGACTGAGAGGCCTGATCATGGCTGCTCATGTGCTGATCAGGAGCTCTGCACGGATCATGCGCCCAGCTGGCGGAATCAGGCAGCTGAGCAGGCATGAATCCTGCGGCCCAGCTGGCGATTATCAGGCAGCTGAGCAGGCATGAATCCTGCGGCCCAGCTGGCGGTTATCAGGCAGCTGAGCAGGCATGAATCCTGCGGCCCAGCTGGCGGTTATCAGGCAGCTGAGCAGGCATGAATCCTGCGGCCCAGCTGGCGGTTATCAGGCAGCTGAGCAGGCATGAATCCTGCGGCCCAGCTGGCGGTTATCAGGCAGCTGAGCAGGCATGAATCCTGCGGCCCAGCTGGCGATTATCAGGCAGCTGAGCAGGCATGAATCCTGCGGCCCAGCTGGCGATTATCAGGCAGCTGAGCAGGCGCTGATCCCGCACCTCAGCAGGCACTGATCACGTGCCTGTCATGCAGTGATCAGGTGACTGAGAGGCGCTGATCATGTGACTGCTCATGTGCTGATCAGGTAGCTCTCCTGCACGGATCATGTGCCTCAGCAGGCAAGAATCAAGCAGCTGAGCAGGCATGAATCCTGCGGCCCAGCTGGCGATTATCAGGCAGCTGAGCAGGCATGAATCCTGCGGCCCAGCTGGCGATTATCAGGCAGCTGAGCAGGCATGAATCCTGCGGCCCAGCTGGCGGTTATCAGGCAGCTGAGCAGGCATGAATCCTGCGGCCCAGCTGGCGGTTATCAGGCAGCTGAGCAGGCATGAATCCTGCGGCCCAGCTGGCGGTTATCAGGCAGCTGAGCAGGCATGAATCCTGCGGCCCAGCTGGCGGTTATCAGGCAGCTGAGCAGGCATGAATCCTGCGGCCCAGCTGGCGGTTATCAGGCAGCTGAGCAGGCATGAATCCTGCGGCCCAGCTGGCGGTTATCAGGCAGCTGAGCAGGCATGAATCCTGCGGCCCAGCTGGCGGTTATCAGGCAGCTGAGCAGGCATGAATCCTGCGGCCCAGCTGGCGGTTATCAGGCAGCTGAGCAGGCATGAATCCTGCGGCCCAGCTGGCGGTTATCAGGCAGCTGAGCAGGCATGAATCCTGCGGCCCAGCTGGCGGTTATCAGGCAGCTGAGCAGGCATGAATCCTGCGGCCCAGCTGGCGGTTATCAGGCAGCTGAGCAGGCATGAATCCTGCGGCCCAGCTGGCGGTTATCAGGCAGCTGAGCAGGCATGAATCCTGCGGCCCAGCTGGCGGTTATCAGGCAGCTGAGCAGGCATGAATCCTGCGGCCCAGCTGGCGGTTATCAGGCAGCTGAGCAGGCATGAATCCTGCGGCCCAGCTGGCGGTTATCAGGCAGCTGAGCAGGCATGAATCCTGCGGCCCAGCTGGCGGTTATCAGGCAGCTGAGCAGGCATGAATCCTGCGGCCCAGCTGGCGGTTATCAGGCAGCTGAGCAGGCATGAATCCTGCGGCCCAGCTGGCGGTTATCAGGCAGCTGAGCAGGCATGAATCCTGCGGCCCAGCTGGCGGTTATCAGGCAGCTGAGCAGGCATGAATCCTGCGGCCCAGCTGGCGGTTATCAGGCAGCTGAGCAGGCATGAATCCTGCGGCCCAGCTGGCGGTTATCAGGCAGCTGAGCAGGCATGAATCCTGCGGCCCAGCTGGCGGTTATCAGGCAGCTGAGCAGGCATGAATCCTGCGGCCCAGCTGGCGGTTATCAGGCAGCTGAGCAGGCATGAATCCTGCGGCCCAGCTGGCGGTTATCAGGCAGCTGAGCAGGCATGAATCCTGCGGCCCAGCTGGCGGTTATCAGGCAGCTGAGCAGGCATGAATCCTGCGGCCCAGCTGGCGGTTATCAGGCAGCTGAGCAGGCATGAATCCTGCGGCCCAGCTGGCGGTTATCAGGCAGCTGAGCAGGCATGAATCCTGAGCAGGCATGAATCCTGCGGCCCAGCTGGCGGTTATCAGGCAGCTGAGCAGGCATGAATCCTGCGGCCCAGCTGGCGGTTATCAGGCAGCTGAGCAGGCATGAATCCTGCGGCCCAGCTGGCGGTTATCAGGCAGCTGAGCAGGCATGAATCCTGCGGCCCAGCTGGCGGTTATCAGGCAGCTGAGCAGGCATGAATCCTGCGGCCCAGCTGGCGGTTATCAGGCAGCTGAGCAGGCATGAATCCTGCGGCCCAGCTGGCGGTTATCAGGCAGCTGAGCAGGCATGAATCCTGCGGCCCAGCTGGCGGTTATCAGGCAGCTGAGCAGGCATGAATCCTGCGGCCCAGCTGGCGGTTATCAGGCAGCTGAGCAGGCATGAATCCTGCGGCCCAGCTGGCGGTTATCAGGCAGCTGAGCAGGCATGAATCCTGCGGCCCAGCTGGCGGTTATCAGGCAGCTGAGCAGGCATGAATCCTGCGGCCCAGCTGGCGGTTATCAGGCAGCTGAGCAGGCATGAATCCTGCGGCCCAGCTGGCGATTATCAGGCAGCTGAGCAGGCATGAATCCTGCGGCCCAGCTGGCACTGATCAGTGCCTGTCATGCAGTGATCAGGTGATGAGAGGCGCTGATCATGTGACTGCTCATGTGCTGATCAGGCAGCTGAGCAGGCATGAATCCTGCGCCCAGCTGGCGGAATCAGGCAGCTGAGCAGGCATGAATCCTGCGGCCCAGCTGGCGATTATCAGGCAGCTGAGCAGGCATGAATCCTGCGGCCCAGCTGGCGATTATCAGGCAGCTGAGCAGGCATGAATCCTGCGGCCCAGCTGGCGGTTATCAGGCAGCTGAGCAGGCATGAATCCTGCGGCCCAGCTGGCGGTTATCAGGCAGCTGAGCAGGCATGAATCCTGCGGCCCAGCTGGCGGTTATCAGGCAGCTGAGCAGGCATGAATCCTGCGGCCCAGCTGGCGGTTATCAGGCAGCTGAGCAGGCATGAATCCTGCGGCCCAGCTGGCGGTTATCAGGCAGCTGAGCAGGCATGAATCCTGCGGCCCAGCTGGCGGTTATCAGGCAGCTGAGCAGGCATGAATCCTGCGGCCCAGCTGGCGGTTATCAGGCAGCTGAGCAGGCATGAATCCTGCGGCCCAGCTGGCGATTATCAGGCAGCTGAGCAGGCATGAATCCTGCACCTCAGCAGGCACTGATCACGTGCCTGTCATGCAGTGATCAGGTGACTGAGAGGCGCTGATCATGTGACTGCTCATGTGCTGATCAGGCAGCTCTCCTGCACGGATCATGTGCCTCAGCAGGCAAGAATCAGGCAGCTGAGCAGGCATGAATCCTGCGGCCCAGCTGGCGATTATCAGGCAGCTGAGCAGGCATGAATCCTGCGGCCCAGCTGGCGGTTATCAGGCAGCTGAGCAGGCATGAATCCTGCGGCCCAGCTGGCGGTTATCAGGCAGCTGAGCAGGCATGAATCCTGCGGCCCAGCTGGCGGTTATCAGGCAGCTGAGCAGGCATGAATCCTGCGGCCCAGCTGGCGGTTATCAGGCAGCTGAGCAGGCATGAATCCTGCGGCCCAGCTGGCGGTTATCAGGCAGCTGAGCAGGCATGAATCCTGCGGCCCAGCTGGCGGTTATCAGGCAGCTGAGCAGGCATGAATCCTGCGGCCCAGCTGGCGGTTATCAGGCAGCTGAGCAGGCATGAATCCTGCGGCCCAGCTGGCGGTTATCAGGCAGCTGAGCAGGCATGAATCCTGCGGCCCAGCTGGCGGTTATCAGGCAGCTGAGCAGGCATGAATCCTGCGGCCCAGCTGGCGGTTATCAGGCAGCTGAGCAGGCATGAATCCTGCGGCCCAGCTGGCGGTTATCAGGCAGCTGAGCAGGCATGAATCCTGCGGCCCAGCTGGCGGTTATCAGGCAGCTGAGCAGGCATGAATCCTGCGGCCCAGCTGGCGGTTATCAGGCAGCTGAGCAGGCATGAATCCTGCGGCCCAGCTGGCGGTTATCAGGCAGCTGAGCAGGCATGAATCCTGCGGCCCAGCTGGCGATTATCAGGCAGCTGAGCAGGCATGAATCCTGCGGCCCAGCAGGCACTGATCACGTGCCTGTCATGCAGTGATCAGGTGACTGAGAGGCGCTGATCATGTGACTGCTCATGTGCTGATCAGGCAGCTGAGCAGCATGAATCCTGCGGCCCAGCTGGCGGAATCAGGCAGCTGAGCAGGCATGAATCCTGCGGCCCAGCTGGCGGTTATCAGGCAGCTGAGCAGGCATGAATCCTGCGGCCCAGCTGGCGATTATCAGGCAGCTGAGCAGGCATGAATCCTGCGGCCCAGCTGGCGGTTATCAGGCAGCTGAGCAGGCATGAATCCTGCGGCCCAGCTGGCGGTTATCAGGCAGCTGAGCAGGCATGAATCCTGCGGCCCAGCTGGCGGTTATCAGGCAGCTGAGCAGGCATGAATCCTGCGGCCCAGCTGGCGGTTATCAGGCAGCTGAGCAGGCATGAATCCTGCGGCCCAGCTGGCGGTTATCAGGCAGCTGAGCAGGCATGAATCCTGCGGCCCAGCTGGCGGTTATCAGGCAGCTGAGCAGGCATGAATCCTGCGGCCCAGCTGGCGGTTATCAGGCAGCTGAGCAGGCATGAATCCTGCGGCCCAGCTGGCGGTTATCAGGCAGCTGAGCAGGCATGAATCCTGCGGCCCAGCTGGCGGTTATCAGGCAGCTGAGCAGGCATGAATCCTGCGGCCCAGCTGGCGGTTATCAGGCAGCTGAGCAGGCATGAATCCTGCGGCCCAGCTGGCGGTTATCAGGCAGCTGAGCAGGCATGAATCCTGCGGCCCAGCTGGCGGTTATCAGGCAGCTGAGCAGGCATGAATCCTGCGGCCCAGCTGGCGGTTATCAGGCAGCTGAGCAGGCATGAATCCTGCGGCCCAGCTGGCGGTTATCAGGCAGCTGAGCAGGCATGAATCCTGCGGCCCAGCTGGCGGTTATCAGGCAGCTGAGCAGGCATGAATCCTGCGGCCCAGCTGGCGGTTATCAGGCAGCTGAGCAGGCATGAATCCTGCGGCCCAGCTGGCGGTTATCAGGCAGCTGAGCAGGCATGAATCCTGCGGCCCAGCTGGCGGTTATCAGGCAGCTGAGCAGGCATGAATCCTGCGGCCCAGCTGGCGGTTATCAGGCAGCTGAGCAGGCATGAATCCTGCGGCCCAGCTGGCGGTTATCAGGCAGCTGAGCAGGCATGAATCCTGCGGCCCAGCTGGCGGTTATCAGGCAGCTGAGCAGGCATGAATCCTGCGGCCCAGCTGGCGGTTATCAGGCAGCTGAGCAGGCATGAATCCTGCGGCCCAGCTGGCGGTTATCAGGCAGCTGAGCAGGCATGAATCCTGCGGCCCAGCTGGCGGTTATCAGGCAGCTGAGCAGGCATGAATCCTGCGGCCCAGCTGGCGGTTATCAGGCAGCTGAGCAGGCATGAATCCTGCGGCCCAGCTGGCGGTTATCAGGCAGCTGAGCAGGCATGAATCCTGCGGCCCAGCTGGCGGTTATCAGGCAGCTGAGCAGGCATGAATCCTGCGGCCCAGCTGGCGGTTATCAGGCAGCTGAGCAGGCATGAATCCTGCGGCCCAGCTGGCGGTTATCAGGCAGCTGAGCAGGCATGAATCCTGCGGCCCAGCTGGCGGTTATCAGGCAGCTGAGCAGGCATGAATCCTGCGGCCCAGCTGGCGGTTATCAGGCAGCTGAGCAGGCATGAATCCTGCGGCCCAGCTGGCGGTTATCAGGCAGCTGAGCAGGCATGAATCCTGCGGCCCAGCTGGCGATTATCAGGCAGCTGAGCAGGCATGAATCCTGCGGCCCAGCTGGCGGTTATCAGGCAGCTGAGCAGGCATGAATCCTGCGGCCCAGCTGGCGGTTATCAGGCAGCTGAGCAGGCATGAATCCTGCGGCCCAGCTGGCGGTTATCAGGCAGCTGAGCAGGCATGAATCCTGCGGCCCAGCTGGCGGTTATCAGGCAGCTGAGCAGGCATGAATCCTGCGGCCCAGCTGGCGGTTATCAGGCAGCTGAGCAGGCATGAATCCTGCGGCCCAGCTGGCGGTTATCAGGCAGCTGAGCAGGCATGAATCCTGCGGCCCAGCTGGCGGTTATCAGGCAGCTGAGCAGGCATGAATCCTGCGGCCCAGCTGGCGATTATCAGGCAGCTGAGCAGGCATGATCCTGCACCCAGCAGGCACTGATCACGTGCCTGTCATGCAGTGATCAGGTGACTGAGAGGCGCTGATCATGTGACTGCTCATGTGCTGATCAGGCAGCTGCACGGATCATGCGCCCAGCTGGCAAGAATCAGGCAGCTGAGCAGGCATGAATCCTGCGGCCCAGCTGGCGATTATCAGGCAGCTGAGCAGGCATGAATCCTGCGGCCCAGCTGGCGATTATCAGGCAGCTGAGCAGGCATGAATCCTGCGGCCCAGCTGGCGGTTATCAGGCAGCTGAGCAGGCATGAATCCTGCGGCCCAGCTGGCGGTTATCAGGCAGCTGAGCAGGCATGAATCCTGCGGCCCAGCTGGCGGTTATCAGGCAGCTGAGCAGGCATGAATCCTGCGGCCCAGCTGGCGGTTATCAGGCAGCTGAGCAGGCATGAATCCTGCGGCCCAGCTGGCGGTTATCAGGCAGCTGAGCAGGCATGAATCCTGCGGCCCAGCTGGCGGTTATCAGGCAGCTGAGCAGGCATGAATCCTGCGGCCCAGCTGGCGGTTATCAGGCAGCTGAGCAGGCATGAATCCTGCGGCCCAGCTGGCGGTTATCAGGCAGCTGAGCAGGCATGAATCCTGCGGCCCAGCTGGCGGTTATCAGGCAGCTGAGCAGGCATGAATCCTGCGGCCCAGCTGGCGGTTATCAGGCAGCTGAGCAGGCATGAATCCTGCGGCCCAGCTGGCGATTATCAGGCAGCTGAGCAGGCATGATCCCGCACCTCAGCAGGCACTGATCACGTGCCTGTCATGCAGTGATCAGGTGACTGAGAGGCGCTGATCATGTGACTGCTCATGTGCTGATCAGGTAGCTCTCAGCACGGATCATGTGCCCAGCAGGCAAGAATCAGGCAGCTGAGCAGGCATGAATCCTGCGGCCCAGCTGGCGATTATCAGGCAGCTGAGCAGGCATGAATCCTGCGGCCCAGCTGGCGATTATCAGGCAGCTGAGCAGGCATGAATCCTGCGGCCCAGCTGGCGGTTATCAGGCAGCTGAGCAGGCATGAATCCTGCGGCCCAGCTGGCGGTTATCAGGCAGCTGAGCAGGCATGAATCCTGCGGCCCAGCTGGCGGTTATCAGGCAGCTGAGCAGGCATGAATCCTGCGGCCCAGCTGGCGGTTATCAGGCAGCTGAGCAGGCATGAATCCTGCGGCCCAGCTGGCGGTTATCAGGCAGCTGAGCAGGCATGAATCCTGCGGCCCAGCTGGCGGTTATCAGGCAGCTGAGCAGGCATGAATCCTGCGGCCCAGCTGGCGGTTATCAGGCAGCTGAGCAGGCATGAATCCTGCGGCCCAGCTGGCGGTTATCAGGCAGCTGAGCAGGCATGAATCCTGCGGCCCAGCTGGCGGTTATCAGGCAGCTGAGCAGGCATGAATCCTGCGGCCCAGCTGGCGGTTATCAGGCAGCTGAGCAGGCATGAATCCTGCGGCCCAGCTGGCGGTTATCAGGCAGCTGAGCAGGCATGAATCCTGCGGCCCAGCTGGCGGTTATCAGGCAGCTGAGCAGGCATGAATCCTGCGGCCCAGCTGGCGGTTATCAGGCAGCTGAGCAGGCATGAATCCTGCGGCCCAGCTGGCGGTTATCAGGCAGCTGAGCAGGCATGAATCCTGCGGCCCAGCTGGCGGTTATCAGGCAGCTGAGCAGGCATGAATCCTGCGGCCCAGCTGGCGGTTATCAGGCAGCTGAGCAGGCATGAATCCTGCGGCCCAGCTGGCGGTTATCAGGCAGCTGAGCAGGCATGAATCCTGCGGCCCAGCTGGCGGTTATCAGGCAGCTGAGCAGGCATGAATCCTGCGGCCCAGCTGGCGGTTATCAGGCAGCTGAGCAGGCATGAATCCTGCGGCCCAGCTGGCGGTTATCAGGCAGCTGAGCAGGCATGAATCCTGCGGCCCAGCTGGCGGTTATCAGGCAGCTGAGCAGGCATGAATCCTGCGGCCCAGCTGGCGGTTATCAGGCAGCTGAGCAGGCATGAATCCTGCGGCCCAGCTGGCGATTATCAGGCAGCTGAGCAGGCATGAATCCTGCGGCCCAGCTGGCGGTTATCAGGCAGCTGAGCAGGCATGAATCCTGCGGCCCAGCTGGCGGTTATCAGGCAGCTGAGCAGGCATGAATCCTGCGGCCCAGCTGGCGATTATCAGGCAGCTGAGCAGGCATGAATCCTGCGGCCCAGCTGGCGATTATCAGGCAGCTGAGCAGGCATGAATCCTGCGGCCCAGCTGGCGATTATCAGGCAGCTGAGCAGGCATGAATCCTGCGGCCCAGCTGGCGGTTATCAGGCAGCTGAGCAGGCATGAATCCTGCGGCCCAGCTGGCGGTTATCAGGCAGCTGAGCAGGCATGAATCCTGCGGCCCAGCTGGCGGTTATCAGGCAGCTGAGCAGGCATGAATCCTGCGGCCCAGCTGGCGGTTATCAGGCAGCTGAGCAGGCATGAATCCTGCGGCCCAGCTGGCGGTTATCAGGCAGCTGAGCAGGCATGAATCCTGCGGCCCAGCTGGCGGTTATCAGGCAGCTGAGCAGGCATGAATCCTGCGGCCCAGCTGGCGGTTATCAGGCAGCTGAGCAGGCATGAATCCTGCGGCCCAGCTGGCGGTTATCAGGCAGCTGAGCAGGCATGAATCCTGCGGCCCAGCTGGCGGTTATCAGGCAGCTGAGCAGGCATGAATCCTGCGGCCCAGCTGGCGGTTATCAGGCAGCTGAGCAGGCATGAATCCTGCGGCCCAGCTGGCGGTTATCAGGCAGCTGAGCAGGCATGAATCCTGCGGCCCAGCTGGCGATTATCAGGCAGCTGAGCAGGCATGAATCCTGCGGCCCAGCAGGCACTGATCAGTGCCTGTCATGCAGTGATCAGGTGACTGAGAGGCGCTGATCATGTGACTGCTCATGTGCTGATCAGGCAGCTGAGCAGGCATGAATCCTGCGGCCCAGCTGGCGGAATCAGGCAGCTGAGCAGGCATGAATCCTGCGGCCCAGCTGGCGATTATCAGGCAGCTGAGCAGGCATGAATCCTGCGGCCCAGCTGGCGATTATCAGGCAGCTGAGCAGGCATGAATCCTGCGGCCCAGCTGGCGGTTATCAGGCAGCTGAGCAGGCATGAATCCTGCGGCCCAGCTGGCGGTTATCAGGCAGCTGAGCAGGCATGAATCCTGCGGCCCAGCTGGCGGTTATCAGGCAGCTGAGCAGGCATGAATCCTGCGGCCCAGCTGGCGGTTATCAGGCAGCTGAGCAGGCATGAATCCTGCGGCCCAGCTGGCGGTTATCAGGCAGCTGAGCAGGCATGAATCCTGCGGCCCAGCTGGCGGTTATCAGGCAGCTGAGCAGGCATGAATCCTGCGGCCCAGCTGGCGGTTATCAGGCAGCTGAGCAGGCATGAATCCTGCGGCCCAGCTGGCGATTATCAGGCAGCTGAGCAGGCATGAATCCTGCGGCCCAGCTGGCACTGATCAGGCAGCTGAGCAGGTGATGAAGCCTGCGGACTGCTCATGGCTGATCAGGCAGCTGAGCCTGAATCATGTGCCCAGCTGGCGAATCAGGCAGCTGAGCAGGCATGAATCCTGCGGCCCAGCTGGCGATTATCAGGCAGCTGAGCAGGCATGAATCCTGCGGCCCAGCTGGCGGTTATCAGGCAGCTGAGCAGGCATGAATCCTGCGGCCCAGCTGGCGGTTATCAGGCAGCTGAGCAGGCATGAATCCTGCGGCCCAGCTGGCGATTATCAGCTGCATCAGGCAGCTGAGCAGGCATGAATCCTGCGGCCCAGCTGGCGGTTATCAGGCAGCTGAGCAGGCATGAATCCTGCGGCCCAGCTGGCGGTTATCAGGCAGCTGAGCAGGCATGAATCCTGCGGCCCAGCTGGCGGTTATCAGGCAGCTGAGCAGGCATGAATCCTGCGGCCCAGCTGGCGGTTATCAGGCAGCTGAGCAGGCATGAATCCTGCGGCCCAGCTGGCGGTTATCAGGCAGCTGAGCAGGCATGAATCCTGCGGCCCAGCTGGCGGTTATCAGGCAGCTGAGCAGGCATGAATCCTGCGGCCCAGCTGGCGGTTATCAGGCAGCTGAGCAGGCATGAATCCTGCGGCCCAGCTGGCGGTTATCAGGCAGCTGAGCAGGCATGAATCCTGCGGCCCAGCTGGCGGTTATCAGGCAGCTGAGCAGGCATGAATCCTGCGGCCCAGCTGGCGGTTATCAGGCAGCTGAGCAGGCATGAATCCTGCGGCCCAGCTGGCGGTTATCAGGCAGCTGAGCAGGCATGAATCCTGCGGCCCAGCTGGCGATTATCAGGCAGCTGAGCAGGCATGAATCCTGCGGCCCAGCTGGCGATTATCAGGCAGCTGAGCAGGCATGATCCCGCACCTCAGCAGGCACTGATCACGTGCCTGTCATGCAGTGATCAGGTGACTGAGAGGCGCTGATCATGTGACTGCTCATGTGCTGATCAGGTAGCTCTCCTGCACGGATCATGTGCCTCAGCAGGCAAGAATCAGGCAGCTGAGCAGGCATGAATCCTGCGGCCCAGCTGGCGATTATCAGGCAGCTGAGCAGGCATGAATCCTGCGGCCCAGCTGGCGGTTATCAGGCAGCTGAGCAGGCATGAATCCTGCGGCCCAGCTGGCGGTTATCAGGCAGCTGAGCAGGCATGAATCCTGCGGCCCAGCTGGCGGTTATCAGGCAGCTGAGCAGGCATGAATCCTGCGGCCCAGCTGGCGGTTATCAGGCAGCTGAGCAGGCATGAATCCTGCGGCCCAGCTGGCGGTTATCAGGCAGCTGAGCAGGCATGAATCCTGCGGCCCAGCTGGCGGTTATCAGGCAGCTGAGCAGGCATGAATCCTGCGGCCCAGCTGGCGGTTATCAGGCAGCTGAGCAGGCATGAATCCTGCGGCCCAGCTGGCGGTTATCAGGCAGCTGAGCAGGCATGAATCCTGCGGCCCAGCTGGCGGTTATCAGGCAGCTGAGCAGGCATGAATCCTGCGGCCCAGCTGGCGGTTATCAGGCAGCTGAGCAGGCATGAATCCTGCGGCCCAGCTGGCATCAGGCAGCTGAGCAGGCATGAATCCTGCGGCCCAGCTGGCGGTTATCAGGCAGCTGAGCAGGCATGAATCCTGCGGCCCAGCTGGCGGTTATCAGGCAGCTGAGCAGGCATGAATCCTGCGGCCCAGCTGGCGGTTATCAGGCAGCTGAGCAGGCATGAATCCTGCGGCCCAGCTGGCGGTTATCAGGCAGCTGAGCAGGCATGAATCCTGCGGCCCAGCTGGCGGTTATCAGGCAGCTGAGCAGGCATGAATCCTGCGGCCCAGCTGGCGGTTATCAGGCAGCTGAGCAGGCATGAATCCTGCGGCCCAGCTGGCGGTTATCAGGCAGCTGAGCAGGCATGAATCCTGCGGCCCAGCTGGCGGTTATCAGGCAGCTGAGCAGGCATGAATCCTGCGGCCCAGCTGGCGGTTATCAGGCAGCTGAGCAGGCATGAATCCTGCGGCCCAGCTGGCGATTATCAGGCAGCTGAGCAGGCGCTGATCCCGCACCTCAGCAGGCACTGATCACGTGCCTGTCATGCAGTGATCAGGTGACTGAGAGGCGCTGATCATGTGACTGCTCATGTGCTGATCAGGCAGCTCTCCTGCACGGATCATGTGCCCAGCAGGCAAGAATCAGGCAGCTGAGCAGGCATGAATCCTGCGGCCCAGCTGGCGATTATCAGGCAGCTGAGCAGGCATGAATCCTGCGGCCCAGCTGGCGATTATCAGGCAGCTGAGCAGGCATGAATCCTGCGGCCCAGCTGGCGGTTATCAGGCAGCTGAGCAGGCATGAATCCTGCGGCCCAGCTGGCGGTTATCAGGCAGCTGAGCAGGCATGAATCCTGCGGCCCAGCTGGCGGTTATCAGGCAGCTGAGCAGGCATGAATCCTGCGGCCCAGCTGGCGGTTATCAGGCAGCTGAGCAGGCATGAATCCTGCGGCCCAGCTGGCGGTTATCAGGCAGCTGAGCAGGCATGAATCCTGCGGCCCAGCAGGCACTGATCAGTGCCTGCTGAGCAGGCATGAGAGGCAGCTGATCAGCTGCTGATCAGGCAGCTGAGCAGGCATGAATCCTGCGGCCCAGCTGGCGGTTATCAGGCAGCTGAGCAGGCATGAATCCTGCGGCCCAGCTGGCGATTATCAGGCAGCTGAGCAGGCATGAATCCTGCGGCCCAGCTGGCGATCAGGCAGGCAGTGAGCAGGCATGAATCCTGCGGCCCAGCTGGCGGTTATCAGGCAGCTGAGCAGGCATGAATCCTGCGGCCCAGCTGGCGGTTATCAGGCAGCTGAGCAGGCATGAATCCTGCGGCCCAGCTGGCGGTTATCAGGCAGCTGAGCAGGCATGAATCCTGCGGCCCAGCTGGCGGTTATCAGGCAGCTGAGCAGGCATGAATCCTGCGGCCCAGCTGGCGGTTATCAGGCAGCTGAGCAGGCATGAATCCTGCGGCCCAGCTGGCGGTTATCAGGCAGCTGAGCAGGCATGAATCCTGCGGCCCAGCTGGCGGTTATCAGGCAGCTGAGCAGGCATGAATCCTGCGGCCCAGCTGGCGGTTATCAGGCAGCTGAGCAGGCATGAATCCTGCGGCCCAGCTGGCGGTTATCAGGCAGCTGAGCAGGCATGAATCCTGCGGCCCAGCTGGCGGTTATCAGGCAGCTGAGCAGGCATGAATCCTGCGGCCCAGCTGGCGATTATCAGGCAGCTGAGCAGGCATGAATCCTGCGGCCCAGCTGGCGATTATCAGGCAGCTGAGCAGGCGCTGATCCCGCACCTCAGCAGGCACTGATCACGTGCCTGTCATGCAGTGATCAGGTGACTGAGAGGCGCTGATCATGTGACTGCTCATGTGCTGATCAGGTAGCTCTCCTGCACGGATCATGTGCCTCAGCAGGCAAGAATCAGGCAGCTGAGCAGGCATGAATCCTGCGGCCCAGCTGGCGATTATCAGGCAGCTGAGCAGGCATGAATCCTGCGGCCCAGCTGGCGATTATCAGGCAGCTGAGCAGGCATGAATCCTGCGGCCCAGCTGGCGGTTATCAGGCAGCTGAGCAGGCATGAATCCTGCGGCCCAGCTGGCGGTTATCAGGCAGCTGAGCAGGCATGAATCCTGCGGCCCAGCTGGCGGTTATCAGGCAGCTGAGCAGGCATGAATCCTGCGGCCCAGCTGGCGGTTATCAGGCAGCTGAGCAGGCATGAATCCTGCGGCCCAGCTGGCGGTTATCAGGCAGCTGAGCAGGCATGAATCCTGCGGCCCAGCTGGCGGTTATCAGGCAGCTGAGCAGGCATGAATCCTGCGGCCCAGCTGGCGGTTATCAGGCAGCTGAGCAGGCATGAATCCTGCGGCCCAGCTGGCGGTTATCAGGCAGCTGAGCAGGCATGAATCCTGCGGCCCAGCTGGCGGTTATCAGGCAGCTGAGCAGGCATGAATCCTGCGGCCCAGCTGGCGGTTATCAGGCAGCTGAGCAGGCATGAATCCTGCGGCCCAGCTGGCGGTTATCAGGCAGCTGAGCAGGCATGAATCCTGCGGCCCAGCTGGCGGTTATCAGGCAGCTGAGCAGGCATGAATCCTGCGGCCCAGCTGGCGGTTATCAGGCAGCTGAGCAGGCATGAATCCTGCGGCCCAGCTGGCGGTTATCAGGCAGCTGAGCAGGCATGAATCCTGCGGCCCAGCTGGCGGTTATCAGGCAGCTGAGCAGGCATGAATCCTGCGGCCCAGCTGGCGGTTATCAGGCAGCTGAGCAGGCATGAATCCTGCGGCCCAGCTGGCGGTTATCAGGCAGCTGAGCAGGCATGAATCCTGCGGCCCAGCTGGCGATTATCAGGCAGCTGAGCAGGCATGAATCCTGCGGCCCAGCTGGCGATTATCAGGCAGCTGAGCAGGCATGAATCCTGCACCCAGCAGGCACTGATCAGTGCCTGTCATGCAGTGATCAGGTGACTGAGAGGCGCTGATCATGTGACTGCTCATGTGCTGATCAGGCAGCTGAGCAGCATGGATCATGTGCCCAGCTGGCAAGAATCAGGCAGCTGAGCAGGCATGAATCCTGCGGCCCAGCTGGCGATTATCAGGCAGCTGAGCAGGCATGAATCCTGCGGCCCAGCTGGCGATTATCAGGCAGCTGAGCAGGCATGAATCCTGCGGCCCAGCTGGCGGTTATCAGGCAGCTGAGCAGGCATGAATCCTGCGGCCCAGCTGGCGGTTATCAGGCAGCTGAGCAGGCATGAATCCTGCGGCCCAGCTGGCGGTTATCAGGCAGCTGAGCAGGCATGAATCCTGCGGCCCAGCTGGCGGTTATCAGGCAGCTGAGCAGGCATGAATCCTGCGGCCCAGCTGGCGGTTATCAGGCAGCTGAGCAGGCATGAATCCTGCGGCCCAGCTGGCGGTTATCAGGCAGCTGAGCAGGCATGAATCCTGCGGCCCAGCTGGCGGTTATCAGGCAGCTGAGCAGGCATGAATCCTGCGGCCCAGCTGGCGGTTATCAGGCAGCTGAGCAGGCATGAATCCTGCGGCCCAGCTGGCGGTTATCAGGCAGCTGAGCAGGCATGAATCCTGCGGCCCAGCTGGCGGTTATCAGGCAGCTGAGCAGGCATGAATCCTGCGGCCCAGCTGGCGGTTATCAGGCAGCTGAGCAGGCATGAATCCTGCGGCCCAGCTGGCGGTTATCAGGCAGCTGAGCAGGCATGAATCCTGCGGCCCAGCTGGCGGTTATCAGGCAGCTGAGCAGGCATGAATCCTGCGGCCCAGCTGGCGGTTATCAGGCAGCTGAGCAGGCATGAATCCTGCGGCCCAGCTGGCGGTTATCAGGCAGCTGAGCAGGCATGAATCCTGCGGCCCAGCTGGCGGTTATCAGGCAGCTGAGCAGGCATGAATCCTGCGGCCCAGCTGGCGGTTATCAGGCAGCTGAGCAGGCATGAATCCTGCGGCCCAGCTGGCGGTTATCAGGCAGCTGAGCAGGCATGAATCCTGCGGCCCAGCTGGCGGTTATCAGGCAGCTGAGCAGGCATGAATCCTGCGGCCCAGCTGGCGGTTATCAGGCAGCTGAGCAGGCATGAATCCTGCGGCCCAGCTGGCGGTTATCAGGCAGCTGAGCAGGCATGAATCCTGCGGCCCAGCTGGCGGTTATCAGGCAGCTGAGCAGGCATGAATCCTGCGGCCCAGCTGGCGGTTATCAGGCAGCTGAGCAGGCATGAATCCTGCGGCCCAGCTGGCGGTTATCAGGCAGCTGAGCAGGCATGAATCCTGCGGCCCAGCTGGCGGTTATCAGGCAGCTGAGCAGGCATGAATCCTGCGGCCCAGCTGGCGATTATCAGGCAGCTGAGCAGGCATGAATCCTGCACCCAGCAGGCACTGATCAGTGCCTGTCATGCAGTGATCAGGTGACTGAGAGGCGCTGATCATGTGACTGCTCATGTGCTGATCAGGCAGCTGAGCAGCATGGATCCTGCGCCCAGCTGGCGGAATCAGGCAGCTGAGCAGGCATGAATCCTGCGGCCCAGCTGGCGGTTATCAGGCAGCTGAGCAGGCATGAATCCTGCGGCCCAGCTGGCGATTATCAGGCAGCTGAGCAGGCATGAATCCTGCGGCCCAGCTGGCGGTTATCAGGCAGCTGAGCAGGCATGAATCCTGCGGCCCAGCTGGCGGTTATCAGGCAGCTGAGCAGGCATGAATCCTGCGGCCCAGCTGGCGGTTATCAGGCAGCTGAGCAGGCATGAATCCTGCGGCCCAGCTGGCGGTTATCAGGCAGCTGAGCAGGCATGAATCCTGCGGCCCAGCTGGCGATTATCAGGCAGCTGAGCAGGCATGATCCCGCACCCAGCAGGCACTGATCACGTGCCTGTCATGCAGTGATCAGGTGACTGAGAGGCGCTGATCATGTGACTGCTCATGTGCTGATCAGGCAGCTCTCCAGCACGAATCATGCGCCCAGCAGGCGGAATCAGGCAGCTGAGCAGGCATGAATCCTGCGGCCCAGCTGGCGATTATCAGGCAGCTGAGCAGGCATGAATCCTGCGGCCCAGCTGGCGATTATCAGGCAGCTGAGCAGGCATGAATCCTGCGGCCCAGCTGGCGGTTATCAGGCAGCTGAGCAGGCATGAATCCTGCGGCCCAGCTGGCGGTTATCAGGCAGCTGAGCAGGCATGAATCCTGCGGCCCAGCTGGCGGTTATCAGGCAGCTGAGCAGGCATGAATCCTGCGGCCCAGCTGGCGGTTATCAGGCAGCTGAGCAGGCATGAATCCTGCGGCCCAGCTGGCGGTTATCAGGCAGCTGAGCAGGCATGAATCCTGCGGCCCAGCTGGCGGTTATCAGGCAGCTGAGCAGGCATGAATCCTGCGGCCCAGCTGGCGGTTATCAGGCAGCTGAGCAGGCATGAATCCTGAATCCTGCGGCCCAGCTGGCGGTTATCAGGCAGCTGAGCAGGCATGAATCCTGCGGCCCAGCTGGCGGTTATCAGGCAGCTGAGCAGGCATGAATCCTGCGGCCCAGCTGGCGGTTATCAGGCAGCTGAGCAGGCATGAATCCTGCGGCCCAGCTGGCGGTTATCAGGCAGCTGAGCAGGCATGAATCCTGCGGCCCAGCTGGCGGTTATCAGGCAGCTGAGCAGGCATGAATCCTGCGGCCCAGCTGGCGGTTATCAGGCAGCTGAGCAGGCATGAATCCTGCGGCCCAGCTGGCGGTTATCAGGCAGCTGAGCAGGCATGAATCCTGCGGCCCAGCTGGCGGTTATCAGGCAGCTGAGCAGGCATGAATCCTGCGGCCCAGCTGGCGGTTATCAGGCAGCTGAGCAGGCATGAATCCTGCGGCCCAGCTGGCGGTTATCAGGCAGCTGAGCAGGCATGAATCCTGCGGCCCAGCTGGCGGTTATCAGGCAGCTGAGCAGGCATGAATCCTGCGGCCCAGCTGGCGGTTATCAGGCAGCTGAGCAGGCATGAATCCTGCGGCCCAGCTGGCGGTTATCAGGCAGCTGAGCAGGCATGAATCCTGCGGCCCAGCTGGCGGTTATCAGGCAGCTGAGCAGGCATGAATCCTGCGGCCCAGCTGGCGGTTATCAGGCAGCTGAGCAGGCATGAATCCTGCGGCCCAGCTGGCGATTATCAGGCAGCTGAGCAGGCATGAATCCTGCGGCCCAGCTGGCGATTATCAGGCAGCTGAGCAGGCATGAATCCTGCGGCCCAGCTGGCACTGATCACGTGCCTGTCATGCAGTGATCAGGTGACTGAGAGGCGCTGATCATGTGACTGCTCATGTGCTGATCAGGCAGCTGAGCAGGCATGAATCCTGCGGCCCAGCTGGCAAGAATCAGGCAGCTGAGCAGGCATGAATCCTGCGGCCCAGCTGGCGATTATCAGGCAGCTGAGCAGGCATGAATCCTGCGGCCCAGCTGGCGATTATCAGGCAGCTGAGCAGGCATGAATCCTGCGGCCCAGCTGGCGGTTATCAGGCAGCTGAGCAGGCATGAATCCTGCGGCCCAGCTGGCGGTTATCAGGCAGCTGAGCAGGCATGAATCCTGCGGCCCAGCTGGCGGTTATCAGGCAGCTGAGCAGGCATGAATCCTGCGGCCCAGCTGGCGGTTATCAGGCAGCTGAGCAGGCATGAATCCTGCGGCCCAGCTGGCGGTTATCAGGCAGCTGAGCAGGCATGAATCCTGCGGCCCAGCTGGCGGTTATCAGGCAGCTGAGCAGGCATGAATCCTGCGGCCCAGCTGGCGGTTATCAGGCAGCTGAGCAGGCATGAATCCTGCGGCCCAGCTGGCGGTTATCAGGCAGCTGAGCAGGCATGAATCCTGCGGCCCAGCTGGCGGTTATCAGGCAGCTGAGCAGGCATGAATCCTGCGGCCCAGCTGGCGGTTATCAGGCAGCTGAGCAGGCATGAATCCTGCGGCCCAGCTGGCGGTTATCAGGCAGCTGAGCAGGCATGAATCCTGCGGCCCAGCTGGCGGTTATCAGGCAGCTGAGCAGGCATGAATCCTGCGGCCCAGCTGGCGGTTATCAGGCAGCTGAGCAGGCATGAATCCTGCGGCCCAGCTGGCGGTTATCAGGCAGCTGAGCAGGCATGAATCCTGCGGCCCAGCTGGCGGTTATCAGGCAGCTGAGCAGGCATGAATCCTGCGGCCCAGCTGGCGATCAGGCAGCTGAGCAGGCATGAATCCTGCGGCCCAGCTGGCGATTATCAGGCAGCTGAGCAGGCATGAATCCTGCGGCCCAGCAGGCACTGATCAGTGCCTGTCATGCAGTGATCAGGTGATGAGAGGCGCTGATCATGTGACTGCTCATGTGCTGATCAGGCAGCTGAGCAGGCATGAATCCTGCGGCCCAGCTGGCGGAATCAGGCAGCTGAGCAGGCATGAATCCTGCGGCCCAGCTGGCGATTATCAGGCAGCTGAGCAGGCATGAATCCTGCGGCCCAGCTGGCGATTATCAGGCAGCTGAGCAGGCATGAATCCTGCGGCCCAGCTGGCGGTTATCAGGCAGCTGAGCAGGCATGAATCCTGCGGCCCAGCTGGCGGTTATCAGGCAGCTGAGCAGGCATGAATCCTGCGGCCCAGCTGGCGGTTATCAGGCAGCTGAGCAGGCATGAATCCTGCGGCCCAGCTGGCGGTTATCAGGCAGCTGAGCAGGCATGAATCCTGCGGCCCAGCTGGCGGTTATCAGGCAGCTGAGCAGGCATGAATCCTGCGGCCCAGCTGGCGGTTATCAGGCAGCTGAGCAGGCATGAATCCTGCGGCCCAGCTGGCGATTATCAGGCAGCTGAGCAGGCATGAATCCTGCAGGCACTGATCACGTGCCTGTCATGCAGTGATCAGGCACTGAGAGGCGCTGATCATGTGACTGCTCATGTGCTGATCAGGCAGCTGAGCAGCATGAATCCTGTGCCCAGCTGGCAAGAATCAGGCAGCTGAGCAGGCATGAATCCTGCGGCCCAGCTGGCGATTATCAGGCAGCTGAGCAGGCATGAATCCTGCGGCCCAGCTGGCGGTTATCAGGCAGCTGAGCAGGCATGAATCCTGCGGCCCAGCTGGCGGTTATCAGGCAGCTGAGCAGGCATGAATCCTGCGGCCCAGCTGGCGGTTATCAGGCAGCTGAGCAGGCATGAATCCTGCGGCCCAGCTGGCGGTTATCAGGCAGCTGAGCAGGCATGAATCCTGCGGCCCAGCTGGCGGTTATCAGGCAGCTGAGCAGGCATGAATCCTGCGGCCCAGCTGGCGGTTATCAGGCAGCTGAGCAGGCATGAATCCTGCGGCCCAGCTGGCGGTTATCAGGCAGCTGAGCAGGCATGAATCCTGCGGCCCAGCTGGCGGTTATCAGGCAGCTGAGCAGGCATGAATCCTGCGGCCCAGCTGGCGGTTATCAGGCAGCTGAGCAGGCATGAATCCTGCGGCCCAGCTGGCGGTTATCAGGCAGCTGAGCAGGCATGAATCCTGCGGCCCAGCTGGCGGTTATCAGGCAGCTGAGCAGGCATGAATCCTGCGGCCCAGCTGGCGATTATCAGGCAGCTGAGCAGGCATGAATCCTGCGGCCCAGCTGGCGATTATCAGGCAGCTGAGCAGGCGCTGATCCCGCACCCAGCAGGCACTGATCACGTGCCTGTCATGCAGTGATCAGGTGACTGAGAGGCGCTGATCATGTGACTGCTCATGTGCTGATCAGGTAGCTCTCCTGCACGGATCATGTGCCTCAGCAGGCAAGAATCAGCAGCTGAGCAGGCATGAATCCTGCGGCCCAGCTGGCGATTATCAGGCAGCTGAGCAGGCATGAATCCTGCGGCCCAGCTGGCGATTATCAGGCAGCTGAGCAGGCATGAATCCTGCGGCCCAGCTGGCGGTTATCAGGCAGCTGAGCAGGCATGAATCCTGCGGCCCAGCTGGCGGTTATCAGGCAGCTGAGCAGGCATGAATCCTGCGGCCCAGCTGGCGGTTATCAGGCAGCTGAGCAGGCATGAATCCTGCGGCCCAGCTGGCGGTTATCAGGCAGCTGAGCAGGCATGAATCCTGCGGCCCAGCTGGCGGTTATCAGGCAGCTGAGCAGGCATGAATCCTGCGGCCCAGCTGGCGGTTATCAGGCAGCTGAGCAGGCATGAATCCTGCGGCCCAGCTGGCGGTTATCAGGCAGCTGAGCAGGCATGAATCCTGCGGCCCAGCTGGCGGTTATCAGGCAGCTGAGCAGGCATGAATCCTGCGGCCCAGCTGGCGGTTATCAGGCAGCTGAGCAGGCATGAATCCTGCGGCCCAGCTGGCGGTTATCAGGCAGCTGAGCAGGCATGAATCCTGCGGCCCAGCTGGCGGTTATCAGGCAGCTGAGCAGGCATGAATCCTGCGGCCCAGCTGGCGGTTATCAGGCAGCTGAGCAGGCATGAATCCTGCGGCCCAGCTGGCGGTTATCAGGCAGCTGAGCAGGCATGAATCCTGCGGCCCAGCTGGCGGTTATCAGGCAGCTGAGCAGGCATGAATCCTGCGGCCCAGCTGGCGGTTATCAGGCAGCTGAGCAGGCATGAATCCTGCGGCCCAGCTGGCGGTTATCAGGCAGCTGAGCAGGCATGAATCCTGCGGCCCAGCTGGCGGTTATCAGGCAGCTGAGCAGGCATGAATCCTGCGGCCCAGCTGGCGGTTATCAGGCAGCTGAGCAGGCATGAATCCTGCGGCCCAGCTGGCGGTTATCAGGCAGCTGAGCAGGCATGAATCCTGCGGCCCAGCTGGCGGTTATCAGGCAGCTGAGCAGGCATGAATCCTGCGGCCCAGCTGGCGGATCAGGCAGCTGAGCAGGCATGAATCCTGCGGCCCAGCTGGCGGTTATCAGGCAGCTGAGCAGGCATGAATCCTGCGGCCCAGCTGGCGGTTATCAGGCAGCTGAGCAGGCATGAATCCTGCGGCCCAGCTGGCGGTTATCAGGCAGCTGAGCAGGCATGAATCCTGCGGCCCAGCTGGCGGTTATCAGGCAGCTGAGCAGGCATGAATCCTGCGGCCCAGCTGGCGGTTATCAGGCAGCTGAGCAGGCATGAATCCTGCGGCCCAGCTGGCGGTTATCAGGCAGCTGAGCAGGCATGAATCCTGCGGCCCAGCTGGCGGTTATCAGGCAGCTGAGCAGGCATGAATCCTGCGGCCCAGCTGGCGGTTATCAGGCAGCTGAGCAGGCATGAATCCTGCGGCCCAGCTGGCGGTTATCAGGCAGCTGAGCAGGCATGAATCCTGCGGCCCAGCTGGCGGTTATCAGGCAGCTGAGCAGGCATGAATCCTGCGGCCCAGCTGGCGGTTATCAGGCAGCTGAGCAGGCATGAATCCTGCGGCCCAGCTGGCGGTTATCAGGCAGCTGAGCAGGCATGAATCCGGCGGCCCAGCTGGCGATTATCAGGCAGCTGAGCAGGCATGAATCCTGCGGCCCAGCAGGCACTGATCAGGTGCCTGTCATGCAGTGATCAGGTGACTGAGAGGCGCTGATCATGTGACTGCTCATGTGCTGATCAGGTAGCTCCTGCATGATCATGTGCCCAGCTGGCGGTTATCAGGCAGCTGAGCAGGCATGAATCCTGCGGCCCAGCTGGCGATTATCAGGCAGCTGAGCAGGCATGAATCCTGCGGCCCAGCTGGCGATTATCAGGCAGCTGAGCAGGCATGAATCCTGCGGCCCAGCTGGCGGTTATCAGGCAGCTGAGCAGGCATGAATCCTGCGGCCCAGCTGGCGGTTATCAGGCAGCTGAGCAGGCATGAATCCTGCGGCCCAGCTGGCGGTTATCAGGCAGCTGAGCAGGCATGAATCCTGCGGCCCAGCTGGCGATTATCAGGCAGCTGAGCAGGCATGAATCCTGCGGCCCAGCTGGCGGTGATCAGGCAGCTGCAGCAGGCATGAAGGCGCTGATCAGCTGGCATGTTATCAGGCAGCTGAGCAGGCATGAATCCTGCGGCCCAGCTGGCGGAATCAGGCAGCTGAGCAGGCATGAATCCTGCGGCCCAGCTGGCGATTATCAGGCAGCTGAGCAGGCATGAATCCTGCGGCCCAGCTGGCGGTTATCAGGCAGCTGAGCAGGCATGAATCCTGCGGCCCAGCTGGCGGTTATCAGGCAGCTGAGCAGGCATGAATCCTGCGGCCCAGCTGGCGGTTATCAGGCAGCTGAGCAGGCATGAATCCTGCGGCCCAGCTGGCGGTTATCAGGCAGCTGAGCAGGCATGAATCCTGCGGCCCAGCTGGCGGTTATCAGGCAGCTGAGCAGGCATGAATCCTGCGGCCCAGCTGGCGGTTATCAGGCAGCTGAGCAGGCATGAATCCTGCGGCCCAGCTGGCGGTTATCAGGCAGCTGAGCAGGCATGAATCCTGCGGCCCAGCTGGCGGTTATCAGGCAGCTGAGCAGGCATGAATCCTGCGGCCCAGCTGGCGGTTATCAGGCAGCTGAGCAGGCATGAATCCTGCGGCCCAGCTGGCGATTATCAGGCAGCTGAGCAGGCATGAATCCCGCACCCAGCAGGCACTGATCAGGTGCCTGAGCATGCAGTGATCAGGCTGAGAGGCTGATCATGGCTGCTCATGTGCTGATCAGGCCTCCTGCGGATCATGGCATCAGGCAGCTGAGCAGGCATGAATCCTGCGGCCCAGCTGGCGATTATCAGGCAGCTGAGCAGGCATGAATCCTGCGGCCCAGCTGGCGGTTATCAGGCAGCTGAGCAGGCATGAATCCTGCGGCCCAGCTGGCGGTTATCAGGCAGCTGAGCAGGCATGAATCCTGCGGCCCAGCTGGCGGTTATCAGGCAGCTGAGCAGGCATGAATCCTGCGGCCCAGCTGGCGGTTATCAGGCAGCTGAGCAGGCATGAATCCTGCGGCCCAGCTGGCGGTTATCAGGCAGCTGAGCAGGCATGAATCCTGCGGCCCAGCTGGCGGTTATCAGGCAGCTGAGCAGGCATGAATCCTGCGGCCCAGCTGGCGGTTATCAGGCAGCTGAGCAGGCATGAATCCTGCGGCCCAGCTGGCGGTTATCAGGCAGCTGAGCAGGCATGAATCCTGCGGCCCAGCTGGCGGTTATCAGGCAGCTGAGCAGGCATGAATCCTGCGGCCCAGCTGGCGGTTATCAGGCAGCTGAGCAGGCATGAATCCTGCGGCCCAGCTGGCGGTTATCAGGCAGCTGAGCAGGCATGAATCCTGCGGCCCAGCTGGCGGTTATCAGGCAGCTGAGCAGGCATGAATCCTGCGGCCCAGCTGGCGGTTATCAGGCAGCTGAGCAGGCATGAATCCTGCGGCCCAGCTGGCGGTTATCAGGCAGCTGAGCAGGCATGAATCCTGCGGCCCAGCTGGCGGTTATCAGGCAGCTGAGCAGGCATGAATCCTGCGGCCCAGCTGGCGGTTATCAGGCAGCTGAGCAGGCATGAATCCTGCGGCCCAGCTGGCGGTTATCAGGCAGCTGAGCAGGCATGAATCCTGCGGCCCAGCTGGCGGTTATCAGGCAGCTGAGCAGGCATGAATCCTGCGGCCCAGCTGGCGGTTATCAGGCAGCTGAGCAGGCATGAATCCTGCGGCCCAGCTGGCGGTTATCAGGCAGCTGAGCAGGCATGAATCCTGCGGCCCAGCTGGCGGTTATCAGGCAGCTGAGCAGGCATGAATCCTGCGGCCCAGCTGGCGGTTATCAGGCAGCTGAGCAGGCATGAATCCTGCGGCCCAGCTGGCGGTTATCAGGCAGCTGAGCAGGCATGAATCCTGCGGCCCAGCTGGCGGTTATCAGGCAGCTGAGCAGGCATGAATCCTGCGGCCCAGCTGGCGGTTATCAGGCAGCTGAGCAGGCATGAATCCTGCGGCCCAGCTGGCGGTTATCAGGCAGCTGAGCAGGCATGAATCCTGCGGCCCAGCTGGCGGTTATCAGGCAGCTGAGCAGGCATGAATCCTGCGGCCCAGCTGGCGGTTATCAGGCAGCTGAGCAGGCATGAATCCTGCGGCCCAGCTGGCGGTTATCAGGCAGCTGAGCAGGCATGAATCCTGCGGCCCAGCTGGCGGTTATCAGGCAGCTGAGCAGGCATGAATCCTGCGGCCCAGCTGGCGGTTATCAGGCAGCTGAGCAGGCATGAATCCTGCGGCCCAGCTGGCGGTTATCAGGCAGCTGAGCAGGCATGAATCCTGCGGCCCAGCTGGCGGTTATCAGGCAGCTGAGCAGGCATGAATCCTGCGGCCCAGCTGGCGGTTATCAGGCAGCTGAGCAGGCATGAATCCTGCGGCCCAGCTGGCGGTTATCAGGCAGCTGAGCAGGCATGAATCCTGCGGCCCAGCTGGCGGTTATCAGGCAGCTGAGCAGGCATGAATCCTGCGGCCCAGCTGGCGATTATCAGGCAGCTGAGCAGGCATGAATCCTGCGGCCCAGCTGGCGATTATCAGGCAGCTGAGCAGGCGCTGATCCCGCACCTCAGCAGGCACTGATCACGTGCCTGTCATGCAGTGATCAGGTGACTGAGAGGCGCTGATCATGTGACTGCTCATGTGCTGATCAGGCAGCTCTCCTGCACGGATCATGTGCCTCAGCAGGCAAGAATCAAGCAGCTGAGCAGGCATGAATCCTGCGGCCCAGCTGGCGATTATCAGGCAGCTGAGCAGGCATGAATCCTGCGGCCCAGCTGGCGATTATCAGGCAGCTGAGCAGGCATGAATCCTGCGGCCCAGCTGGCGGTTATCAGGCAGCTGAGCAGGCATGAATCCTGC
Organism: Bos javanicus; assembly: GCF_032452875.1. Lineage (NCBI taxonomy): Eukaryota > Metazoa > Chordata > Mammalia > Artiodactyla > Bovidae > Bos > Bos javanicus. Next base: position 223,189 of record NW_026893887.1, read on the forward strand.
GGCCCAGCTGGCGGTTATCAGGCAGCTGAGCAGGCATGAATCCTGCGGCCCAGCTGGCGGTTATCAGGCAGCTGAGCAGGCATGAATCCTGCGGCCCAGCTGGCGGTTATCAGGCAGCTGAGCAGGCATGAATCCTGCGGCCCAGCTGGCGGTTATCAGGCAGCTGAGCAGGCATGAATCCTGCGGCCCAGCTGGCGGTTATCAGGCAGCTGAGCAGGCATGAATCCTGCGGCCCAGCTGGCGGTTATCAGGCAGCTGAGCAGGCATGAATCCTGCGGCCCAGCTGGCGGTTATCAGGCAGCTGAGCAGGCATGAATCCTGCGGCCCAGCTGGCGGTTATCAGGCAGCTGAGCAGGCATGAATCCTGCGGCCCAGCTGGCGGTTATCAGGCAGCTGAGCAGGCATGAATCCTGCGGCCCAGCTGGCGGTTATCAGGCAGCTGAGCAGGCATGAATCCTGCGGCCCAGCTGGCGGTTATCAGGCAGCTGAGCAGGCATGAATCCTGCGGCCCAGCTGGCGGTTATCAGGCAGCTGAGCAGGCATGAATCCTGCGGCCCAGCTGGCGGTTATCAGGCAGCTGAGCAGGCATGAATCCTGCGGCCCAGCTGGCGGTTATCAGGCAGCTGAGCAGGCATGAATCCTGCGGCCCAGCTGGCGGTTATCAGGCAGCTGAGCAGGCATGAATCCTGCGGCCCAGCTGGCGGTTATCAGGCAGCTGAGCAGGCATGAATCCTGCGGCCCAGCTGGCGGTTATCAGGCAGCTGAGCAGGCATGAATCCTGCGGCCCAGCTGGCGGTTATCAGGCAGCTGAGCAGGCATGAATCCTGCGGCCCAGCTGGCGGTTATGGCAGGCATGAATCCTGCGGCCCAGCTGGCGGTTATCAGGCAGCTGAGCAGGCATGAATCCTGCGGCCCAGCTGGCGGTTATCAGGCAGCTGAGCAGGCATGAATCCTGCGGCCCAGCTGGCGATTATCAGGCAGCTGAGCAGGCATGAATCCTGCGGCCCAGCTGGCGGTTATCAGGCAGCATGAGCAGGCATGAAGGCGCTGATCAGGCTGCCAGCTGATCAGGTTGCAGGATCAGAGCAGGCATGAATCCTGCGGCCCAGCTGGCGGTTATCAGGCAGCTGAGCAGGCATGAATCCTGCGGCCCAGCTGGCGGTTATCAGGCAGCTGAGCAGGCATGAATCCTGCGGCCCAGCTGGCGGTTATCAGGCAGCTGAGCAGGCATGAATCCTGCGGCCCAGCTGGCGGTTATCAGGCAGCTGAGCAGGCATGAATCCTGCGGCCCAGCTGGCGGTTATCAGGCAGCTGAGCAGGCATGAATCCTGCGGCCCAGCTGGCGGTTATCAGGCAGCTGAGCAGGCATGAATCCTGCGGCCCAGCTGGCGATTATCAGGCAGCTGAGCAGGCATGATCCTGCACCCAGCAGGCACTGATCACGTGCCTGTCATGCAGTGATCAGGTGACTGAGAGGCGCTGATCATGTGACTGCTCATGTGCTGATCAGGCAGCTCTCCTGCACGGATCATGTGCCCAGCTGGCAAGAATCAGGCAGCTGAGCAGGCATGAATCCTGCGGCCCAGCTGGCGATTATCAGGCAGCTGAGCAGGCATGAATCCTGCGGCCCAGCTGGCGATTATCAGGCAGCTGAGCAGGCATGAATCCTGCGGCCCAGCTGGCGGTTATCAGGCAGCTGAGCAGGCATGAATCCTGCGGCCCAGCTGGCGGTTATCAGGCAGCTGAGCAGGCATGAATCCTGCGGCCCAGCTGGCGGTTATCAGGCAGCTGAGCAGGCATGAATCCTGCGGCCCAGCTGGCGGTTATCAGGCAGCTGAGCAGGCATGAATCCTGCGGCCCAGCTGGCGGTTATCAGGCAGCTGAGCAGGCATGAATCCTGCGGCCCAGCTGGCGGTTATCAGGCAGCTGAGCAGGCATGAATCCTGCGGCCCAGCTGGCGGTTATCAGGCAGCTGAGCAGGCATGAATCCTGCGGCCCAGCTGGCGGTTATCAGGCAGCTGAGCAGGCATGAATCCTGCGGCCCAGCTGGCGGTTATCAGGCAGCTGAGCAGGCATGAATCCTGCGGCCCAGCTGGCGGTTATCAGGCAGCTGAGCAGGCATGAATCCTGCGGCCCAGCTGGCGGTTATCAGGCAGCTGAGCAGGCATGAATCCTGCGGCCCAGCTGGCGGTTATCAGGCAGCTGAGCAGGCATGAATCCTGCGGCCCAGCTGGCGGTTATCAGGCAGCTGAGCAGGCATGAATCCTGCGGCCCAGCTGGCGGTTATCAGGCAGCTGAGCAGGCATGAATCCTGCGGCCCAGCTGGCGGTTATCAGGCAGCTGAGCAGGCATGAATCCTGCGGCCCAGCTGGCGGTTATCAGGCAGCTGAGCAGGCATGAATCCTGCGGCCCAGCTGGCGGTTATCAGGCAGCTGAGCAGGCATGAATCCTGCGGCCCAGCTGGCGGTTATCAGGCAGCTGAGCAGGCATGAATCCTGCGGCCCAGCTGGCGGTTATCAGGCAGCTGAGCAGGCATGAATCCTGCGGCCCAGCTGGCGGTTATCAGGCAGCTGAGCAGGCATGAATCCTGCGGCCCAGCTGGCGGTTATCAGGCAGCTGAGCAGGCATGAATCCTGCGGCCCAGCTGGCGGTTATCAGGCAGCTGAGCAGGCATGAATCCTGCGGCCCAGCTGGCGGTTATCAGGCAGCTGAGCAGGCATGAATCCTGCGGCCCAGCTGGCGGTTATCAGGCAGCTGAGCAGGCATGAATCCTGCGGCCCAGCTGGCGGTTATCAGGCAGCTGAGCAGGCATGAATCCTGCGGCCCAGCTGGCGGTTATCAGGCAGCTGAGCAGGCATGAATCCTGCGGCCCAGCTGGCGGTTATCAGGCAGCTGAGCAGGCATGAATCCTGCGGCCCAGCTGGCGGTTATCAGGCAGCTGAGCAGGCATGAATCCTGCGGCCCAGCTGGCGATTATCAGGCAGCTGAGCAGGCATGAATCCTGCGGCCCAGCTGGCGATTATCAGGCAGCTGAGCAGGCGCTGATCCCGCACCTCAGCAGGCACTGATCACGTGCCTGTCATGCAGTGATCAGGTGACTGAGAGGCGCTGATCATGTGACTGCTCATGTGCTGATCAGGTAGCTCTCCTGCACGGATCATGTGCCTCAGCAGGCAAGAATCAAGCAGCTGAGCAGGCATGAATCCTGCGGCCCAGCTGGCGATTATCAGGCAGCTGAGCAGGCATGAATCCTGCGGCCCAGCTGGCGATTATCAGGCAGCTGAGCAGGCATGAATCCTGCGGCCCAGCTGGCGGTTATCAGGCAGCTGAGCAGGCATGAATCCTGCGGCCCAGCTGGCGGTTATCAGGCAGCTGAGCAGGCATGAATCCTGCGGCCCAGCTGGCGGTTATCAGGCAGCTGAGCAGGCATGAATCCTGCGGCCCAGCTGGCGGTTATCAGGCAGCTGAGCAGGCATGAATCCTGCGGCCCAGCTGGCGGTTATCAGGCAGCTGAGCAGGCATGAATCCTGCGGCCCAGCTGGCGGTTATCAGGCAGCTGAGCAGGCATGAATCCTGCGGCCCAGCTGGCGGTTATCAGGCAGCTGAGCAGGCATGAATCCTGCGGCCCAGCTGGCGGTTATCAGGCAGCTGAGCAGGCATGAATCCTGCGGCCCAGCTGGCGGTTATCAGGCAGCTGAGCAGGCATGAATCCTGCGGCCCAGCTGGCGGTTATCAGGCAGCTGAGCAGGCATGAATCCTGCGGCCCAGCTGGCGGTTATCAGGCAGCTGAGCAGGCATGAATCCTGCGGCCCAGCTGGCGGTTATCAGGCAGCTGAGCAGGCATGAATCCTGCGGCCCAGCTGGCGGTTATCAGGCAGCTGAGCAGGCATGAATCCTGCGGCCCAGCTGGCGGTTATCAGGCAGCTGAGCAGGCATGAATCCTGCGGCCCAGCTGGCGGTTATCAGGCAGCTGAGCAGGCATGAATCCTGCGGCCCAGCTGGCGGTTATCAGGCAGCTGAGCAGGCATGAATCCTGCGGCCCAGCTGGCGGTTATCAGGCAGCTGAGCAGGCATGAATCCTGCGGCCCAGCTGGCGATCAGGCAGCTGAGCAGGCATGAAGGCCTGCGGCCCAGCTGATCAGGTTCTCCTGCGGCAGCTGCAGGCAGGCATGAATCCTGCGGCCCAGCTGGCGGTTATCAGGCAGCTGAGCAGGCATGAATCCTGCGGCCCAGCTGGCGGTTATCAGGCAGCTGAGCAGGCATGAATCCTGCGGCCCAGCTGGCGGTTATCAGGCAGCTGAGCAGGCATGAATCCTGCGGCCCAGCTGGCGGTTATCAGGCAGCTGAGCAGGCATGAATCCTGCGGCCCAGCTGGCGGTTATCAGGCAGCTGAGCAGGCATGAATCCTGCGGCCCAGCTGGCGGTTATCAGGCAGCTGAGCAGGCATGAATCCTGCGGCCCAGCTGGCGGTTATCAGGCAGCTGAGCAGGCATGAATCCTGCGGCCCAGCTGGCGGTTATCAGGCAGCTGAGCAGGCATGAATCCTGCGGCCCAGCTGGCGATTATCAGGCAGCTGAGCAGGCATGAATCCTGCGGCCCAGCAGGCACTGATCAGTGCCTGTCATGCAGCAGGTGACTGAGAGGCGCTGATCATGTGACTGCTCATGTGCTGATCAGGCAGCTGAGCAGGCATGAATCCTGCGGCCCAGCTGGCGGAATCAGGCAGCTGAGCAGGCATGAATCCTGCGGCCCAGCTGGCGATTATCAGGCAGCTGAGCAGGCATGAATCCTGCGGCCCAGCTGGCGGTTATCAGGCAGCTGAGCAGGCATGAATCCTGCGGCCCAGCTGGCGGTTATCAGGCAGCTGAGCAGGCATGAATCCTGCGGCCCAGCTGGCGGTTATCAGGCAGCTGAGCAGGCATGAATCCTGCGGCCCAGCTGGCGGTTATCAGGCAGCTGAGCAGGCATGAATCCTGCGGCCCAGCTGGCGGTTATCAGGCAGCTGAGCAGGCATGAATCCTGCGGCCCAGCTGGCGGTTATCAGGCAGCTGAGCAGGCATGAATCCTGCGGCCCAGCTGGCGGTTATCAGGCAGCTGAGCAGGCATGAATCCTGCGGCCCAGCTGGCGGTTATCAGGCAGCTGAGCAGGCATGAATCCTGCGGCCCAGCTGGCGGTTATCAGGCAGCTGAGCAGGCATGAATCCTGCGGCCCAGCTGGCGGTTATCAGGCAGCTGAGCAGGCATGAATCCTGCGGCCCAGCTGGCGGTTATCAGGCAGCTGAGCAGGCATGAATCCTGCGGCCCAGCTGGCGGTTATCAGGCAGCTGAGCAGGCATGAATCCTGCGGCCCAGCTGGCGGTTATCAGGCAGCTGAGCAGGCATGAATCCTGCGGCCCAGCAGGCACTGATCAGTGCCTGTCATGCAGTGATCAGGCACTGAGAGGCGCTGATCATGTGACTGCTCATGTGCTGATCAGGCAGCTGAGCAGGCATGAATCCTGCGGCCCAGCTGGCGGAATCAGGCAGCTGAGCAGGCATGAATCCTGCGGCCCAGCTGGCGATTATCAGGCAGCTGAGCAGGCATGAATCCTGCGGCCCAGCTGGCGGTTATCAGGCAGCTGAGCAGGCATGAATCCTGCGGCCCAGCTGGCGGTTATCAGGCAGCTGAGCAGGCATGAATCCTGCGGCCCAGCTGGCGGTTATCAGGCAGCTGAGCAGGCATGAATCCTGCGGCCCAGCTGGCGGTTATCAGGCAGCTGAGCAGGCATGAATCCTGCGGCCCAGCTGGCGGTTATCAGGCAGCTGAGCAGGCATGAATCCTGCGGCCCAGCTGGCGGTTATCAGGCAGCTGAGCAGGCATGAATCCTGCGGCCCAGCTGGCGGTTATCAGGCAGCTGAGCAGGCATGAATCCTGCGGCCCAGCTGGCGGTTATCAGGCAGCTGAGCAGGCATGAATCCTGCGGCCCAGCTGGCGGTTATCAGGCAGCTGAGCAGGCATGAATCCTGCGGCCCAGCTGGCGGTTATCAGGCAGCTGAGCAGGCATGAATCCTGCGGCCCAGCTGGCGGTTATCAGGCAGCTGAGCAGGCATGAATCCTGCGGCCCAGCTGGCGGTTATCAGGCAGCTGAGCAGGCATGAATCCTGCGGCCCAGCTGGCGGTTATCAGGCAGCTGAGCAGGCATGAATCCTGCGGCCCAGCTGGCGGTTATCAGGCAGCTGAGCAGGCATGAATCCTGCGGCCCAGCTGGCGGTTATCAGGCAGCTGAGCAGGCATGAATCCTGCGGCCCAGCTGGCGGTTATCAGGCAGCTGAGCAGGCATGAATCCTGCGGCCCAGCTGGCGGTTATCAGGCAGCTGAGCAGGCATGAATCCTGCGGCCCAGCTGGCGGTTATCAGGCAGCTGAGCAGGCATGAATCCTGCGGCCCAGCTGGCGGTTATCAGGCAGCTGAGCAGGCATGAATCCTGCGGCCCAGCTGGCGGTTATCAGGCAGCTGAGCAGGCATGAATCCTGCGGCCCAGCTGGCGGTTATCAGGCAGCTGAGCAGGCATGAATCCTGCGGCCCAGCTGGCGGTTATCAGGCAGCTGAGCAGGCATGAATCCTGCGGCCCAGCTGGCGGTTATCAGGCAGCTGAGCAGGCATGAATCCTGCGGCCCAGCTGGCGGTTATCAGGCAGCTGAGCAGGCATGAATCCTGCGGCCCAGCTGGCGGTTATCAGGCAGCTGAGCAGGCATGAATCCTGCGGCCCAGCTGGCGATTATCAGGCAGCTGAGCAGGCGCTGATCCCGCACCTCAGCAGGCACTGATCACGTGCCTGTCATGCAGTGATCAGGTGACTGAGAGGCGCTGATCATGTGACTGCTCATGTGCTGATCAGGTAGCTCTCCTGCACGGATCATGTGCCTCAGCAGGCAAGAATCAAGCAGCTGAGCAGGCATGAATCCTGCGGCCCAGCTGGCGATTATCAGGCAGCTGAGCAGGCATGAATCCTGCGGCCCAGCTGGCGATTATCAGGCAGCTGAGCAGGCATGAATCCTGCGGCCCAGCTGGCGGTTATCAGGCAGCTGAGCAGGCATGAATCCTGCGGCCCAGCTGGCGGTTATCAGGCAGCTGAGCAGGCATGAATCCTGCGGCCCAGCTGGCGGTTATCAGGCAGCTGAGCAGGCATGAATCCTGCGGCCCAGCTGGCGGTTATCAGGCAGCTGAGCAGGCATGAATCCTGCGGCCCAGCTGGCGGTTATCAGGCAGCTGAGCAGGCATGAATCCTGCGGCCCAGCTGGCGGTTATCAGGCAGCTGAGCAGGCATGAATCCTGCGGCCCAGCTGGCGGTTATCAGGCAGCTGAGCAGGCATGAATCCTGCGGCCCAGCTGGCGGTTATCAGGCAGCTGAGCAGGCATGAATCCTGCGGCCCAGCTGGCGGTTATCAGGCAGCTGAGCAGGCATGAATCCTGCGGCCCAGCTGGCGGTTATCAGGCAGCTGAGCAGGCATGAATCCTGCGGCCCAGCTGGCGGTTATCAGGCAGCTGAGCAGGCATGAATCCTGCGGCCCAGCTGGCGGTTATCAGGCAGCTGAGCAGGCATGAATCCTGCGGCCCAGCTGGCGGTTATCAGGCAGCTGAGCAGGCATGAATCCTGCGGCCCAGCTGGCGGTTATCAGGCAGCTGAGCAGGCATGAATCCTGCGGCCCAGCTGGCGGTTATCAGGCAGCTGAGCAGGCATGAATCCTGCGGCCCAGCTGGCGGTTATCAGGCAGCTGAGCAGGCATGAATCCTGCGGCCCAGCTGGCGGTTATCAGGCAGCTGAGCAGGCATGAATCCTGCGGCCCAGCTGGCGGTTATCAGGCAGCTGAGCAGGCATGAATCCTGCGGCCCAGCTGGCGGTTATCAGGCAGCTGAGCAGGCATGAATCCTGCGGCCCAGCTGGCGATTATCAGGCAGCTGAGCAGGCATGCATCAGCAGGCACTGATCACGTGCCTGTCATGCAGTGATCAGGCACTGAGAGGCATGATCATGCTGCCAGTGCATCAGGCAGCTGAGCAGGCATGAATCCTGCGGCCCAGCTGGCGGTTATCAGGCAGCTGAGCAGGCATGAATCCTGCGGCCCAGCTGGCGGTTATCAGGCAGCTGAGCAGGCATGAATCCTGCGGCCCAGCTGGCGGTTATCAGGCAGCTGAGCAGGCATGAATCCTGCGGCCCAGCTGGCGGTTATCAGGCAGCTGAGCAGGCATGAATCCTGCGGCCCAGCTGGCGGTTATCAGGCAGCTGAGCAGGCATGAATCCTGCGGCCCAGCTGGCGGTTATCAGGCAGCTGAGCAGGCATGAATCCTGCGGCCCAGCTGGCGGTTATCAGGCAGCTGAGCAGGCATGAATCCTGCGGCCCAGCTGGCGGTTATCAGGCAGCTGAGCAGGCATGAATCCTGCGGCCCAGCTGGCGGTTATCAGGCAGCTGAGCAGGCATGAATCCTGCGGCCCAGCTGGCGGTTATCAGGCAGCTGAGCAGGCATGAATCCTGCGGCCCAGCTGGCGATTATCAGGCAGCTGAGCAGGCATGAATCCCGCACCCAGCAGGCACTGATCAGTGCCTGTCATGCAGTGATCAGGTGACTGAGAGGCGCTGATCATGTGACTGCTCATGTGCTGATCAGGCAGCTGAGCAGCATGAATCCTGCGCCCAGCTGGCGGAATCAGGCAGCTGAGCAGGCATGAATCCTGCGGCCCAGCTGGCGATTATCAGGCAGCTGAGCAGGCATGAATCCTGCGGCCCAGCTGGCGATTATCAGGCAGCTGAGCAGGCATGAATCCTGCGGCCCAGCTGGCGGTTATCAGGCAGCTGAGCAGGCATGAATCCTGCGGCCCAGCTGGCGGTTATCAGGCAGCTGAGCAGGCATGAATCCTGCGGCCCAGCTGGCGGTTATCAGGCAGCTGAGCAGGCATGAATCCTGCGGCCCAGCTGGCGGTTATCAGGCAGCTGAGCAGGCATGAATCCTGCGGCCCAGCTGGCGGTTATCAGGCAGCTGAGCAGGCATGAATCCTGCGGCCCAGCTGGCGGTTATCAGGCAGCTGAGCAGGCATGAATCCTGCGGCCCAGCTGGCGGTTATCAGGCAGCTGAGCAGGCATGAATCCTGCGGCCCAGCTGGCGATTATCAGGCAGCTGAGCAGGCGATCTCAGCAGGCACTGAGCAGTGCCTGGCATGGTTATCAGGCAGCTGAGCAGGCATGAATCCTGCGGCCCAGCTGGCGGTTATCAGGCAGCTGAGCAGGCATGAATCCTGCGGCCCAGCTGGCGGTTATCAGGCAGCTGAGCAGGCATGAATCCTGCGGCCCAGCTGGCGGTTATCAGGCAGCTGAGCAGGCATGAATCCTGCGGCCCAGCTGGCGGTTATCAGGCAGCTGAGCAGGCATGAATCCTGCGGCCCAGCTGGCGGTTATCAGGCAGCTGAGCAGGCATGAATCCTGCGGCCCAGCTGGCGGTTATCAGGCAGCTGAGCAGGCATGAATCCTGCGGCCCAGCTGGCGGTTATCAGGCAGCTGAGCAGGCATGAATCCTGCGGCCCAGCTGGCGGTTATCAGGCAGCTGAGCAGGCATGAATCCTGCGGCCCAGCTGGCGGTTATCAGGCAGCTGAGCAGGCATGAATCCTGCGGCCCAGCTGGCGGTTATCAGGCAGCTGAGCAGGCATGAATCCTGCGGCCCAGCTGGCGGTTATCAGGCAGCTGAGCAGGCATGAATCCTGCGGCCCAGCTGGCGGTTATCAGGCAGCTGAGCAGGCATGAATCCTGCGGCCCAGCTGGCGGTTATCAGGCAGCTGAGCAGGCATGAATCCTGCGGCCCAGCTGGCGGTTATCAGGCAGCTGAGCAGGCATGAATCCTGCGGCCCAGCTGGCGGTTATCAGGCAGCTGAGCAGGCATGAATCCTGCGGCCCAGCTGGCGGTTATCAGGCAGCTGAGCAGGCATGAATCCTGCGGCCCAGCTGGCGATTATCAGGCAGCTGAGCAGGCATGAATCCTGCGGCCCAGCTGGCGGTTATCAGGCAGCTGAGCAGGCATGAATCCTGCGGCCCAGCTGGCGGTTATCAGGCAGCTGAGCAGGCATGAATCCTGCGGCCCAGCTGGCGGTTATCAGGCAGCTGAGCAGGCATGAATCCTGCGGCCCAGCTGGCGGTTATCAGGCAGCTGAGCAGGCATGAATCCTGCGGCCCAGCTGGCGATTATCAGGCAGCTGAGCAGGCATGAATCCTGCGGCCCAGCTGGCGGTTATCAGGCAGCTGAGCAGGCATGAATCCTGCGGCCCAGCTGGCGGTTATCAGGCAGCTGAGCAGGCATGAATCCTGCGGCCCAGCTGGCGGTTATCAGGCAGCTGAGCAGGCATGAATCCTGCGGCCCAGCTGGCGATTATCAGGCAGCTGAGCAGGCATGAATCCTGCGGCCCAGCTGGCGGTTATCAGGCAGCTGAGCAGGCATGAATCCTGCGGCCCAGCTGGCGATTATCAGGCAGCTGAGCAGGCATGAATCCTGCGGCCCAGCTGGCGGTTATCAGGCAGCTGAGCAGGCATGAATCCTGCGGCCCAGCTGGCGATTATCAGGCAGCTGAGCAGGCATGAATCCTGCGGCCCAGCTGGCGATCAGGCAGCTGAGCAGGCATGAATCCTGCGGCCCAGCTGGCGGTTATCAGGCAGCTGAGCAGGCATGAATCCTGCGGCCCAGCTGGCGGTTATCAGGCAGCTGAGCAGGCATGAATCCTGCGGCCCAGCTGGCGGTTATCAGGCAGCTGAGCAGGCATGAATCCTGCGGCCCAGCTGGCGGTTATCAGGCAGCTGAGCAGGCATGAATCCTGCGGCCCAGCTGGCGGTTATCAGGCAGCTGAGCAGGCATGAATCCTGCGGCCCAGCTGGCGGTTATCAGGCAGCTGAGCAGGCATGAATCCTGCGGCCCAGCTGGCGGTTATCAGGCAGCTGAGCAGGCATGAATCCTGCGGCCCAGCTGGCGATTATCAGGCAGCTGAGCAGGCATGAATCCTGCACCCAGCAGGCACTGATCACGTGCCTGTCATGCAGTGATCAGGTGGCTGAGAGGCGCTGATCATGTGACTGCTCATGTGCTGATCAGGCAGCTCTCCTGCACGGATCATGTGCCCAGCAGGTTATCAGGCAGCTGAGCAGGCATGAATCCTGCGGCCCAGCTGGCGATTATCAGGCAGCTGAGCAGGCATGAATCCTGCGGCCCAGCTGGCGGTTATCAGGCAGCTGAGCAGGCATGAATCCTGCGGCCCAGCTGGCGGTTATCAGGCAGCTGAGCAGGCATGAATCCTGCGGCCCAGCTGGCGGTTATCAGGCAGCTGAGCAGGCATGAATCCTGCGGCCCAGCTGGCGGTTATCAGGCAGCTGAGCAGGCATGAATCCTGCGGCCCAGCTGGCGGTTATCAGGCAGCTGAGCAGGCATGAATCCTGCGGCCCAGCTGGCGGTTATCAGGCAGCTGAGCAGGCATGAATCCTGCGGCCCAGCTGGCGGTTATCAGGCAGCTGAGCAGGCATGAATCCTGCGGCCCAGCTGGCGGTTATCAGGCAGCTGAGCAGGCATGAATCCTGCGGCCCAGCTGGCGGTTATCAGGCAGCTGAGCAGGCATGAATCCTGCGGCCCAGCTGGCGGTTATCAGGCAGCTGAGCAGGCATGAATCCTGCGGCCCAGCTGGCGATTATCAGGCAGCTGAGCAGGCATGAATCCTGCGGCCCAGCTGGCGGTTATCAGGCAGCTGAGCAGGCATGAATCCTGCGGCCCAGCTGGCGGTTATCAGGCAGCTGAGCAGGCATGAATCCTGCGGCCCAGCTGGCGGTTATCAGGCAGCTGAGCAGGCATGAATCCTGCGGCCCAGCTGGCGGTTATCAGGCAGCTGAGCAGGCATGAATCCTGCGGCCCAGCTGGCGGTTATCAGGCAGCTGAGCAGGCATGAATCCTGCGGCCCAGCTGGCGGTTATCAGGCAGCTGAGCAGGCATGAATCCTGCGGCCCAGCTGGCGGTTATCAGGCAGCTGAGCAGGCATGAATCCTGCGGCCCAGCTGGCGGTTATCAGGCAGCTGAGCAGGCATGAATCCTGCGGCCCAGCTGGCGGTTATCAGGCAGCTGAGCAGGCATGAATCCTGCGGCCCAGCTGGCGATTATCAGGCAGCTGAGCAGGCATGAATCCTGCGGCCCAGCTGGCACTGATCACGTGCCTGTCATGCAGTGATCAGGTGACTGAGAGGCGCTGATCATGTGACTGCTCATGTGCTGATCAGGCAGCTGAGCAGGCATGAATCCTGCGGCCCAGCTGGCGAATCAGGCAGCTGAGCAGGCATGAATCCTGCGGCCCAGCTGGCGATTATCAGGCAGCTGAGCAGGCATGAATCCTGCGGCCCAGCTGGCGGTTATCAGGCAGCTGAGCAGGCATGAATCCTGCGGCCCAGCTGGCGGTTATCAGGCAGCTGAGCAGGCATGAATCCTGCGGCCCAGCTGGCGGTTATCAGGCAGCTGAGCAGGCATGAATCCTGCGGCCCAGCTGGCGGTTATCAGGCAGCTGAGCAGGCATGAATCCTGCGGCCCAGCTGGCGGTTATCAGGCAGCTGAGCAGGCATGAATCCTGCGGCCCAGCTGGCGGTTATCAGGCAGCTGAGCAGGCATGAATCCTGCGGCCCAGCTGGCGATTATCAGGCAGCTGAGCAGGCATGAATCCTGCGGCCCAGCTGGCGGTTATCAGGCAGCTGAGCAGGCATGAATCCTGCGGCCCAGCTGGCGGTTATCAGGCAGCTGAGCAGGCATGAATCCTGCGGCCCAGCTGGCGGTTATCAGGCAGCTGAGCAGGCATGAATCCTGCGGCCCAGCTGGCGATTATCAGGCAGCTGAGCAGGCATGAATCCTGCGGCCCAGCTGGCGATTATCAGGCAGCTGAGCAGGCATGAATCCTGCGGCCCAGCTGGCACTGATCAGTGCCTGTCATGCAGTGATCAGGTGATGAGAGGCGCTGATCAGTGACTGCTCATGTGCTGATCAGGCAGCTGAGCAGGCATGAATCCTGCGGCCCAGCTGGCGGTTATCAGGCAGCTGAGCAGGCATGAATCCTGCGGCCCAGCTGGCGGTTATCAGGCAGCTGAGCAGGCATGAATCCTGCGGCCCAGCTGGCGGTTATCAGGCAGCTGAGCAGGCATGAATCCTGCGGCCCAGCTGGCGGTTATCAGGCAGCTGAGCAGGCATGAATCCTGCGGCCCAGCTGGCGGTTATCAGGCAGCTGAGCAGGCATGAATCCTGCGGCCCAGCTGGCGGTTATCAGGCAGCTGAGCAGGCATGAATCCTGCGGCCCAGCTGGCGGTTATCAGGCAGCTGAGCAGGCATGAATCCTGCGGCCCAGCTGGCGGTTATCAGGCAGCTGAGCAGGCATGAATCCTGCGGCCCAGCTGGCGGTTATCAGGCAGCTGAGCAGGCATGAATCCTGCGGCCCAGCTGGCGGTTATCAGGCAGCTGAGCAGGCATGAATCCTGCGGCCCAGCTGGCGGTTATCAGGCAGCTGAGCAGGCATGAATCCTGCGGCCCAGCTGGCGGTTATCAGGCAGCTGAGCAGGCATGAATCCTGCGGCCCAGCTGGCGATTATCAGGCAGCTGAGCAGGCATGAATCCTGCGGCCCAGCTGGCGGTTATCAGGCAGCTGAGCAGGCATGAATCCTGCGGCCCAGCTGGCGGTTATCAGGCAGCTGAGCAGGCATGAATCCTGCGGCCCAGCTGGCGGTTATCAGGCAGCTGAGCAGGCATGAATCCTGCGGCCCAGCTGGCGATTATCAGGCAGCTGAGCAGGCATGAATCCTGCGGCCCAGCTGGCGGTTATCAGGCAGCTGAGCAGGCATGAATCCTGCGGCCCAGCTGGCGGTTATCAGGCAGCTGAGCAGGCATGAATCCTGCGGCCCAGCTGGCGGTTATCAGGCAGCTGAGCAGGCATGAATCCTGCGGCCCAGCTGGCGGTTATCAGGCAGCTGAGCAGGCATGAATCCTGCGGCCCAGCTGGCGGTTATCAGGCAGCTGAGCAGGCATGAATCCTGCGGCCCAGCTGGCGGTTATCAGGCAGCTGAGCAGGCATGAATCCTGCGGCCCAGCTGGCGGTTATCAGGCAGCTGAGCAGGCATGAATCCTGCGGCCCAGCTGGCGGTTATCAGGCAGCTGAGCAGGCATGAATCCTGCGGCCCAGCTGGCGGTTATCAGGCAGCTGAGCAGGCATGAATCCTGCGGCCCAGCTGGCGGTTATCAGGCAGCTGAGCAGGCATGAATCCTGCGGCCCAGCTGGCGGTTATCAGGCAGCTGAGCAGGCATGAATCCTGCGGCCCAGCTGGCGGTTATCAGGCAGCTGAGCAGGCATGAATCCTGCGGCCCAGCTGGCGGTTATCAGGCAGCTGAGCAGGCATGAATCCTGCGGCCCAGCTGGCGGTTATCAGGCAGCTGAGCAGGCATGAATCCTGCGGCCCAGCTGGCGGTTATCAGGCAGCTGAGCAGGCATGAATCCTGCGGCCCAGCTGGCGGTTATCAGGCAGCTGAGCAGGCATGAATCCTGCGGCCCAGCTGGCGGTTATCAGGCAGCTGAGCAGGCATGAATCCTGCGGCCCAGCTGGCGGTTATCAGGCAGCTGAGCAGGCATGAATCCTGCGGCCCAGCTGGCGGTTATCAGGCAGCTGAGCAGGCATGAATCCTGCGGCCCAGCTGGCGGTTATCAGGCAGCTGAGCAGGCATGAATCCTGCGGCCCAGCTGGCGGTTATCAGGCAGCTGAGCAGGCATGAATCCTGCGGCCCAGCTGGCGATTATCAGGCAGCTGAGCAGGCATGAATCCTGCGGCCCAGCTGGCGATTATCAGGCAGCTGAGCAGGCGCTGATCCCGCACCTCAGCAGGCACTGATCACGTGCCTGTCATGCAGTGATCAGGTGACTGAGAGGCGCTGATCATGTGACTGCTCATGTGCTGATCAGGTAGCTGAGCAGCACGGATCATGTGCCTCAGCAGGCAAGAATCAGGCAGCTGAGCAGGCATGAATCCTGCGGCCCAGCTGGCGATTATCAGGCAGCTGAGCAGGCATGAATCCTGCGGCCCAGCTGGCGATTATCAGGCAGCTGAGCAGGCATGAATCCTGCGGCCCAGCTGGCGGTTATCAGGCAGCTGAGCAGGCATGAATCCTGCGGCCCAGCTGGCGGTTATCAGGCAGCTGAGCAGGCATGAATCCTGCGGCCCAGCTGGCGGTTATCAGGCAGCTGAGCAGGCATGAATCCTGCGGCCCAGCTGGCGGTTATCAGGCAGCTGAGCAGGCATGAATCCTGCGGCCCAGCTGGCGGTTATCAGGCAGCTGAGCAGGCATGAATCCTGCGGCCCAGCTGGCGGTTATCAGGCAGCTGAGCAGGCATGAATCCTGCGGCCCAGCTGGCGGTTATCAGGCAGCTGAGCAGGCATGAATCCTGCGGCCCAGCTGGCGGTTATCAGGCAGCTGAGCAGGCATGAATCCTGCGGCCCAGCTGGCGGTTATCAGGCAGCTGAGCAGGCATGAATCCTGCGGCCCAGCTGGCGGTTATCAGGCAGCTGAGCAGGCATGAATCCTGCGGCCCAGCTGGCGGTTATCAGGCAGCTGAGCAGGCATGAATCCTGCGGCCCAGCTGGCGATTATCAGGCAGCTGAGCAGGCATGAATCCTGCGGCCCAGCTGGCACTGATCAGTGCCTGCATGCAGTGATCAGGCACTGAGAGGCGCTGATCAGCTGGTGCTGATCAGGCAGCTGAGCAGGCATGAATCCTGCGGCCCAGCTGGCGGAATCAGGCAGCTGAGCAGGCATGAATCCTGCGGCCCAGCTGGCGGTTATCAGGCAGCTGAGCAGGCATGAATCCTGCGGCCCAGCTGGCGGTTATCAGGCAGCTGAGCAGGCATGAATCCTGCGGCCCAGCTGGCGGTTATCAGGCAGCTGAGCAGGCATGAATCCTGCGGCCCAGCTGGCGGTTATCAGGCAGCTGAGCAGGCATGAATCCTGCGGCCCAGCTGGCGGTTATCAGGCAGCTGAGCAGGCATGAATCCTGCGGCCCAGCTGGCGGTTATCAGGCAGCTGAGCAGGCATGAATCCTGCGGCCCAGCTGGCGGTTATCAGGCAGCTGAGCAGGCATGAATCCTGCGGCCCAGCTGGCGGTTATCAGGCAGCTGAGCAGGCATGAATCCTGCGGCCCAGCTGGCGGTTATCAGGCAGCTGAGCAGGCATGAATCCTGCGGCCCAGCTGGCGGTTATCAGGCAGCTGAGCAGGCATGAATCCTGCGGCCCAGCTGGCGGTTATCAGGCAGCTGAGCAGGCATGAATCCTGCGGCCCAGCTGGCGATTATCAGGCAGCTGAGCAGGCATGAATCCTGCGGCCCAGCTGGCGGTTATCAGGCAGCTGAGCAGGCATGAATCCTGCGGCCCAGCTGGCGGTTATCAGGCAGCTGAGCAGGCATGAATCCTGCGGCCCAGCTGGCGGTTATCAGGCAGCTGAGCAGGCATGAATCCTGCGGCCCAGCTGGCGGTTATCAGGCAGCTGAGCAGGCATGAATCCTGCGGCCCAGCTGGCGGTTATCAGGCAGCTGAGCAGGCATGAATCCTGCGGCCCAGCTGGCGATTATCAGGCAGCTGAGCAGGCATGAATCCTGCGGGCTGGTTATCAGGCAGCTGAGCAGGCATGAATCCTGCGGCCCAGCTGGCGGTTATCAGGCAGCTGAGCAGGCATGAATCCTGCGGCCCAGCTGGCGGTTATCAGGCAGCTGAGCAGGCATGAATCCTGCGGCCCAGCTGGCGGTTATCAGGCAGCTGAGCAGGCATGAATCCTGCGGCCCAGCTGGCGGTTATCAGGCAGCTGAGCAGGCATGAATCCTGCGGCCCAGCTGGCGGTTATCAGGCAGCTGAGCAGGCATGAATCCTGCGGCCCAGCTGGCGGTTATCAGGCAGCTGAGCAGGCATGAATCCTGCGGCCCAGCTGGCGGTTATCAGGCAGCTGAGCAGGCATGAATCCTGCGGCCCAGCTGGCGGTTATCAGGCAGCTGAGCAGGCATGAATCCTGCGGCCCAGCTGGCGGTTATCAGGCAGCTGAGCAGGCATGAATCCTGCGGCCCAGCTGGCGATTATCAGGCAGCTGAGCAGGCATGAATCCTGCACCCAGCAGGCACTGATCACGTGCCTGTCATGCAGTGATCAGGTGACTGAGAGGCGCTGATCATGTGACTGCTCATGTGCTGATCAGGCAGCTGAGCAGGCATGAATCCTGCGGCCCAGCTGGCGGTTATCAGGCAGCTGAGCAGGCATGAATCCTGCGGCCCAGCTGGCGATTATCAGGCAGCTGAGCAGGCATGAATCCTGCGGCCCAGCTGGCGATTATCAGGCAGCTGAGCAGGCATGAATCCTGCGGCCCAGCTGGCGGTTATCAGGCAGCTGAGCAGGCATGAATCCTGCGGCCCAGCTGGCGGTTATCAGGCAGCTGAGCAGGCATGAATCCTGCGGCCCAGCTGGCGGTTATCAGGCAGCTGAGCAGGCATGAATCCTGCGGCCCAGCTGGCGGTTATCAGGCAGCTGAGCAGGCATGAATCCTGCGGCCCAGCTGGCGGTTATCAGGCAGCTGAGCAGGCATGAATCCTGCGGCCCAGCTGGCGGTTATCAGGCAGCTGAGCAGGCATGAATCCTGCGGCCCAGCTGGCGGTTATCAGGCAGCTGAGCAGGCATGAATCCTGCGGCCCAGCTGGCGGTTATCAGGCAGCTGAGCAGGCATGAATCCTGCGGCCCAGCTGGCGGTTATCAGGCAGCTGAGCAGGCATGAATCCTGCGGCCCAGCTGGCGGTTATCAGGCAGCTGAGCAGGCATGAATCCTGCGGCCCAGCTGGCGGTTATCAGGCAGCTGAGCAGGCATGAATCCTGCGGCCCAGCTGGCGATTATCAGGCAGCTGAGCAGGCATGAATCCTGCGGCCCAGCTGGCGGTTATCAGGCAGCTGAGCAGGCATGAATCCTGCGGCCCAGCTGGCGGTTATCAGGCAGCTGAGCAGGCATGAATCCTGCGGCCCAGCTGGCGGTTATCAGGCAGCTGAGCAGGCATGAATCCTGCGGCCCAGCTGGCGGTTATCAGGCAGCTGAGCAGGCATGAATCCTGCGGCCCAGCTGGCGATTATCAGGCAGCTGAGCAGGCATGAATCCTGCGGCCCAGCTGGCGGTTATCAGGCAGCTGAGCAGGCATGAATCCTGCGGCCCAGCTGGCGATTATCAGGCAGCTGAGCAGGCATGAATCCTGCGGCCCAGCTGGCGGTTATCAGGCAGCTGAGCAGGCATGAATCCTGCGGCCCAGCTGGCGGTTATCAGGCAGCTGAGCAGGCATGAATCCTGCGGCCCAGCTGGCGGTTATCAGGCAGCTGAGCAGGCATGAATCCTGCGGCCCAGCTGGCGGTTATCAGGCAGCTGAGCAGGCATGAATCCTGCGGCCCAGCTGGCGGTTATCAGGCAGCTGAGCAGGCATGAATCCTGCGGCCCAGCTGGCGGTTATCAGGCAGCTGAGCAGGCATGAATCCTGCGGCCCAGCTGGCGGTTATCAGGCAGCTGAGCAGGCATGAATCCTGCGGCCCAGCTGGCGATTATCAGGCAGCTGAGCAGGCTGATCCCGCTCAGCAGGCACTGATCACGTGCCTGTCATGCAGTGATCAGGTGACTGAGAGGCGCTGATCATGTGACTGCTCATGTGCTGATCAGGCAGCTGAGCTGCATGGATCATGTGCCTCAGCAGGCAAGAATCAAGCAGCTGAGCAGGCATGAATCCTGCGGCCCAGCTGGCGATTATCAGGCAGCTGAGCAGGCATGAATCCTGCGGCCCAGCTGGCGATTATCAGGCAGCTGAGCAGGCATGAATCCTGCGGCCCAGCTGGCGATTATCAGGCAGCTGAGCAGGCATGAATCCTGCGGCCCAGCTGGCGGTTATCAGGCAGCTGAGCAGGCATGAATCCTGCGGCCCAGCTGGCGGTTATCAGGCAGCTGAGCAGGCATGAATCCTGCGGCCCAGCTGGCGGTTATCAGGCAGCTGAGCAGGCATGAATCCTGCGGCCCAGCTGGCGGTTATCAGGCAGCTGAGCAGGCATGAATCCTGCGGCCCAGCTGGCGATTATCAGGCAGCTGAGCAGGCATGATCCCGCACCCAGCAGGCACTGATCACGTGCCTGTCATGCAGTGATCAGGTGACTGAGAGGCGCTGATCATGTGACTGCTCATGTGCTGATCAGGCAGCTCTCCTGCACGGATCATGCGCCTCAGCTGGCAAGAATCAGGCAGCTGAGCAGGCATGAATCCTGCGGCCCAGCTGGCGATTATCAGGCAGCTGAGCAGGCATGAATCCTGCGGCCCAGCTGGCGATTATCAGGCAGCTGAGCAGGCATGAATCCTGCGGCCCAGCTGGCGGTTATCAGGCAGCTGAGCAGGCATGAATCCTGCGGCCCAGCTGGCGGTTATCAGGCAGCTGAGCAGGCATGAATCCTGCGGCCCAGCTGGCGGTTATCAGGCAGCTGAGCAGGCATGAATCCTGCGGCCCAGCTGGCGGTTATCAGGCAGCTGAGCAGGCATGAATCCTGCGGCCCAGCTGGCGGTTATCAGGCAGCTGAGCAGGCATGAATCCTGCGGCCCAGCTGGCGGTTATCAGGCAGCTGAGCAGGCATGAATCCTGCGGCCCAGCTGGCGGTTATCAGGCAGCTGAGCAGGCATGAATCCTGCGGCCCAGCTGGCGGTTATCAGGCAGCTGAGCAGGCATGAATCCTGCGGCCCAGCTGGCGGTTATCAGGCAGCTGAGCAGGCATGAATCCTGCGGCCCAGCTGGCGGTTATCAGGCAGCTGAGCAGGCATGAATCCTGCGGCCCAGCTGGCGGTTATCAGGCAGCTGAGCAGGCATGAATCCTGCGGCCCAGCTGGCGGTTATCAGGCAGCTGAGCAGGCATGAATCCTGCGGCCCAGCTGGCGATTATCAGGCAGCTGAGCAGGCATGAATCCTGCGGCCCAGCTGGCGGTTATCAGGCAGCTGAGCAGGCATGAATCCTGCGGCCCAGCTGGCGGTTATCAGGCAGCTGAGCAGGCATGAATCCTGCGGCCCAGCTGGCGGTTATCAGGCAGCTGAGCAGGCATGAATCCTGCGGCCCAGCTGGCGATTATCAGGCAGCTGAGCAGGCATGAATCCTGCGGCCCAGCAGGCACTGATCAGGCAGCTGAGCAGGATCAATCCTGCGGGCCTGCTGGCTGCTATCAGGCAGCTGAGCAGGCATGAATCCTGCGGCCCAGCTGGCGGTTATCAGGCAGCTGAGCAGGCATGAATCCTGCGGCCCAGCTGGCGATTATCAGGCAGCTGAGCAGGCATGAATCCTGCGGCCCAGCTGGCGATTATCAGGCAGCTGAGCAGGCATGAATCCTGCGGCCCAGCTGGCGATTATCAGGCAGCTGAGCAGGCATGAATCCTGCGGCCCAGCTGGCGATTATCAGGCAGCTGAGCAGGCATGAATCCTGCGGCCCAGCTGGCGGTTATCAGGCAGCTGAGCAGGCATGAATCCTGCGGCCCAGCTGGCGGTTATCAGGCAGCTGAGCAGGCATGAATCCTGCGGCCCAGCTGGCGGTTATCAGGCAGCTGAGCAGGCATGAATCCTGCGGCCCAGCTGGCGGTTATCAGGCAGCTGAGCAGGCATGAATCCTGCGGCCCAGCTGGCGATTATCAGGCAGCTGAGCAGGCATGAATCCTGCGGCCCAGCTGGCACTGATCAGTGCCTGCATGCAGTGATCAGGTGATGAGAGGCGCTGATCAGCTGCTCATGTGCTGATCAGGCAGCTGAGCAGGCATGAATCCTGCGCCCAGCTGGCGATTATCAGGCAGCTGAGCAGGCATGAATCCTGCGGCCCAGCTGGCGATTATCAGGCAGCTGAGCAGGCATGAATCCTGCGGCCCAGCTGGCGATTATCAGGCAGCTGAGCAGGCATGAATCCTGCGGCCCAGCTGGCGGTTATCAGGCAGCTGAGCAGGCATGAATCCTGCGGCCCAGCTGGCGGTTATCAGGCAGCTGAGCAGGCATGAATCCTGCGGCCCAGCTGGCGGTTATCAGGCAGCTGAGCAGGCATGAATCCTGCGGCCCAGCTGGCGGTTATCAGGCAGCTGAGCAGGCATGAATCCTGCGGCCCAGCTGGCGGTTATCAGGCAGCTGAGCAGGCATGAATCCTGCGGCCCAGCTGGCGGTTATCAGGCAGCTGAGCAGGCATGAATCCTGCGGCCCAGCTGGCGATTATCAGGCAGCTGAGCAGGCATGAATCCTGCGGCCCAGCTGGCGGTTATCAGGCAGCTGAGCAGGCATGAATCCTGCGGCCCAGCTGGCGGTTATCAGGCAGCTGAGCAGGCATGAATCCTGCGGCCCAGCTGGCGGTTATCAGGCAGCTGAGCAGGCATGAATCCTGCGGCCCAGCTGGCGGTTATCAGGCAGCTGAGCAGGCATGAATCCTGCGGCCCAGCTGGCGATTATCAGGCAGCTGAGCAGGCATGATCCCGCACCCAGCAGGCACTGATCACGTGCCTGTCATGCAGTGATCAGGTGACTGAGAGGCGCTGATCATGTGACTGCTCATGTGCTGATCAGGTAGCTCTCCTGCATGGATCATGTGCCCAGCAGGCAAGAATCAGGCAGCTGAGCAGGCATGAATCCTGCGGCCCAGCTGGCGATTATCAGGCAGCTGAGCAGGCATGAATCCTGCGGCCCAGCTGGCGATTATCAGGCAGCTGAGCAGGCATGAATCCTGCGGCCCAGCTGGCGGTTATCAGGCAGCTGAGCAGGCATGAATCCTGCGGCCCAGCTGGCGGTTATCAGGCAGCTGAGCAGGCATGAATCCTGCGGCCCAGCTGGCGGTTATCAGGCAGCTGAGCAGGCATGAATCCTGCGGCCCAGCTGGCGGTTATCAGGCAGCTGAGCAGGCATGAATCCTGCGGCCCAGCTGGCGATTATCAGGCAGCTGAGCAGGCATGAATCCTGCGGCCCAGCTGGCGGTTATCAGGCAGCTGAGCAGGCATGAATCCTGCGGCCCAGCTGGCGGTTATCAGGCAGCTGAGCAGGCATGAATCCTGCGGCCCAGCTGGCGGTTATCAGGCAGCTGAGCAGGCATGAATCCTGCGGCCCAGCTGGCGATTATCAGGCAGCTGAGCAGGCATGAATCCTGCGGCCCAGCTGGCGGTTATCAGGCAGCTGAGCAGGCATGAATCCTGCGGCCCAGCTGGCGGTTATCAGGCAGCTGAGCAGGCATGAATCCTGCGGCCCAGCTGGCGGTTATCAGGCAGCTGAGCAGGCATGAATCCTGCGGCCCAGCTGGCGGTTATCAGGCAGCTGAGCAGGCATGAATCCTGCGGCCCAGCTGGCGGTTATCAGGCAGCTGAGCAGGCATGAATCCTGCGGCCCAGCTGGCGATTATCAGGCAGCTGAGCAGGCATGAATCCTGCGGCCCAGCTGGCGGTTATCAGGCAGCTGAGCAGGCATGAATCCTGCGGCCCAGCTGGCGGTTATCAGGCAGCTGAGCAGGCATGAATCCTGCGGCCCAGCTGGCGGTTATCAGGCAGCTGAGCAGGCATGAATCCTGCGGCCCAGCTGGCGGTTATCAGGCAGCTGAGCAGGCATGAATCCTGCGGCCCAGCTGGCGGTTATCAGGCAGCTGAGCAGGCATGAATCCTGCGGCCCAGCTGGCGGTTATCAGGCAGCTGAGCAGGCATGAATCCTGCGGCCCAGCTGGCGGTTATCAGGCAGCTGAGCAGGCATGAATCCTGCGGCCCAGCTGGCGATCAGGCAGCTGAGCAGGCATGAATCCTGCGGCCCAGCTGGCGGTTATCAGGCAGCTGAGCAGGCATGAATCCTGCGGCCCAGCTGGCGGTTATCAGGCAGCTGAGCAGGCATGAATCCTGCGGCCCAGCTGGCGGTTATCAGGCAGCTGAGCAGGCATGAATCCTGCGGCCCAGCTGGCGGTTATCAGGCAGCTGAGCAGGCATGAATCCTGCGGCCCAGCTGGCGGTTATCAGGCAGCTGAGCAGGCATGAATCCTGCGGCCCAGCTGGCGGTTATCAGGCAGCTGAGCAGGCATGAATCCTGCGGCCCAGCTGGCGGTTATCAGGCAGCTGAGCAGGCATGAATCCTGCGGCCCAGCTGGCGATTATCAGGCAGCTGAGCAGGCATGAATCCTGCGGCCCAGCTGGCGATTATCAGGCAGCTGAGCAGGCATGAATCCTGCGGCCCAGCTGGCGGTTATCAGGCAGCTGAGCAGGCATGAATCCTGCGGCCCAGCTGGCGGTTATCAGGCAGCTGAGCAGGCATGAATCCTGCGGCCCAGCTGGCGGTTATCAGGCAGCTGAGCAGGCATGAATCCTGCGGCCCAGCTGGCGGTTATCAGGCAGCTGAGCAGGCATGAATCCTGCGGCCCAGCTGGCGGTTATCAGGCAGCTGAGCAGGCATGAATCCTGCGGCCCAGCTGGCGATTATCAGGCAGCTGAGCAGGCGCTGATCCCGCACCCAGCAGGCACTGATCACGTGCCTGTCATGCAGTGATCAGGTGACTGAGAGGCGCTGATCATGTGACTGCTGTGCTGATCAGGCAGCTCTCCTGCATGAATCATGTGCCTCAGCAGGCAAGAATCAGGCAGCTGAGCAGGCATGAATCCTGCGGCCCAGCTGGCGATTATCAGGCAGCTGAGCAGGCATGAATCCTGCGGCCCAGCTGGCGATTATCAGGCAGCTGAGCAGGCATGAATCCTGCGGCCCAGCTGGCGATTATCAGGCAGCTGAGCAGGCATGAATCCTGCGGCCCAGCTGGCGGTTATCAGGCAGCTGAGCAGGCATGAATCCTGCGGCCCAGCTGGCGGTTATCAGGCAGCTGAGCAGGCATGAATCCTGCGGCCCAGCTGGCGGTTATCAGGCAGCTGAGCAGGCATGAATCCTGCGGCCCAGCTGGCGGTTATCAGGCAGCTGAGCAGGCATGAATCCTGCGGCCCAGCTGGCGGTTATCAGGCAGCTGAGCAGGCATGAATCCTGCGGCCCAGCTGGCGGTTATCAGGCAGCTGAGCAGGCATGAATCCTGCGGCCCAGCTGGCGGTTATCAGGCAGCTGAGCAGGCATGAATCCTGCGGCCCAGCTGGCGATTATCAGGCAGCTGAGCAGGCATGAATCCTGCGGCCCAGCTGGCGATCAGGCAGCTGAGCAGGCATGAATCCTGCGGCCCAGCTGGCGGTTATCAGGCAGCTGAGCAGGCATGAATCCTGCGGCCCAGCTGGCGGTTATCAGGCAGCTGAGCAGGCATGAATCCTGCGGCCCAGCTGGCGGTTATCAGGCAGCTGAGCAGGCATGAATCCTGCGGCCCAGCTGGCGGTTATCAGGCAGCTGAGCAGGCATGAATCCTGCGGCCCAGCTGGCGGTTATCAGGCAGCTGAGCAGGCATGAATCCTGCGGCCCAGCTGGCGGTTATCAGGCAGCTGAGCAGGCATGAATCCTGCGGCCCAGCTGGCGGTTATCAGGCAGCTGAGCAGGCATGAATCCTGCGGCCCAGCTGGCGGTTATCAGGCAGCTGAGCAGGCATGAATCCTGCGGCCCAGCTGGCGGTTATCAGGCAGCTGAGCAGGCATGAATCCTGCGGCCCAGCTGGCGATTATCAGGCAGCTGAGCAGGCATGAATCCTGCGGCCCAGCTGGCGATTATCAGGCAGCTGAGCAGGCATGATCCCGCACCCAGCAGGCACTGATCACGTGCCTGTCATGCAGTGATCAGGTGACTGAGAGGCGCTGATCATGTGACTGCTCATGTGCTGATCAGGTAGCTCTCCTGCACGGATCATGTGCCTCAGCAGGCAAGAATCAGCAGCTGAGCAGGCATGAATCCTGCGGCCCAGCTGGCGATTATCAGGCAGCTGAGCAGGCATGAATCCTGCGGCCCAGCTGGCGATTATCAGGCAGCTGAGCAGGCATGAATCCTGCGGCCCAGCTGGCGATTATCAGGCAGCTGAGCAGGCATGAATCCTGCGGCCCAGCTGGCGGTTATCAGGCAGCTGAGCAGGCATGAATCCTGCGGCCCAGCTGGCGATTATCAGGCAGCTGAGCAGGCATGAATCCTGCGGCCCAGCTGGCACTGATCACGTGCTGGCATGCAGTGATCAGGTGGCTGAGAGGCGCTGATCAGTGACATGTGCTGATCAGGCATGCAATCCTGCGGCCCAGCTGGCGATTATCAGGCAGCTGAGCAGGCATGAATCCTGCGGCCCAGCTGGCGATTATCAGGCAGCTGAGCAGGCATGAATCCTGCGGCCCAGCTGGCGATTATCAGGCAGCTGAGCAGGCATGAATCCTGCGGCCCAGCTGGCGGTTATCAGGCAGCTGAGCAGGCATGAATCCTGCGGCCCAGCTGGCGGTTATCAGGCAGCTGAGCAGGCATGAATCCTGCGGCCCAGCTGGCGGTTATCAGGCAGCTGAGCAGGCATGAATCCTGCGGCCCAGCTGGCGGTTATCAGGCAGCTGAGCAGGCATGAATCCTGCGGCCCAGCTGGCGGTTATCAGGCAGCTGAGCAGGCATGAATCCTGCGGCCCAGCTGGCGGTTATCAGGCAGCTGAGCAGGCATGAATCCTGCGGCCCAGCTGGCGGTTATCAGGCAGCTGAGCAGGCATGAATCCTGCGGCCCAGCTGGCGGTTATCAGGCAGCTGAGCAGGCATGAATCCTGCGGCCCAGCTGGCGGTTATCAGGCAGCTGAGCAGGCATGAATCCTGCGGCCCAGCTGGCGGTTATCAGGCAGCTGAGCAGGCATGAATCCTGCGGCCCAGCTGGCGGTTATCAGGCAGCTGAGCAGGCATGAATCCTGCGGCCCAGCTGGCGGTTATCAGGCAGCTGAGCAGGCATGAATCCTGCGGCCCAGCTGGCGGTTATCAGGCAGCTGAGCAGGCATGAATCCTGCGGCCCAGCTGGCGGTTATCAGGCAGCTGAGCAGGCATGAATCCTGCGGCCCAGCTGGCGATTATCAGGCAGCTGAGCAGGCATGAATCCTGCGGCCCAGCTGGCGGTTATCAGGCAGCTGAGCAGGCATGAATCCTGCGGCCCAGCTGGCGGTTATCAGGCAGCTGAGCAGGCATGAATCCTGCGGCCCAGCTGGCGGTTATCAGGCAGCTGAGCAGGCATGAATCCTGCGGCCCAGCTGGCGGTTATCAGGCAGCTGAGCAGGCATGAATCCTGCGGCCCAGCTGGCGGTTATCAGGCAGCTGAGCAGGCATGAATCCTGCGGCCCAGCTGGCGATTATCAGGCAGCTGAGCAGGCATGAATCCTGCGGCCCAGCTGGCGGTTATCAGGCAGCTGAGCAGGCATGAATCCTGCGGCCCAGCTGGCGGTTATCAGGCAGCTGAGCAGGCATGAATCCTGCGGCCCAGCTGGCGGTTATCAGGCAGCTGAGCAGGCATGAATCCTGCGGCCCAGCTGGCGGTTATCAGGCAGCTGAGCAGGCATGAATCCTGCGGCCCAGCTGGCGGTTATCAGGCAGCTGAGCAGGCATGAATCCTGCGGCCCAGCTGGCGGTTATCAGGCAGCTGAGCAGGCATGAATCCTGCGGCCCAGCTGGCGGTTATCAGGCAGCTGAGCAGGCATGAATCCTGCGGCCCAGCTGGCGGTTATCAGGCAGCTGAGCAGGCATGAATCCTGCGGCCCAGCTGGCGGTTATCAGGCAGCTGAGCAGGCATGAATCCTGCGGCCCAGCTGGCGGTTATCAGGCAGCTGAGCAGGCATGAATCCTGCGGCCCAGCTGGCGATTATCAGGCAGCTGAGCAGGCATGAATCCTGCGGCCCAGCTGGCGGTTATCAGGCAGCTGAGCAGGCATGAATCCTGCGGCCCAGCTGGCGGTTATCAGGCAGCTGAGCAGGCATGAATCCTGCGGCCCAGCTGGCGGTTATCAGGCAGCTGAGCAGGCATGAATCCTGCGGCCCAGCTGGCGGTTATCAGGCAGCTGAGCAGGCATGAATCCTGCGGCCCAGCTGGCGGTTATCAGGCAGCTGAGCAGGCATGAATCCTGCGGCCCAGCTGGCGATTATCAGGCAGCTGAGCAGGCATGAATCCTGCGGCCCAGCTGGCACTGATCACGTGCCTGTCATGCAGTGATCAGGTGACTGAGAGGCGCTGATCATGTGACTGCTCATGGCTGATCAGGCAGCTGAGCAGCATGGATCATGTGCCCCAGCTGGCAAGAATCAGGCAGCTGAGCAGGCATGAATCCTGCGGCCCAGCTGGCGATTATCAGGCAGCTGAGCAGGCATGAATCCTGCGGCCCAGCTGGCGATTATCAGGCAGCTGAGCAGGCATGAATCCTGCGGCCCAGCTGGCGGTTATCAGGCAGCTGAGCAGGCATGAATCCTGCGGCCCAGCTGGCGGTTATCAGGCAGCTGAGCAGGCATGAATCCTGCGGCCCAGCTGGCGGTTATCAGGCAGCTGAGCAGGCATGAATCCTGCGGCCCAGCTGGCGGTTATCAGGCAGCTGAGCAGGCATGAATCCTGCGGCCCAGCTGGCGGTTATCAGGCAGCTGAGCAGGCATGAATCCTGCGGCCCAGCTGGCGGTTATCAGGCAGCTGAGCAGGCATGAATCCTGCGGCCCAGCTGGCGGTTATCAGGCAGCTGAGCAGGCATGAATCCTGCGGCCCAGCTGGCGGTTATCAGGCAGCTGAGCAGGCATGAATCCTGCGGCCCAGCTGGCGGTTATCAGGCAGCTGAGCAGGCATGAATCCTGCGGCCCAGCTGGCGATTATCAGGCAGCTGAGCAGGCATGAATCCTGCGGCCCAGCTGGCGGTTATCAGGCAGCTGAGCAGGCATGAATCCTGCGGCCCAGCTGGCGGTTATCAGGCAGCTGAGCAGGCATGAATCCTGCGGCCCAGCTGGCGATTATCAGGCAGCTGAGCAGGCATGAATCCTGCGGCCCAGCTGGCGGTTATCAGGCAGCTGAGCAGGCATGAATCCTGCGGCCCAGCTGGCGGTTATCAGGCAGCTGAGCAGGCATGAATCCTGCGGCCCAGCTGGCGGTTATCAGGCAGCTGAGCAGGCATGAATCCTGCGGCCCAGCTGGCGGTTATCAGGCAGCTGAGCAGGCATGAATCCTGCGGCCCAGCTGGCGGTTATCAGGCAGCTGAGCAGGCATGAATCCTGCGGCCCAGCTGGCGGTTATCAGGCAGCTGAGCAGGCATGAATCCTGCGGCCCAGCTGGCGGTTATCAGGCAGCTGAGCAGGCATGAATCCTGCGGCCCAGCTGGCGATTATCAGGCAGCTGAGCAGGCATGAATCCCGCACCCAGCAGGCACTGATCACGTGCCTGTCATGCAGTGATCAGGTGACTGAGAGGCGCTGATCATGTGACTGCTCATGTGCTGATCAGGCAGCTCTGCACGGATCATGTGCCCAGCAGGCAAGAATCAGGCAGCTGAGCAGGCATGAATCCTGCGGCCCAGCTGGCGATTATCAGGCAGCTGAGCAGGCATGAATCCTGCGGCCCAGCTGGCGATTATCAGGCAGCTGAGCAGGCATGAATCCTGCGGCCCAGCTGGCGATTATCAGGCAGCTGAGCAGGCATGAATCCTGCGGCCCAGCTGGCGATTATCAGGCAGCTGAGCAGGCATGAATCCTGCGGCCCAGCTGGCGGTTATCAGGCAGCTGAGCAGGCATGAATCCTGCGGCCCAGCTGGCGATTATCAGGCAGCTGAGCAGGCATGAATCCTGCGGCCCAGCTGGCGGTTATCAGGCAGCTGAGCAGGCATGAATCCTGCGGCCCAGCTGGCGGTTATCAGGCAGCTGAGCAGGCATGAATCCTGCGGCCCAGCTGGCGGTTATCAGGCAGCTGAGCAGGCATGAATCCTGCGGCCCAGCTGGCGGTTATCAGGCAGCTGAGCAGGCATGAATCCTGCGGCCCAGCTGGCGGTTATCAGGCAGCTGAGCAGGCATGAATCCTGCGGCCCAGCTGGCGGTTATCAGGCAGCTGAGCAGGCATGAATCCTGCGGCCCAGCTGGCGATTATCAGGCAGCTGAGCAGGCATGAATCCTGCGGCCCAGCTGGCGGTTATCAGGCAGCTGAGCAGGCATGAATCCTGCGGCCCAGCTGGCGGTTATCAGGCAGCTGAGCAGGCATGAATCCTGCGGCCCAGCTGGCGGTTATCAGGCAGCTGAGCAGGCATGAATCCTGCGGCCCAGCTGGCGATTATCAGGCAGCTGAGCAGGCATGAATCCTGCGGCCCAGCTGGCGATTATCAGGCAGCTGAGCAGGCATGAATCCTGCGGCCCAGCTGGCGGTTATCAGGCAGCTGAGCAGGCATGAATCCTGCGGCCCAGCTGGCGGTTATCAGGCAGCTGAGCAGGCATGAATCCTGCGGCCCAGCTGGCGGTTATCAGGCAGCTGAGCAGGCATGAATCCTGCGGCCCAGCTGGCGGTTATCAGGCAGCTGAGCAGGCATGAATCCTGCGGCCCAGCTGGCGGTTATCAGGCAGCTGAGCAGGCATGAATCCTGCGGCCCAGCTGGCGGTTATCAGGCAGCTGAGCAGGCATGAATCCTGCGGCCCAGCTGGCGATTATCAGGCAGCTGAGCAGGCATGAATCCTGCGGCCCAGCTGGCGGTTATCAGGCAGCTGAGCAGGCATGAATCCTGCGGCCCAGCTGGCGGTTATCAGGCAGCTGAGCAGGCATGAATCCTGCGGCCCAGCTGGCGGTTATCAGGCAGCTGAGCAGGCATGAATCCTGCGGCCCAGCTGGCGGTTATCAGGCAGCTGAGCAGGCATGAATCCTGCGGCCCAGCTGGCGGTTATCAGGCAGCTGAGCAGGCATGAATCCTGCGGCCCAGCTGGCGGTTATCAGGCAGCTGAGCAGGCATGAATCCTGCGGCCCAGCTGGCGGTTATCAGGCAGCTGAGCAGGCATGAATCCTGCGGCCCAGCTGGCGGTTATCAGGCAGCTGAGCAGGCATGAATCCTGCGGCCCAGCTGGCGGTTATCAGGCAGCTGAGCAGGCATGAATCCTGCGGCCCAGCTGGCGGTTATCAGGCAGCTGAGCAGGCATGAATCCTGCGGCCCAGCTGGCGGTTATCAGGCAGCTGAGCAGGCATGAATCCTGCGGCCCAGCTGGCGATTATCAGGCAGCTGAGCAGGCATGAATCCTGCGGCCCAGCTGGCGGTTATCAGGCAGCTGAGCAGGCATGAATCCTGCGGCCCAGCTGGCGATTATCAGGCAGCTGAGCAGGCATGAATCCTGCGGCCCAGCTGGCGATTATCAGGCAGCTGAGCAGGCATGAATCCTGCGGCCCAGCTGGCGGTTATCAGGCAGCTGAGCAGGCATGAATCCTGCGGCCCAGCTGGCGGTTATCAGGCAGCTGAGCAGGCATGAATCCTGCGGCCCAGCTGGCGATTATCAGGCAGCTGAGCAGGCATGAATCCTGCGGCCCAGCTGGCGATTATCAGGCAGCTGAGCAGGCATGAATCCTGCGGCCCAGCAGGCACTGATCACGTGCCTGTCATGCAGTGATCAGGTGACTGAGAGGCGCTGATCATGTGACTGCTCATGTGCTGATCAGGCAGCTGAGCAGGCATGAATCATGCGGCCCAGCTGGCGGTTATCAGGCAGCTGAGCAGGCATGAATCCTGCGGCCCAGCTGGCGATTATCAGGCAGCTGAGCAGGCATGAATCCTGCGGCCCAGCTGGCGATTATCAGGCAGCTGAGCAGGCATGAATCCTGCGGCCCAGCTGGCGGTTATCAGGCAGCTGAGCAGGCATGAATCCTGCGGCCCAGCTGGCGGTTATCAGGCAGCTGAGCAGGCATGAATCCTGCGGCCCAGCTGGCGATTATCAGGCAGCTGAGCAGGCATGAATCCTGCGGCCCAGCTGGCGGTTATCAGGCAGCTGAGCAGGCATGAATCCTGCGGCCCAGCTGGCGGTTATCAGGCAGCTGAGCAGGCATGAATCCTGCGGCCCAGCTGGCGGTTATCAGGCAGCTGAGCAGGCATGAATCCTGCGGCCCAGCTGGCGATTATCAGGCAGCTGAGCAGGCATGAATCCTGCGGCCCAGCTGGCGGTTATCAGGCAGCTGAGCAGGCATGAATCCTGCGGCCCAGCTGGCGGTTATCAGGCAGCTGAGCAGGCATGAATCCTGCGGCCCAGCTGGCGATTATCAGGCAGCTGAGCAGGCATGAATCCTGCGGCCCAGCTGGCGGTTATCAGGCAGCTGAGCAGGCATGAATCCTGCGGCCCAGCTGGCGATTATCAGGCAGCTGAGCAGGCATGAATCCTGCGGCCCAGCTGGCGATTATCAGGCAGCTGAGCAGGCATGAATCCTGCGGCCCAGCTGATCAGTTGTCATGCAGTGATCAGGCATGAGCGCTGCAGCATGATCAGGCAGCTGAGCAGCATGAATCCTGCGGCCCAGCTGGCGGTTATCAGGCAGCTGAGCAGGCATGAATCCTGCGGCCCAGCTGGCGATTATCAGGCAGCTGAGCAGGCAT
The DNA here is from genome assembly GCF_032452875.1 of Bos javanicus. NCBI lineage: Eukaryota > Metazoa > Chordata > Mammalia > Artiodactyla > Bovidae > Bos > Bos javanicus. The sequence continues at coordinate 254,715 of NW_026893887.1, forward strand.
GAATCCTGCGGCCCAGCTGGCGATTATCAGGCAGCTGAGCAGGCATGAATCCTGCGGCCCAGCTGGCGGTTATCAGGCAGCTGAGCAGGCATGAATCCTGCGGCCCAGCTGGCGATTATCAGGCAGCTGAGCAGGCATGAATCCTGCGGCCCAGCTGGCGGTTATCAGGCAGCTGAGCAGGCATGAATCCTGCGGCCCAGCTGGCGGTTATCAGGCAGCTGAGCAGGCATGAATCCTGCGGCCCAGCTGGCGGTTATCAGGCAGCTGAGCAGGCATGAATCCTGCGGCCCAGCTGGCGGTTATCAGGCAGCTGAGCAGGCATGAATCCTGCGGCCCAGCTGGCGATTATCAGGCAGCTGAGCAGGCGCTGATCCCGCACCTCAGCAGGCACTGATCACGTGCCTGTCATGCAGTGATCAGGTGACTGAGAGGCGCTGATCATGTGACTGCTCATGTGCTGATCAGGTAGCTCTCCTGCACGGATCATGTGCCTCAGCAGGCAAGAATCAAGCAGCTGAGCAGGCATGAATCCTGCGGCCCAACTGGTGATTATCAGGCAGCTGAGCAGGCATGAATCCTGCGGCCCAGCTGGCGATTATCAGGCAGCTGAGCAGGCATGAATCCTGCGGCCCAGCTGGCGGTTATCAGGCAGCTGAGCAGGCATGAATCCTGCGGCCCAGCTGGCGGTTATCAGGCAGCTGAGCAGGCATGAATCCTGCGGCCCAGCTGGCGGTTATCAGGCAGCTGAGCAGGCATGAATCCTGCGGCCCAGCTGGCGGTTATCAGGCAGCTGAGCAGGCATGAATCCTGCGGCCCAGCAGGCACTGATCACGTGCCTGTCATGCAGTAATCAGGTGACTGAGAGGCGCTGATCATGTGACTGCTCATGTGCTGATCAGGTAGCTCCAGCATGGATCATGTGCCTCAGCAGGCGGAATCAGGCAGCTGAGCAGGCATGAATCCTGCGGCCCAGCTGGCGATTATCAGGCAGCTGAGCAGGCATGAATCCTGCGGCCCAGCTGGCGGTTATCAGGCAGCTGAGCAGGCATGAATCCTGCGGCCCAGCTGGCGGTTATCAGGCAGCTGAGCAGGCATGAATCCTGCGGCCCAGCTGGCGGTTATCAGGCAGCTGAGCAGGCATGAATCCTGCGGCCCAGCTGGCGGTTATCAGGCAGCTGAGCAGGCATGAATCCTGCGGCCCAGCTGGCGGTTATCAGGCAGCTGAGCAGGCATGAATCCTGCGGCCCAGCTGGCGGTTATCAGGCAGCTGAGCAGGCATGAATCCTGCGGCCCAGCTGGCGGTTATCAGGCAGCTGAGCAGGCATGAATCCTGCGGCCCAGCTGGCGGTTATCAGGCAGCTGAGCAGGCATGAATCCTGCGGCCCAGCTGGCGGTTATCAGGCAGCTGAGCAGGCATGAATCCTGCGGCCCAGCTGGCGGTTATCAGGCAGCTGAGCAGGCATGAATCCTGCGGCCCAGCTGGCGGTTATCAGGCAGCTGAGCAGGCATGAATCCTGCGGCCCAGCTGGCGATTATCAGGCAGCTGAGCAGGCATGATCCTGCACCCAGCAGGCACTGATCAGTGCCTGTCATGCAGTGATCAGGTGACTGAGAGGCGCTGATCATGTGACTGCTCATGTGCTGATCAGGCAGCTGAGCAGGCATGGATCCTGCGGCCCAGCTGGCGGTTATCAGGCAGCTGAGCAGGCATGAATCCTGCGGCCCAGCTGGCGATTATCAGGCAGCTGAGCAGGCATGAATCCTGCGGCCCAGCTGGCGATTATCAGGCAGCTGAGCAGGCATGAATCCTGCGGCCCAGCTGGCGGTTATCAGGCAGCTGAGCAGGCATGAATCCTGCGGCCCAGCTGGCGGTTATCAGGCAGCTGAGCAGGCATGAATCCTGCGGCCCAGCTGGCGGTTATCAGGCAGCTGAGCAGGCATGAATCCTGCGGCCCAGCTGGCGATTATCAGGCAGCTGAGCAGGCATGAATCCTGCGGCCCAGCTGGCGGTTATCAGGCAGCTGAGCAGGCATGAATCCTGCGGCCCAGCTGGCGGTTATCAGGCAGCTGAGCAGGCATGAATCCTGCGGCCCAGCTGGCGGTTATCAGGCAGCTGAGCAGGCATGAATCCTGCGGCCCAGCTGGCGGTTATCAGGCAGCTGAGCAGGCATGAATCCTGCGGCCCAGCTGGCGGTTATCAGGCAGCTGAGCAGGCATGAATCCTGCGGCCCAGCTGGCGGTTATCAGGCAGCTGAGCAGGCATGAATCCTGCGGCCCAGCTGGCGGTTATCAGGCAGCTGAGCAGGCATGAATCCTGCGGCCCAGCTGGCGGTTATCAGGCAGCTGAGCAGGCATGAATCCTGCGGCCCAGCTGGCGGTTATCAGGCAGCTGAGCAGGCATGAATCCTGCGGCCCAGCTGGCGGTTATCAGGCAGCTGAGCAGGCATGAATCCTGCGGCCCAGCTGGCGGTTATCAGGCAGCTGAGCAGGCATGAATCCTGCGGCCCAGCTGGCGGTTATCAGGCAGCTGAGCAGGCATGAATCCTGCGGCCCAGCTGGCGGTTATCAGGCAGCTGAGCAGGCATGAATCCTGCGGCCCAGCTGGCGGTTATCAGGCAGCTGAGCAGGCATGAATCCTGCGGCCCAGCTGGCGGTTATCAGGCAGCTGAGCAGGCATGAATCCTGCGGCCCAGCTGGCGGTTATCAGGCAGCTGAGCAGGCATGAATCCTGCGGCCCAGCTGGCGGTTATCAGGCAGCTGAGCAGGCATGAATCCTGCGGCCCAGCTGGCGGTTATCAGGCAGCTGAGCAGGCATGAATCCTGCGGCCCAGCTGGCGATTATCAGGCAGCTGAGCAGGCATGAATCCTGCGGCCCAGCTGGCGATTATCAGGCAGCTGAGCAGGCATGAATCCTGCGGCCCAGCTGGCGGTTATCAGGCAGCTGAGCAGGCATGAATCCTGCGGCCCAGCTGGCGATTATCAGGCAGCTGAGCAGGCATGAATCCTGCGGCCCAGCTGGCGATTATCAGGCAGCTGAGCAGGCATGAATCCTGCGGCCCAGCTGGCGGTTATCAGGCAGCTGAGCAGGCATGAATCCTGCGGCCCAGCTGGCGGTTATCAGGCAGCTGAGCAGGCATGAATCCTGCGGCCCAGCTGGCGATTATCAGGCAGCTGAGCAGGCATGAATCCTGCGGCCCAGCTGGCGGTTATCAGGCAGCTGAGCAGGCATGAATCCTGCGGCCCAGCTGGCGGTTATCAGGCAGCTGAGCAGGCATGAATCCTGCGGCCCAGCTGGCGGTTATCAGGCAGCTGAGCAGGCATGAATCCTGCGGCCCAGCTGGCGGTTATCAGGCAGCTGAGCAGGCATGAATCCTGCGGCCCAGCTGGCGGTTATCAGGCAGCTGAGCAGGCATGAATCCTGCGGCCCAGCTGGCGGTTATCAGGCAGCTGAGCAGGCATGAATCCTGCGGCCCAGCTGGCGGTTATCAGGCAGCTGAGCAGGCATGAATCCTGCGGCCCAGCTGGCGATTATCAGGCAGCTGAGCAGGCATGAATCCTGCGGCCCAGCTGGCGATTATCAGGCAGCTGAGCAGGCATGAATCCTGCGGCCCAGCTGGCACTGATCAGGCCTGCTGATCAGGCTGAATCCGCTGATCAGCTGGCATGTTATCAGGCAGCTGAGCAGGCATGGATCCTGCGGCCCAGCTGGCAAGAATCAGGCAGCTGAGCAGGCATGAATCCTGCGGCCCAGCTGGCGATTATCAGGCAGCTGAGCAGGCATGAATCCTGCGGCCCAGCTGGCGATTATCAGGCAGCTGAGCAGGCATGAATCCTGCGGCCCAGCTGGCGGTTATCAGGCAGCTGAGCAGGCATGAATCCTGCGGCCCAGCTGGCGGTTATCAGGCAGCTGAGCAGGCATGAATCCTGCGGCCCAGCTGGCGGTTATCAGGCAGCTGAGCAGGCATGAATCCTGCGGCCCAGCTGGCGGTTATCAGGCAGCTGAGCAGGCATGAATCCTGCGGCCCAGCTGGCGGTTATCAGGCAGCTGAGCAGGCATGAATCCTGCGGCCCAGCTGGCGGTTATCAGGCAGCTGAGCAGGCATGAATCCTGCGGCCCAGCTGGCGGTTATCAGGCAGCTGAGCAGGCATGAATCCTGCGGCCCAGCTGGCGGTTATCAGGCAGCTGAGCAGGCATGAATCCTGCGGCCCAGCTGGCGGTTATCAGGCAGCTGAGCAGGCATGAATCCTGCGGCCCAGCTGGCGGTTATCAGGCAGCTGAGCAGGCATGAATCCTGCGGCCCAGCTGGCGGTTATCAGGCAGCTGAGCAGGCATGAATCCTGCGGCCCAGCTGGCGGTTATCAGGCAGCTGAGCAGGCATGAATCCTGCGGCCCAGCTGGCGGTTATCAGGCAGCTGAGCAGGCATGAATCCTGCGGCCCAGCTGGCGATTATCAGGCAGCTGAGCAGGCATGAATCCTGCGGCCCAGCTGGCGGTTATCAGGCAGCTGAGCAGGCATGAATCCTGCGGCCCAGCTGGCGGTTATCAGGCAGCTGAGCAGGCATGAATCCTGCGGCCCAGCTGGCGGTTATCAGGCAGCTGAGCAGGCATGAATCCTGCGGCCCAGCTGGCGGTTATCAGGCAGCTGAGCAGGCATGAATCCTGCGGCCCAGCTGGCGATTATCAGGCAGCTGAGCAGGCATGAATCCTGCGGCCCAGCTGGCGATTATCAGGCAGCTGAGCAGGCATGATCCCGCACTCCAGGCACTGATCACGTGCCTGTCATGCAGTGATCAGGTGACTGAGAGGCGCTGATCATGTGACTGCTCATGTGCTGATCAGGTAGCTCTCCTGCACGGATCATGTGCCTCAGCAGGCAAGAATCAAGCAGCTGAGCAGGCATGAATCCTGCGGCCCAGCTGGCGATTATCAGGCAGCTGAGCAGGCATGAATCCTGCGGCCCAGCTGGCGATTATCAGGCAGCTGAGCAGGCATGAATCCTGCGGCCCAGCTGGCGGTTATCAGGCAGCTGAGCAGGCATGAATCCTGCGGCCCAGCTGGCGATTATCAGGCAGCTGAGCAGGCATGAATCCTGCGGCCCAGCTGGCGGTTATCAGGCAGCTGAGCAGGCATGAATCCTGCGGCCCAGCTGGCGGTTATCAGGCAGCTGAGCAGGCATGAATCCTGCGGCCCAGCTGGCGATTATCAGGCAGCTGAGCAGGCATGAATCCTGCGGCCCAGCTGGCGATTATCAGGCAGCTGAGCAGGCATGAATCCTGCGGCCCAGCTGGCGATTATCAGGCAGCTGAGCAGGCATGAATCCTGCGGCCCAGCTGGCGGTTATCAGGCAGCTGAGCAGGCATGAATCCTGCGGCCCAGCTGGCGATTATCAGGCAGCTGAGCAGGCATGAATCCTGCGGCCCAGCTGGCGATTATCAGGCAGCTGAGCAGGCATGAATCCTGCGGCCCAGCTGGCGGTTATCAGGCAGCTGAGCAGGCATGAATCCTGCGGCCCAGCTGGCGGTTATCAGGCAGCTGAGCAGGCATGAATCCTGCGGCCCAGCTGGCGGTTATCAGGCAGCTGAGCAGGCATGAATCCTGCGGCCCAGCTGGCGGTTATCAGGCAGCTGAGCAGGCATGAATCCTGCGGCCCAGCTGGCGGTTATCAGGCAGCTGAGCAGGCATGAATCCTGCGGCCCAGCTGGCGGTTATCAGGCAGCTGAGCAGGCATGAATCCTGCGGCCCAGCTGGCGATTATCAGGCAGCTGAGCAGGCATGAATCCTGCGGCCCAGCTGGCGGTTATCAGGCAGCTGAGCAGGCATGAATCCTGCGGCCCAGCTGGCGATTATCAGGCAGCTGAGCAGGCATGAATCCTGCGGCCCAGCTGGCGGTTATCAGGCAGCTGAGCAGGCATGAATCCTGCGGCCCAGCTGGCGATTATCAGGCAGCTGAGCAGGCATGAATCCTGCGGCCCAGCTGGCGGTTATCAGGCAGCTGAGCAGGCATGAATCCTGCGGCCCAGCTGGCGGTTATCAGGCAGCTGAGCAGGCATGAATCCTGCGGCCCAGCTGGCGGTTATCAGGCAGCTGAGCAGGCATGAATCCTGCGGCCCAGCTGGCGGTTATCAGGCAGCTGAGCAGGCATGAATCCTGCGGCCCAGCTGGCGGTTATCAGGCAGCTGAGCAGGCATGAATCCTGCGGCCCAGCTGGCGGTTATCAGGCAGCTGAGCAGGCATGAATCCTGCGGCCCAGCTGGCGATCAGGCAGCTGAGCAGGCATGAATCCTGCGGCCCAGCTGGCGGTTATCAGGCAGCTGAGCAGGCATGAATCCTGCGGCCTGAGCAGGCATGAATCCTGCGGCCCAGCTATCAGGCAGCTGAGCAGGCATGAATCCTGCGGCCCAGCTGGCGGTTATCAGGCAGCTGAGCAGGCATGAATCCTGCGGCCCAGCTGGCGGTTATCAGGCAGCTGAGCAGGCATGAATCCTGCGGCCCAGCTGGCGGTTATCAGGCAGCTGAGCAGGCATGAATCCTGCGGCCCAGCTGGCGGTTATCAGGCAGCTGAGCAGGCATGAATCCTGCGGCCCAGCTGGCGATTATCAGGCAGCTGAGCAGGCATGAATCCTGCGGCCCAGCTGGCGGTTATCAGGCAGCTGAGCAGGCATGAATCCTGCGGCCCAGCTGGCGGTTATCAGGCAGCTGAGCAGGCATGAATCCTGCGGCCCAGCTGGCGATTATCAGGCAGCTGAGCAGGCATGAATCCTGCGGCCCAGCTGGCGGTTATCAGGCAGCTGAGCAGGCATGAATCCTGCGGCCCAGCTGGCGGTTATCAGGCAGCTGAGCAGGCATGAATCCTGCGGCCCAGCTGGCGGTTATCAGGCAGCTGAGCAGGCATGAATCCTGCGGCCCAGCTGGCGGTTATCAGGCAGCTGAGCAGGCATGAATCCTGCGGCCCAGCTGGCGGTTATCAGGCAGCTGAGCAGGCATGAATCCTGCGGCCCAGCTGGCGGTTATCAGGCAGCTGAGCAGGCATGAATCCTGCGGCCCAGCTGGCGGTTATCAGGCAGCTGAGCAGGCATGAATCCTGCGGCCCAGCTGGCGGTTATCAGGCAGCTGAGCAGGCATGAATCCTGCGGCCCAGCTGGCGATTATCAGGCAGCTGAGCAGGCGCTGATCCCGCACCTCAGCAGGCACTGATCACGTGCCTGTCATGCAGTGATCAGGTGACTGAGAGGCGCTGATCATGTGACTGCTCATGTGCTGATCAGGCAGCTCTCCTGCACGGATCATGTGCCTCAGCAGGCAAGAATCAAGCAGCTGAGCAGGCATGAATCCTGCGGCCCAGCTGGCGATTATCAGGCAGCTGAGCAGGCATGAATCCTGCGGCCCAGCTGGCGATTATCAGGCAGCTGAGCAGGCATGAATCCTGCGGCCCAGCTGGCGGTTATCAGGCAGCTGAGCAGGCATGAATCCTGCGGCCCAGCTGGCGGTTATCAGGCAGCTGAGCAGGCATGAATCCTGCGGCCCAGCTGGCGGTTATCAGGCAGCTGAGCAGGCATGAATCCTGCGGCCCAGCTGGCGGTTATCAGGCAGCTGAGCAGGCATGAATCCTGCGGCCCAGCTGGCGGTTATCAGGCAGCTGAGCAGGCATGAATCCTGCGGCCCAGCTGGCGGTTATCAGGCAGCTGAGCAGGCATGAATCCTGCGGCCCAGCTGGCGATTATCAGGCAGCTGAGCAGGCATGAATCCTGCGGCCCAGCTGGCGATTATCAGGCAGCTGAGCAGGCATGAATCCTGCGGCCCAGCTGGCGGTTATCAGGCAGCTGAGCAGGCATGAATCCTGCGGCCCAGCTGGCGGTTATCAGGCAGCTGAGCAGGCATGAATCCTGCGGCCCAGCTGGCGGTTATCAGGCAGCTGAGCAGGCATGAATCCTGCGGCCCAGCTGGCGGTTATCAGGCAGCTGAGCAGGCATGAATCCTGCGGCCCAGCTGGCGGTTATCAGGCAGCTGAGCAGGCATGAATCCTGCGGCCCAGCTGGCGGTTATCAGGCAGCTGAGCAGGCATGAATCCTGCGGCCCAGCTGGCGGTTATCAGGCAGCTGAGCAGGCATGAATCCTGCGGCCCAGCTGGCGGTTATCAGGCAGCTGAGCAGGCATGAATCCTGCGGCCCAGCTGGCGGTTATCAGGCAGCTGAGCAGGCATGAATCCTGCGGCCCAGCTGGCGGTTATCAGGCAGCTGAGCAGGCATGAATCCTGCGGCCCAGCTGGCGATTATCAGGCAGCTGAGCAGGCGCTGATCCCGCACCTCAGCAGGCACTGATCACGTGCCTGTCATGCAGTGATCAGGTGACTGAGAGGCGCTGATCATGTGACTGCTCATGTGCTGATCAGGTAGCTCTCCTGCACGGATCATGTGCCTCAGCAGGCAAGAATCAGGCAGCTGAGCAGGCATGAATCCTGCGGCCCAGCTGGCGGTTATCAGGCAGCTGAGCAGGCATGAATCCTGCGGCCCAGCTGGCGGTTATCAGGCAGCTGAGCAGGCATGAATCCTGCGGCCCAGCTGGCGGTTATCAGGCAGCTGAGCAGGCATGAATCCTGCGGCCCAGCTGGCGGTTATCAGGCAGCTGAGCAGGCATGAATCCTGCGGCCCAGCTGGCGGTTATCAGGCAGCTGAGCAGGCATGAATCCTGCGGCCCAGCTGGCGGTTATCAGGCAGCTGAGCAGGCATGAATCCTGCGGCCCAGCTGGCGGTTATCAGGCAGCTGAGCAGGCATGAATCCTGCGGCCCAGCTGGCGGTTATCAGGCAGCTGAGCAGGCATGAATCCTGCGGCCCAGCTGGCGATTATCAGGCAGCTGAGCAGGCATGAATCCCGCACCTCAGCAGGCACTGATCAGGCCTGCATGCAGCAGGTGACTGAGAGGCGCTGATCATGTGACTGCTCATGTGCTGATCAGGCAGCTGAGCAGGCATGAATCCTGCGGCCCAGCTGGCGGTTATCAGGCAGCTGAGCAGGCATGAATCCTGCGGCCCAGCTGGCGGTTATCAGGCAGCTGAGCAGGCATGAATCCTGCGGCCCAGCTGGCGGTTATCAGGCAGCTGAGCAGGCATGAATCCTGCGGCCCAGCTGGCGGTTATCAGGCAGCTGAGCAGGCATGAATCCTGCGGCCCAGCTGGCGGTTATCAGGCAGCTGAGCAGGCATGAATCCTGCGGCCCAGCTGGCGGTTATCAGGCAGCTGAGCAGGCATGAATCCTGCGGCCCAGCTGGCGTTATCAGGCAGCTGAGCAGGCATGAATCCTGCGGCCCAGCTGGCGGTTATCAGGCAGCTGAGCAGGCATGAATCCTGCGGCCCAGCTGGCGGTTATCAGGCAGCTGAGCAGGCATGAATCCTGCGGCCCAGCTGGCGGTTATCAGGCAGCTGAGCAGGCATGAATCCTGCGGCCCAGCTGGCGGTTATCAGGCAGCTGAGCAGGCATGAATCCTGCGGCCCAGCTGGCGGTTATCAGGCAGCTGAGCAGGCATGAATCCTGCGGCCCAGCTGGCGGTTATCAGGCAGCTGAGCAGGCATGAATCCTGCGGCCCAGCTGGCGGTTATCAGGCAGCTGAGCAGGCATGAATCCTGCGGCCCAGCTGGCGGTTATCAGGCAGCTGAGCAGGCATGAATCCTGCGGCCCAGCTGGCACTGATCACGTGTCTGTCATGCAGTGATCAGGCACTGAGAGGCGCTGATCAGCTGGCATGTGCTGATCAGGCAGCTGAGCAGGCATGAATCCTGCGGCCCAGCTGGCATCAGGCAGCTGAGCAGGCATGAATCCTGCGGCCCAGCTGGCGATTATCAGGCAGCTGAGCAGGCATGAATCCTGCGGCCCAGCTGGCGATTATCAGGCAGCTGAGCAGGCATGAATCCTGCGGCCCAGCTGGCGTTATCAGGCAGCTGAGCAGGCATGAATCCTGCGGCCCAGCTGGCGGTTATCAGGCAGCTGAGCAGGCATGAATCCTGCGGCCCAGCTGGCGGTTATCAGGCAGCTGAGCAGGCATGAATCCTGCGGCCCAGCTGGCGGTTATCAGGCAGCTGAGCAGGCATGAATCCTGCGGCCCAGCTGGCGGTTATCAGGCAGCTGAGCAGGCATGAATCCTGCGGCCCAGCTGGCGGTTATCAGGCAGCTGAGCAGGCATGAATCCTGCGGCCCAGCTGGCGGTTATCAGGCAGCTGAGCAGGCATGAATCCTGCGGCCCAGCTGGCGGTTATCAGGCAGCTGAGCAGGCATGAATCCTGCGGCCCAGCTGGCGGTTATCAGGCAGCTGAGCAGGCATGAATCCTGCGGCCCAGCTGGCGGTTATCAGGCAGCTGAGCAGGCATGAATCCTGCGGCCCAGCTGGCGGTTATCAGGCAGCTGAGCAGGCATGAATCCTGCGGCCCAGCTGGCGGTTATCAGGCAGCTGAGCAGGCATGAATCCTGCGGCCCAGCTGGCGGTTATCAGGCAGCTGAGCAGGCATGAATCCTGCGGCCCAGCTGGCGGTTATCAGGCAGCTGAGCAGGCATGAATCCTGCGGCCCAGCTGGCGGTTATCAGGCAGCTGAGCAGGCATGAATCCTGCGGCCCAGCTGGCGGTTATCAGGCAGCTGAGCAGGCATGAATCCTGCGGCCCAGCTGGCGGTTATCAGGCAGCTGAGCAGGCATGAATCCTGCGGCCCAGCTGGCGGTTATCAGGCAGCTGAGCAGGCATGAATCCTGCGGCCCAGCTGGCGGTTATCAGGCAGCTGAGCAGGCATGAATCCTGCGGCCCAGCTGGCGGTTATCAGGCAGCTGAGCAGGCATGAATCCTGCGGCCCAGCTGGCGGTTATCAGGCAGCTGAGCAGGCATGAATCCTGCGGCCCAGCTGGCGGTTATCAGGCAGCTGAGCAGGCATGAATCCTGCGGCCCAGCTGGCGGTTATCAGGCAGCTGAGCAGGCATGAATCCTGCGGCCCAGCTGGCGGTTATCAGGCAGCTGAGCAGGCATGAATCCTGCGGCCCAGCTGGCGGTTATCAGGCAGCTGAGCAGGCATGAATCCTGCGGCCCAGCTGGCGGTTATCAGGCAGCTGAGCAGGCATGAATCCTGCGGCCCAGCTGGCGGTTATCAGGCAGCTGAGCAGGCATGAATCCTGCGGCCCAGCTGGCGGTTATCAGGCAGCTGAGCAGGCATGAATCCTGCGGCCCAGCTGGCGGTTATCAGGCAGCTGAGCAGGCATGAATCCTGCGGCCCAGCTGGCGGTTATCAGGCAGCTGAGCAGGCATGAATCCTGCGGCCCAGCTGGCGGTTATCAGGCAGCTGAGCAGGCATGAATCCTGCGGCCCAGCTGGCGGTTATCAGGCAGCTGAGCAGGCATGAATCCTGCGGCCCAGCTGGCGGTTATCAGGCAGCTGAGCAGGCATGAATCCTGCGGCCCAGCTGGCGGTTATCAGGCAGCTGAGCAGGCATGAATCCTGCGGCCCAGCTGGCGGTTATCAGGCAGCTGAGCAGGCATGAATCCTGCGGCCCAGCTGGCGATTATCAGGCAGCTGAGCAGGCATGAATCCTGCGGCCCAGCTGGCGGTTATCAGGCAGCTGAGCAGGCATGAATCCTGCGGCCCAGCTGGCGGTTATCAGGCAGCTGAGCAGGCATGAATCCTGCGGCCCAGCTGGCGGTTATCAGGCAGCTGAGCAGGCATGAATCCTGCGGCCCAGCTGGCGGTTATCAGGCAGCTGAGCAGGCATGAATCCTGCGGCCCAGCTGGCGGTTATCAGGCAGCTGAGCAGGCATGAATCCTGCGGCCCAGCTGGCGGTTATCAGGCAGCTGAGCAGGCATGAATCCTGCGGCCCAGCTGGCGGTTATCAGGCAGCTGAGCAGGCATGAATCCTGCGGCCCAGCTGGCGGTTATCAGGCAGCTGAGCAGGCATGAATCCTGCGGCCCAGCTGGCGGTTATCAGGCAGCTGAGCAGGCATGAATCCTGCGGCCCAGCTGGCGGTTATCAGGCAGCTGAGCAGGCATGAATCCTGCGGCCCAGCTGGCGGTTATCAGGCAGCTGAGCAGGCATGAATCCTGCGGCCCAGCTGGCGGTTATCAGGCAGCTGAGCAGGCATGAATCCTGCGGCCCAGCTGGCGGTTATCAGGCAGCTGAGCAGGCATGAATCCTGCGGCCCAGCTGGCGGTTATCAGGCAGCTGAGCAGGCATGAATCCTGCGGCCCAGCTGGCGGTTATCAGGCAGCTGAGCAGGCATGAATCCTGCGGCCCAGCTGGCGGTTATCAGGCAGCTGAGCAGGCATGAATCCTGCGGCCCAGCTGGCGGTTATCAGGCAGCTGAGCAGGCATGAATCCTGCGGCCCAGCTGGCGGTTATCAGGCAGCTGAGCAGGCATGAATCCTGCGGCCCAGCTGAGCAGGCGCTGATCCCGCAGCTCAGCAGGCATGATCACTGCCTGTCCAGCTGGCAGGTGACTGAGAGCAGCTGATCAGGTGACTGCCTGCGGCCCTGCTGGCAGTTATCAGGCAGCTGAGCAGGCATGAATCCTGCGGCCCAGCTGGCGATTATCAGGCAGCTGAGCAGGCATGAATCCTGCGGCCCAGCTGGCGATTATCAGGCAGCTGAGCAGGCATGAATCCTGCGGCCCAGCTGGCGGTTATCAGGCAGCTGAGCAGGCATGAATCCTGCGGCCCAGCTGGCGGTTATCAGGCAGCTGAGCAGGCATGAATCCTGCGGCCCAGCTGGCGGTTATCAGGCAGCTGAGCAGGCATGAATCCTGCGGCCCAGCTGGCGGTTATCAGGCAGCTGAGCAGGCATGAATCCTGCGGCCCAGCTGGCGGTTATCAGGCAGCTGAGCAGGCATGAATCCTGCGGCCCAGCTGGCGGTTATCAGGCAGCTGAGCAGGCATGAATCCTGCGGCCCAGCTGGCGTTATCAGGCAGCTGAGCAGGCATGAATCCTGCGGCCCAGCTGGCGGTTATCAGGCAGCTGAGCAGGCATGAATCCTGCGGCCCAGCTGGCGGTTATCAGGCAGCTGAGCAGGCATGAATCCTGCGGCCCAGCTGGCGGTTATCAGGCAGCTGAGCAGGCATGAATCCTGCGGCCCAGCTGGCGGTTATCAGGCAGCTGAGCAGGCATGAATCCTGCGGCCCAGCTGGCGGTTATCAGGCAGCTGAGCAGGCATGAATCCTGCGGCCCAGCTGGCGGTTATCAGGCAGCTGAGCAGGCATGAATCCTGCGGCCCAGCTGGCGGTTATCAGGCAGCTGAGCAGGCATGAATCCTGCGGCCCAGCTGGCGGTTATCAGGCAGCTGAGCAGGCATGAATCCTGCGGCCCAGCTGGCGATTATCAGGCAGCTGAGCAGGCATGAATCCTGCGGCCCAGCTGGCACTGATCACGTGCCTGTCATGCAGCAGGTGACTGAGAGGCGCTGATCATGTGACTGCGGCATGTGCTGATCAGGCAGCTGAGCAGGCAAGAATCCTGCGGCCCAGCTGGCAAGAATCAGGCAGCTGAGCAGGCATGAATCCTGCGGCCCAACTGGTGATTATCAGGCAGCTGAGCAGGCATGAATCCTGCGGCCCAGCTGGCGATTATCAGGCAGCTGAGCAGGCATGAATCCTGCGGCCCAGCTGGCGATTATCAGGCAGCTGAGCAGGCATGAATCCTGCGGCCCAGCTGGCGATCAGGCAGCTGAGCAGGCATGAATCCTGCGGCCCAGCTGGCGTTATCAGGCAGCTGAGCAGGCATGAATCCTGCGGCCCAGCTGGCGGTTATCAGGCAGCTGAGCAGGCATGAATCCTGCGGCCCAGCTGGCGGTTATCAGGCAGCTGAGCAGGCATGAATCCTGCGGCCCAGCTGGCGATTATCAGGCAGCTGAGCAGGCATGAATCCTGCGGCCCAGCTGGCGGTTATCAGGCAGCTGAGCAGGCATGAATCCTGCGGCCCAGCTGGCGGTTATCAGGCAGCGGAGCAGGCATGAATCCTGCGGCCCAGCTGGCGGTTATCAGGCAGCTGAGCAGGCATGAATCCTGCGGCCCAGCTGGCGGTTATCAGGCAGCTGAGCAGGCATGAATCCTGCGGCCCAGCTGGCGGTTATCAGGCAGCTGAGCAGGCATGAATCCTGCGGCCCAGCTGGCGGTTATCAGGCAGCTGAGCAGGCATGAATCCTGCGGCCCAGCTGGCGGTTATCAGGCAGCTGAGCAGGCATGAATCCTGCGGCCCAGCTGGCGGTTATCAGGCAGCTGAGCAGGCATGAATCCTGCGGCCCAGCTGGCGGTTATCAGGCAGCTGAGCAGGCATGAATCCTGCGGCCCAGCTGGCGGTTATCAGGCAGCTGAGCAGGCATGAATCCTGCGGCCCAGCTGGCGGTTATCAGGCAGCTGAGCAGGCATGAATCCTGCGGCCCAGCTGGCGATTATCAGGCAGCTGAGCAGGCATGAATCCTGCGGCCCAGCTGGCGATTATCAGGCAGCTGAGCAGGCATGAATCCTGCGGCCCAGCTGGCGATTATCAGGCAGCTGAGCAGGCATGAATCCTGCGGCCCAGCTGGCGGTTATCAGGCAGCTGAGCAGGCATGAATCCTGCGGCCCAGCTGGCGGTTATCAGGCAGCTGAGCAGGCATGAATCCTGCGGCCCAGCTGGCGGTTATCAGGCAGCTGAGCAGGCATGAATCCTGCGGCCCAGCTGGCGGTTATCAGGCAGCTGAGCAGGCATGAATCCTGCGGCCCAGCTGGCGGTTATCAGGCAGCTGAGCAGGCATGAATCCTGCGGCCCAGCTGGCGATTATCAGGCAGCTGAGCAGGCATGAATCCTGCGGCCCAGCTGGCGGTTATCAGGCAGCTGAGCAGGCATGAATCCTGCGGCCCAGCTGGCGGTTATCAGGCAGCTGAGCAGGCATGAATCCTGCGGCCCAGCTGGCGGTTATCAGGCAGCTGAGCAGGCATGAATCCTGCGGCCCAGCTGGCGGTTATCAGGCAGCTGAGCAGGCATGAATCCTGCGGCCCAGCTGGCGGTTATCAGGCAGCTGAGCAGGCATGAATCCTGCGGCCCAGCTGGCGGTTATCAGGCAGCTGAGCAGGCATGAATCCTGCGGCCCAGCTGGCGGTTATCAGGCAGCTGAGCAGGCATGAATCCTGCGGCCCAGCTGGCGGTTATCAGGCAGCTGAGCAGGCATGAATCCTGCGGCCCAGCTGGCGGTTATCAGGCAGCTGAGCAGGCATGAATCCTGCGGCCCAGCTGGCGATTATCAGGCAGCTGAGCAGGCATGAATCCTGCGGCCCAGCTGGCGGTTATCAGGCAGCTGAGCAGGCATGAATCCTGCGGCCCAGCTGGCGGTTATCAGGCAGCTGAGCAGGCATGAATCCCGCGGCCCAGCTGGCGGTTATCAGGCAGCTGAGCAGGCATGAATCCTGCGGCCCAGCTGGCGGTTATCAGGCAGCTGAGCAGGCATGAATCCTGCGGCCCAGCTGGCGATTATCAGGCAGCTGAGCAGGCATGAATCCTGCGGCCCAGCTGGCACTGATCACGTGCCTGTCATGCAGTGATCAGGTGACTGAGAGGCGCTGATCATGTGACTGCTCATGTGCTGATCAGGCAGCTGAGCAGGCATGAATCCTGCGGCCCAGCTGGCGGTTATCAGGCAGCTGAGCAGGCATGAATCCTGCGGCCCAGCTGGCGGTTATCAGGCAGCTGAGCAGGCATGAATCCTGCGGCCCAGCTGGCGGTTATCAGGCAGCTGAGCAGGCATGAATCCTGCGGCCCAGCTGGCGGTTATCAGGCAGCTGAGCAGGCATGAATCCTGCGGCCCAGCTGGCGGTTATCAGGCAGCTGAGCAGGCATGAATCCTGCGGCCCAGCTGGCGGTTATCAGGCAGCTGAGCAGGCATGAATCCTGCGGCCCAGCTGGCGGTTATCAGGCAGCTGAGCAGGCATGAATCCTGCGGCCCAGCTGGCGGTTATCAGGCAGCTGAGCAGGCATGAATCCTGCGGCCCAGCTGGCGGTTATCAGGCAGCTGAGCAGGCATGAATCCTGCGGCCCAGCTGGCGATTATCAGGCAGCTGAGCAGGCGCTGATCCCGCACCTCAGCAGGCACTGATCACGTGCCTGTCATGCAGTGATCAGGTGACTGAGAGGCGCTGATCATGTGACTGCTCATGTGCTGATCAGGTAGCTCTCCTGCACGGATCATGTGCCTCAGCAGGCAAGAATCAAGCAGCTGAGCAGGCATGAATCCTGCGGCCCAGCTGGCGATTATCAGGCAGCTGAGCAGGCATGAATCCTGCGGCCCAGCTGGCGATTATCAGGCAGCTGAGCAGGCATGAATCCTGCGGCCCAGCTGGCGGTTATCAGGCAGCTGAGCAGGCATGAATCCTGCGGCCCAGCTGGCGGTTATCAGGCAGCTGAGCAGGCATGAATCCTGCGGCCCAGCTGGCGGTTATCAGGCAGCTGAGCAGGCATGAATCCTGCGGCCCAGCTGGCGGTTATCAGGCAGCTGAGCAGGCATGAATCCTGCGGCCCAGCTGGCGGTTATCAGGCAGCTGAGCAGGCATGAATCCTGCGGCCCAGCTGGCGGTTATCAGGCAGCTGAGCAGGCATGAATCCTGCGGCCCAGCTGGCGGTTATCAGGCAGCTGAGCAGGCATGAATCCTGCGGCCCAGCTGGCGGTTATCAGGCAGCTGAGCAGGCATGAATCCTGCGGCCCAGCTGGCGGTTATCAGGCAGCTGAGCAGGCATGAATCCTGCGGCCCAGCTGGCGGTTATCAGGCAGCTGAGCAGGCATGAATCCTGCGGCCCAGCTGGCGGTTATCAGGCAGCTGAGCAGGCATGAATCCTGCGGCCCAGCTGGCGGTTATCAGGCAGCTGAGCAGGCATGAATCCTGCGGCCCAGCTGGCGGTTATCAGGCAGCTGAGCAGGCATGAATCCTGCGGCCCAGCTGGCGGTTATCAGGCAGCTGAGCAGGCATGAATCCTGCGGCCCAGCTGGCGGTTATCAGGCAGCTGAGCAGGCATGAATCCTGCGGCCCAGCTGGCGGTTATCAGGCAGCTGAGCAGGCATGAATCCTGCGGCCCAGCTGGCGGTTATCAGGCAGCTGAGCAGGCATGAATCCTGCGGCCCAGCTGGCGGTTATCAGGCAGCTGAGCAGGCATGAATCCTGCGGCCCAGCTGGCGGTTATCAGGCAGCTGAGCAGGCATGAATCCTGCGGCCCAGCTGGCGGTTATCAGGCAGCTGAGCAGGCATGAATCCTGCGGCCCAGCTGGCGGTTATCAGGCAGCTGAGCAGGCATGAATCCTGCGGCCCAGCTGGCGGTTATCAGGCAGCTGAGCAGGCATGAATCCTGCGGCCCAGCTGGCGGTTATCAGGCAGCTGAGCAGGCATGAATCCTGCGGCCCAGCTGGCGGTTATCAGGCAGCTGAGCAGGCATGAATCCTGCGGCCCAGCTGGCGGTTATCAGGCAGCTGAGCAGGCATGAATCCTGCGGCCCAGCTGGCGGTTATCAGGCAGCTGAGCAGGCATGAATCCTGCGGCCCAGCTGGCGGTTATCAGGCAGCTGAGCAGGCATGAATCCTGCGGCCCAGCTGGCGATTATCAGGCAGCTGAGCAGGCATGAATCCTGCGGCCCAGCTGGCGTTATCAGGCAGCTGAGCAGGCATGAATCCTGCGGCCCAGCTGGCGGTTATCAGGCAGCTGAGCAGGCATGAATCCTGCGGCCCAGCTGGCGATTATCAGGCAGCTGAGCAGGCATGAATCCTGCGGCCCAGCTGGCGGTTATCAGGCAGCTGAGCAGGCATGAATCCTGCGGCCCAGCTGGCGGTTATCAGGCAGCTGAGCAGGCATGAATCCTGCGGCCCAGCTGGCGGTTATCAGGCAGCTGAGCAGGCATGAATCCTGCGGCCCAGCTGGCGGTTATCAGGCAGCTGAGCAGGCATGAATCCTGCGGCCCAGCTGGCGGTTATCAGGCAGCTGAGCAGGCATGAATCCTGCGGCCCAGCTGGCGGTTATCAGGCAGCTGAGCAGGCATGAATCCTGCGGCCCAGCTGGCGGTTATCAGGCAGCTGAGCAGGCATGAATCCTGCGGCCCAGCTGGCGATTAACAGGCAGCTGAGCAGGCGCTGATCCCGCACCTCAGCAGGCACTGATCAGTGCCTGTCATGCAGTGATCAGGTGACTGAGAGGCGCTGATCATGTGACTGCTCATGTGCTGATCAGGTAGCTCTCCTGCACGGATCATGTGCCTCAGCAGGCAAGAATCAAGCAGCTGAGCAGGCATGAATCCTGCGGCCCAACTGGTGATTATCAGGCAGCTGAGCAGGCATGAATCCTGCGGCCCAGCTGGCGATTATCAGGCAGCTGAGCAGGCATGAATCCTGCGGCCCAGCTGGCGGTTATCAGGCAGCTGAGCAGGCATGAATCCTGCGGCCCAGCTGGCGGTTATCAGGCAGCTGAGCAGGCATGAATCCTGCGGCCCAGCTGGCGGTTATCAGGCAGCTGAGCAGGCATGAATCCTGCGGCCCAGCTGGCGGTTATCAGGCAGCTGAGCAGGAATGAATCCTGCGGCCCAGCTGGCGGTTATCAGGCAGCTGAGCAGGCATGAATCCTGCGGCCCAGCTGGCGGTTATCAGGCAGCTGAGCAGGCATGAATCCTGCGGCCCAGCTGGCGGTTATCAGGCAGCTGAGCAGGCATGAATCCGCTGATCAGCTGCTCGGTTATCAGGCAGCTGAGCAGGCATGAATCCTGCGGCCCAGCTGGCGGTTATCAGGCAGCTGAGCAGGCATGAATCCTGCGGCCCAGCTGGCGGTTATCAGGCAGCTGAGCAGGCATGAATCCTGCGGCCCAGCTGGCGGTTATCAGGCAGCTGAGCAGGCATGAATCCTGCGGCCCAGCTGGCGGTTATCAGGCAGCTGAGCAGGCATGAATCCTGCGGCCCAGCTGGCGGTTATCAGGCAGCTGAGCAGGCATGAATCCTGCGGCCCAGCTGGCGGTTATCAGGCAGCTGAGCAGGCATGAATCCTGCGGCCCAGCTGGCGGTTATCAGGCAGCTGAGCAGGCATGAATCCTGCGGCCCAGCTGGCGGTTATCAGGCAGCTGAGCAGGCATGAATCCTGCGGCCCAGCTGGCGGTTATCAGGCAGCTGAGCAGGCATGAATCCTGCGGCCCAGCTGGCGATTATCAGGCAGCTGAGCAGGCATGAATCCTGCGGCCCAGCTGGCGATTATCAGGCAGCTGAGCAGGCATGAATCCTGCGGCCCAGCTGGCGGTTATCAGGCAGCTGAGCAGGCATGAATCCTGCGGCCCAGCTGGCGGTTATCAGGCAGCTGAGCAGGCATGAATCCTGCGGCCCAGCTGGCGGTTATCAGGCAGCTGAGCAGGCATGAATCCTGCGGCCCAGCTGGCGGTTATCAGGCAGCTGAGCAGGCATGAATCCTGCGGCCCAGCTGGCGGTTATCAGGCAGCTGAGCAGGCATGAATCCTGCGGCCCAGCTGGCGGTTATCAGGCAGCTGAGCAGGCATGAATCCTGCGGCCCAGCTGTTATCAGGCAGCTGAGCAGGCATGAATCCTGCGGCCCAGCTGGCGATTATCAGGCAGCTGAGCAGGCATGAATCCTGCGGCCCAGCTGGCGATTATCAGGCAGCTGAGCAGGCGCTGATCCCGCACCTCAGCAGGCACTGATCACGTGCCTGTCATGCAGTGATCAGGTGACTGAGAGGCGCTGATCATGTGACTGCTCATGTGCTGATCAGGTAGCTCTCCTGCACGGATCATGTGCCTCAGCAGGCAAGAATCAAGCAGCTGAGCAGGCATGAATCCTGCGGCCCAGCTGGCGGTTATCAGGCAGCTGAGCAGGCAGGAATCCTGCGGCCCAGCTGGCGATTATCAGGCAGCTGAGCAGGCATGAATCCTGCGGCCCAGCTGGCGGTTATCAGGCAGCTGAGCAGGCATGAATCCTGCGGCCCAGCTGGCGGTTATCAGGCAGCTGAGCAGGCATGAATCCTGCGGCCCAGCTGGCGGTTATCAGGCAGCTGAGCAGGCATGAATCCTGCGGCCCAGCTGGCGGTTATCAGGCAGCTGAGCAGGCATGAATCCTGCGGCCCAGCTGGCGATTATCAGGCAGCTGAGCAGGCGCTGATCCAGCACCTCAGCAGGCACTGATCACGTGCCTGTCATGGTGATCAGGTGACTGAGAGGCGCTGATCATGTGACTGCTCATGTGCTGATCAGGTAGCTCTCCTGCACGGATCATGTGCCTCAGCAGGCAAGAATCAGGCAGCTGAGCAGGCATGAATCCTGCGGCCCAACTGGCGATTATCAGGCAGCTGAGCAGGCATGAATCCTGCGGCCCAGCTGGCGATTATCAGGCAGCTGAGCAGGCATGAATCCTGCGGCCCAGCTGGCGGTTATCAGGCAGCTGAGCAGGCATGAATCCTGCGGCCCAG
Organism: Bos javanicus; assembly: GCF_032452875.1. Taxonomy (NCBI): domain Eukaryota; kingdom Metazoa; phylum Chordata; class Mammalia; order Artiodactyla; family Bovidae; genus Bos; species Bos javanicus. The sequence continues at coordinate 275,141 of NW_026893887.1, forward strand.
CTGGCGGTTATCAGGCAGCTGAGCAGGCATGAATCCTGCGGCCCAGCTGGCGGTTATCAGGCAGCTGAGCAGGCATGAATCCTGCGGCCCAGCTGGCGGTTATCAGGCAGCTGAGCAGGCATGAATCCTGCGGCCCAGCTGGCGGTTATCAGGCAGCTGAGCAGGCATGAATCCTGCGGCCCAGCTGGCGGTTATCAGGCAGCTGAGCAGGCATGAATCCTGCGGCCCAGCTGGCGGTTATCAGGCAGCTGAGCAGGCATGAATCCTGCGGCCCAGCTGGCGGTTATCAGGCAGCTGAGCAGGCATGAATCCTGCGGCCCAGCTGGCGGTTATCAGGCAGCTGAGCAGGCATGAATCCTGCGGCCCAGCTGGCGGTTATCAGGCAGCTGAGCAGGCATGAATCCTGCGGCCCAGCTGGCGGTTATCAGGCAGCTGAGCAGGCATGAATCCTGCGGCCCAGCTGGCGGTTATCAGGCAGCTGAGCAGGCATGAATCCTGCGGCCCAGCTGGCGGTTATCAGGCAGCTGAGCAGGCATGAATCCTGCGGCCCAGCTGGCGGTTATCAGGCAGCTGAGCAGGCATGAATCCTGCGGCCCAGCTGGCGGTTATCAGGCAGCTGAGCAGGCATGAATCCTGCGGCCCAGCTGGCGGTTATCAGGCAGCTGAGCAGGCATGAATCCTGCGGCCCAGCTGGCGGTTATCAGGCAGCTGAGCAGGCATGAATCCTGCGGCCCAGCTGGCGATTATCAGGCAGCTGAGCAGGCGCTGATCCCGCACCTCAGCAGGCACTGATCACGTGCCTGTCATGCAGTGATCAGGTGACTGAGAGGCGCTGATCATGTGACTGCTCATGTGCTGATCAGGTAGCTCTCCTGCACGGATCATGTGCCCAGCAGGCAAGAATCAAGCAGCTGAGCAGGCATGAATCCTGCGGCCCAGCTGGCGGTTATCAGGCAGCTGAGCAGGCATGAATCCTGCGGCCCAGCTGGCGGTTATCAGGCAGCTGAGCAGGCATGAATCCTGCGGCCCAGCTGGCGGTTATCAGGCAGCTGAGCAGGCATGAATCCTGCGGCCCAGCTGGCGGTTATCAGGCAGCTGAGCAGGCATGAATCCTGCGGCCCAGCTGACGGTTATCAGGCAGCTGAGCAGGCATGAATCCTGCGGCCCAGCTGGCGGTTATCAGGCAGCTGAGCAGGCATGAATCCTGCGGCCCAGCTGGGGTTATCAGGCAGCTGAGCAGGCATGAATCCTGCGGCCCAGCAGGCGGTTATCAGGCAGCTGAGCAGGCATGAATCCTGCGGCCCAGCTGGCGGTTATCAGGCAGCTGAGCAGGCATGAATCCTGCGGCCCAGCTGGCGGTTATCAGGCAGCTGAGCAGGCATGAATCCTGCGGCCCAGCTGGCGGTTATCAGGCAGCTGAGCAGGCATGAATCCTGCGGCCCAGCTGGCGGTTATCAGGCAGCTGAGCAGGCATGAATCCTGCGGCCCAGCTGGCGGTTATCAGGCAGCTGAGCAGGCATGAATCCTGCGGCCCAGCTGGCGGTTATCAGGCAGCTGAGCAGGCATGAATCCTGCGGCCCAGCTGGCGGTTATCAGGCAGCTGAGCAGGCATGAATCCTGCGGCCCAGCTGGCGGTTATCAGGCAGCTGAGCAGGCATGAATCCTGCGGCCCAGCTGGCGATTAACAGGCAGCTGAGCAGGCGCTGATCCCGCACCTCAGCAGGCACTGATCACGTGCCTGCATGCAGTGATCAGGTGACTGAGAGGCGCTGATCATGTGACTGCTCATGTGCTGATCAGGTAGCTCTCCTGCACGGATCATGTGCCTCAGCAGGCAAGAATCAAGCAGCTGAGCAGGCATGAATCCTGCGGCCCAACTGGCGGTTATCAGGCAGCTGAGCAGGCATGAATCCTGCGGCCCAGCTGGCGATTATCAGGCAGCTGAGCAGGCATGAATCCTGCGGCCCAGCTGGCGGTTATCAGGCAGCTGAGCAGGCATGAATCCTGCGGCCCAGCTGGCGGTTATCAGGCAGCTGAGCAGGCATGAATCCTGCGGCCCAGCTGGCGGTTATCAGGCAGCTGAGCAGGCATGAATCCTGCGGCCCAGCTGGCGGTTATCAGGCAGCTGAGCAGGCATGAATCCTGCGGCCCAGCTGGCGGTTATCAGGCAGCTGAGCAGGCATGAATCCTGCGGCCCAGCTGGCGGTTATCAGGCAGCTGAGCAGGCATGAATCCTGCGGCCCAGCTGGCGGTTATCAGGCAGCTGAGCAGGCATGAATCCTGCGGCCCAGCTGGCGGTTATCAGGCAGCTGAGCAGGCATGAATCCTGCGGCCCAGCTGGCGGTTATCAGGCAGCTGAGCAGGCATGAATCCTGCGGCCCAGCTGGCGGTTATCAGGCAGCTGAGCAGGCATGAATCCTGCGGCCCAGCTGGCGGTTATCAGGCAGCTGAGCAGGCATGAATCCTGCGGCCCAGCTGGCGGTTATCAGGCAGCTGAGCAGGCATGAATCCTGCGGCCCAGCTGGCGGTTATCAGGCAGCTGAGCAGGCATGAATCCTGCGGCCCAGCTGGCGGTTATCAGGCAGCTGAGCAGGCATGAATCCTGCGGCCCAGCTGGCGGTTATCAGGCAGCTGAGCAGGCATGAATCCTGCGGCCCAGCTGGCGGTTATCAGGCAGCTGAGCAGGCATGAATCCTGCGGCCCAGCTGGCGGTTATCAGGCAGCTGAGCAGGCATGAATCCTGCGGCCCAGCTGGCGGTTATCAGGCAGCTGAGCAGGCATGAATCCTGCGGCCCAGCTGGCGGTTATCAGGCAGCTGAGCAGGCATGAATCCTGCGGCCCAGCTGGCGGTTATCAGGCAGCTGAGCAGGCATGAATCCTGCGGCCCAGCTGGCGGTTATCAGGCAGCTGAGCAGGCATGAATCCTGCGGCCCAGCTGGCGGTTATCAGGCAGCTGAGCAGGCATGAATCCTGCGGCCCAGCTGGCGGTTATCAGGCAGCTGAGCAGGCATGAATCCTGCGGCCCAGCTGGCGGTTATCAGGCAGCTGAGCAGGCATGAATCCTGCGGCCCAGCTGGCGGTTATCAGGCAGCTGAGCAGGCATGAATCCTGCGGCCCAGCTGGCGGTTATCAGGCAGCTGAGCAGGCATGAATCCTGCGGCCCAGCTGGCGGTTATCAGGCAGCTGAGCAGGCATGAATCCTGCGGCCCAGCTGGCGGTTATCAGGCAGCTGAGCAGGCATGAATCCTGCGGCCCAGCTGGCGGTTATCAGGCAGCTGAGCAGGCATGAATCCTGCGGCCCAGCTGGCGGTTATCAGGCAGCTGAGCAGGCATGAATCCTGCGGCCCAGCTGGCGGTTATCAGGCAGCTGAGCAGGCATGAATCCTGCGGCCCAGCTGGCGGTTATCAGGCAGCTGAGCAGGCATGAATCCTGCGGCCCAGCTGGCGGTTATCAGGCAGCTGAGCAGGCATGAATCCTGCGGCCCAGCTGGCGGTTATCAGGCAGCTGAGCAGGCATGAATCCTGCGGCCCAGCTGGCGGTTATCAGGCAGCTGAGCAGGCATGAATCCTGCGGCCCAGCTGGCGGTTATCAGGCAGCTGAGCAGGCATGAATCCTGCGGCCCAGCTGGCGGTTATCAGGCAGCTGAGCAGGCATGAATCCTGCGGCCCAGCTGGCGGTTATCAGGCAGCTGAGCAGGCATGAATCCTGCGGCCCAGCTGGCGGTTATCAGGCAGCTGAGCAGGCATGAATCCTGCGGCCCAGCTGGCGGTTATCAGGCAGCTGAGCAGGCATGAATCCTGCGGCCCAGCTGGCGGTTATCAGGCAGCTGAGCAGGCATGAATCCTGCGGCCCAGCTGGCGGTTATCAGGCAGCTGAGCAGGCATGAATCCTGCGGCCCAGCTGGCGGTTATCAGGCAGCTGAGCAGGCATGAATCCTGCGGCCCAGCTGGCGGTTATCAGGCAGCTGAGCAGGCATGAATCCTGCGGCCCAGCTGGCGATTATCAGGCAGCTGAGCAGGCGCTGATCCCGCGCCTCAGCTGGCACTGATCACGAGCCTGTCATGCAGTGATCAGGTGACTGAGAGCTGATCATGTGACTGCTCATGTGCTGATCAGGCAGCTGAGCTGGCACGGATCATGTGCCTCAGCTGGCAAGAATCAGGCAGCTGAGCAGGCATGAATCCTGCGGCCCAGCTGGCGGTTATCAGGCAGCTGAGCAGGCATGAATCCTGCGGCCCAGCTGGCGGTTATCAGGCAGCTGAGCAGGCATGAATCCTGCGGCCCAGCTGGCGGTTATCAGGCAGCTGAGCAGGCATGAATCCTGCGGCCCAGCTGGCGGTTATCAGGCAGCTGAGCAGGCATGAATCCTGCGGCCCAGCTGGCGGTTATCAGGCAGCTGAGCAGGCATGAATCCTGCGGCCCAGCTGGCGGTTATCAGGCAGCTGAGCAGGCATGAATCCTGCGGCCCAGCTGGCGGTTATCAGGCAGCTGAGCAGGCATGAATCCTGCGGCCCAGCTGGCGGTTATCAGGCAGCTGAGCAGGCATGAATCCTGCGGCCCAGCTGGCGGTTATCAGGCAGCTGTCATGCAGTGATCAGGTGACTGAGCTGGCATGATCATGGCTGCTCAGCTGGCATGAATCCTGCGGCCCAGCTGTCGGTTATCAGGCAGCTGAGCAGGCATGAATCCTGCGGCCCAGCTGGCGGTTATCAGGCAGCTGAGCAGGCATGAATCCTGCGGCCCAGCTGGCGGTTATCAGGCAGCTGAGCAGGCATGAATCCTGCGGCCCAGCTGGCGGTTATCAGGCATCTGAGCAGGCATGAATCCTGCGGCCCAGCTGGCGGTTATCAGGCAGCTGAGCAGGCATGAATCCTGCGGCCCAGCTGGCGGTTATCAGGCAGCTGAGCAGGCATGAATCCTGCGGCCCAGCTGGCGGTTATCAGGCAGCTGAGCAGGCATGAATCCTGCGGCCCAGCTGGCGATTATCAGGCAGCTGAGCAGGCATGAATCCCGCGGCCCAGCTGGCGCTGATCACGTGCCTGTCATGCAGTGATCAGGTGACTGAGAGGCGCTGATCATGTGACTGCTCATGTGCTGATCAGGCAGCTGAGCTGCACGAATCATGTGCCCAGCAGGCAAGAATCAGCAGCTGAGCAGGCATGAATCCTGCGGCCCAGCTGGCGGTTATCAGGCAGCTGAGCAGGCATGAATCCTGCGGCCCAGCTGGCGGTTATCAGGCAGCTGAGCAGGCATGAATCCTGCGGCCCAGCTGGCGGTTATCAGGCAGCTGAGCAGGCATGAATCCTGCGGCCCAGCTGGCGGTTATCAGGCAGCTGAGCAGGCATGAATCCTGCGGCCCAGCTGGCGGTTATCAGGCAGCTGAGCAGGCATGAATCCTGCGGCCCAGCTGGCGGTTATCAGGCAGCTGAGCAGGCATGAATCCTGCGGCCCAGCTGGCGGTTATCAGGCAGCTGAGCAGGCATGAATCCTGCGGCCCAGCTGGCGGTTATCAGGCAGCTGAGCAGGCATGAATCCTGCGGCCCAGCTGGCGGTTATCAGGCAGCTGAGCAGGCATGAATCCTGCGGCCCAGCTGGCGGTTATCAGGCAGCTGAGCAGGCATGAATCCTGCGGCCCAGCTGGCGGTTATCAGGCAGCTGAGCAGGCATGAATCCTGCGGCCCAGCTGGCGGTTATCAGGCAGCTGAGCAGGCATGAATCCTGCGGCCCAGCTGGCGGTTATCAGGCAGCTGAGCAGGCATGAATCCTGCGGCCCAGCTGGCGGTTATCAGGCAGCTGAGCAGGCATGAATCCTGCGGCCCAGCTGGCGGTTATCAGGCAGCTGAGCAGGCATGAATCCTGTGGCCCAGCTGGCGGTTATCAGGCAGCTGAGCAGGCATGAATCCTGAGGCCCAGCTGGCGGTTATCAGGCAGCTGAGCAGGCATGAATCCTGCGGCCCAGCTGGCGGTTATCAGGCAGCTGAGCAGGCATGAATCCTGCGGCCCAGCTGGCGGTTATCAGGCAGCTGAGCAGGCATGAATCCTGCGGCCCAGCTGGCGGTTATCAGGCAGCTGAGCAGGCATGAATCCTGCGGCCCAGCTGGCGGTTATCAGGCAGCTGAGCAGGCATGAATCCTGCGGCCCAGCTGGCGGTTATCAGGCAGCTGAGCAGGCATGAATCCTTATCAGGCAGCTGCCACCCAGCTGGCGGTTATCAGGCAGCTGAGCAGGCATGAATCCCGCGCTCCAGCTGGCGGTTATCAGGCAGCTGAGCAGGCATGAATCCTGCGGCCCAGCTGGCGATTATCAGGCAGCTGAGCAGGCATGAATCCTGCGGCCCAGCTGGCGGTTATCAGGCAGCTGAGCAGGCATGAATCCTGCGGCCCAGCTGGCGGTTATCAGGCAGCTGAGCAGGCATGAATCCTGCGGCCCAGCTGGCGGTTATCAGGCAGCTGAGCAGGCATGAATCCTGCGGCCCAGCTGGCGGTTATCAGGCAGCTGAGCAGGCATGAATCCTGCGGCCCAGCTGGCGGTTATCAGGCAGCTGAGCAGGCATGAATCCTGCGGCCCAGCTGGCGGTTATCAGGCAGCTGAGCAGGCATGAATCCTGCGGCCCAGCTGGCGGTTATCAGGCAGCTGAGCAGGCATGAATCCTGCGGCCCAGCTGGCGGTTATCAGGCAGCTGAGCAGGCATGAATCCTGCGGCCCAGCTGGCGGTTATCAGGCAGCTGAGCAGGCATGAATCCTGCGGCCCAGCTGGGTTATCAGGCAGCTGAGCAGGCATGAATCCTGCGGCCCAGCTGGCGGTTATCAGGCAGCTGAGCAGGCATGAATCCTGCGGCCCAGCTGGCGGTTATCAGGCAGCTGAGCAGGCATGAATCCTGCGGCCCAGCTGGCGATATCAGGCAGCTGAGCAGGCATGAATCCTGCGGCCCAGCTGGCGGTTATCAGGCAGCTGAGCAGGCATGAATCCTGCGGCCCAGCTGGCGGTTATCAGGCAGCTGAGCAGGCATGAATCCTGCGGCCCAGCTGGCGGTTATCAGGCAGCTGAGCAGGCATGAATCCTGCGGCCCAGCTGGCGGTTATCAGGCAGCTGAGCAGGCATGAATCCTGCGGCCCAGCTGGCGGTTATCAGGCAGCTGAGCAGGCATGAATCCTGCGGCCCAGCTGGCGGTTATCAGGCAGCTGAGCAGGCATGAATCCTGCGGCCCAGCTGGCGGTTATCAGGCAGCTGAGCAGGCATGAATCCTGCGGCCCAGCTGGCGATTATCAGGCAGCTGAGCAGGCATGAATCCCGCGGCCCAGCTGGCGGTTATCAGGCAGCTGAGCAGGCATGAATCCCGCGGCCCAGCTGGCGGTTATCAGGCAGCTGAGCAGGCATGAATCCCGCGGCCCAGCTGGCGGTTATCAGGCAGCTGAGCAGGCATGAATCCTGCGGCCCAGCTGGCGATTATCAGGCAGCTGAGCAGGCATGAATCCCGCCTCAGCAGGCACTGATCACGTGCCTGCTGAGCAGGCTGAGCTGCGTGACTGCTCATGATCAGGTAGCTCTCCTGCACGGATCATGTGCCTCAGCAGGCAAGAATCAAGCAGCTGAGCAGGCATGAATCCTGCGGCCCAGCTGGCGATTATCAGGCAGCTGAGCAGGCATGAATCCTGCGGCCCAGCTGGCGATTATCAGGCAGCTGAGCAGGCATGAATCCTGCGGCCCAGCTGGCGATTATCAGGCAGCTGAGCAGGCATGAATCCTGCGGCCCAGCTGGCGATTATCAGGCAGCTGAGCAGGCATGAATCCTGCGGCCCAGCTGGCGGTTATCAGGCAGCTGAGCAGGCATGAATCCTGCGGCCCAGCTGGCGGTTATCAGGCAGCTGAGCAGGCATGAATCCTGCGGCCCAGCTGGCGGTTATCAGGCAGCTGAGCAGGCATGAATCCTGCGGCCCAGCTGGCGGTTATCAGGCAGCTGAGCAGGCATGAATCCTGCGGCCCAGCTGGCGATTATCAGGCAGCTGAGCAGGCGCTGATCCCGCACCTCAGCAGGCACTGATCACGTGCCTGTCATGCAGTGATCAGGTGACTGAGAGGCGCTGATCATGTGACTGCTCATGTGCTGATCAGGTAGCTCTCCTGCACGGATCATGTGCCTCAGCAGGCAAGAATCAAGCAGCTGAGCAGGCATGAATCCTGCGGCCCAGCTGGCGATTATCAGGCAGCTGAGCAGGCATGAATCCTGCGGCCCAGCTGGCGGTTATCAGGCAGCTGAGCAGGCATGAATCATGCGGCCCAGCTGGCGATTATCAGGCAGCTGAGCAGGCATGAATCCTGCGGCCCAGCTGGCGGTTATCAGGCAGCTGAGCAGGCATGAATCCTGCGGCCCAGCTGGCGGTTATCAGGCAGCTGAGCAGGCATGAATCCTGCGGCCCAGCTGGTGGTTATCAGGCAGCTGAGCAGGCATGAATCCTGCGGCCCAGCTGGCGGTTATCAGGCAGCTGAGCAGGCATGAATCCCGCGGCCCAGCTGGCGGTTATCAGGCAGCTGAGCAGGCATGAATCCTGCGGCCCAGCTGGCGTGTTATCAGGCAGCTGAGCAGGCATGAATCCTGCGGCCCAGCTGGCGGATCAGGCAGCTGAGCAGGCATGAATCCTGCGGCCCAGCTGGCGGTTATCAGGCAGCTGAGCAGGCATGAATCCCTGCGGCCCAGCTGGCGGTTATCAGGCAGCTGAGCAGGCATGAATCCTGCGGCCCAGCTGGCGGTTATCAGGCAGCTGAGCAGGCATGAATCCTGCGGCCCAGCTGGCGGTTATCAGGCAGCTGAGCAGGCATGAATCCTGCGGCCCAGCTGGCGGTTATCAGGCAGCTGAGCAGGCATGAATCCTGCGGCCCAGCTGGCGGTTATCAGGCAGCTGAGCAGGCATGAATCCTGCGGCCCAGCTGGCGGTTATCAGGCAGCTGAGCAGGCATGAATCCTGCGGCCCAGCTGGCGGTTATCAGGCAGCTGAGCAGGCATGAATCCTGCGGCCCAGCTGGCGGTTATCAGGCAGCTGAGCAGGCATGAATCCCGCGGCCCAGCTGGCGGTTATCAGGCAGCTGAGCAGGCATGAATCCTGCGGCCCAGCTGGCGGTTATCAGGCAGCTGAGCAGGCATGAATCCTGCGGCCCAGCTGGCGGTTATCAGGCAGCTGAGCAGGCATGAATCCTGCGGCCCAGCTGGCGGTTATCAGGCAGCTGAGCAGGCATGAATCCTGCGGCCCAGCTGGCGGTTATCAGGCAGCTGAGCAGGCATGAATCCTGCGGCCCAGCTGGCGGTTATCAGGCAGCTGAGCAGGCATGAATCCTGCGGCCCAGCTGGCGATTATCAGGCAGCTGAGCAGGCATGAATCCCGCACCCAGTGCAGCTGTCATGCAGCTGATCAGGTGACTGAGCGGATGACTGGCAGTGGATCAGGCAGCTGAGCAGGCATGAATCCTGCGGCCCAGCTGGCGAATCAGGCAGCTGAGCAGGCATGAATCCTGCGGCCCAGCTGGCGATTATCAGGCAGCTGAGCAGGCATGAATCCTGCGGCCCAGCTGGCGATTATCAGGCAGCTGAGCAGGCATGAATCCTGCGGCCCAGCTGGCGATTATCAGGCAGCTGAGCAGGCATGAATCCTGCGGCCCAGCTGGCGGTTATCAGGCAGCTGAGCAGGCATGAATCCTGCGGCCCAGCTGGCGGTTATCAGGCAGCTGAGCAGGCATGAATCCTGCGGCCCAGCTGGCGGTTATCAGGCAGCTGAGCAGGCATGAATCCTGCGGCCCAGCTGGCGGTTATCAGGCAGCTGAGCAGGCATGAATCCTGCGGCCCAGCTGGCGGTTATCAGGCAGCTGAGCAGGCATGAATCCTGCGGCCCAGCTGGCGATTAACAGGCAGCTGAGCAGGCGCTGATCCCGCACCTCAGCAGGCACTGATCACGTGCCTGTCATGCAGTAATCAGGTGACTGAGAGGCGCTGATCATGTGACTGCTCATGTGCTGATCAGGTAGCTCTCCTGCACGGATCATGTGCCCAGCAGGCAAGAATCAGGCAGCTGAGCAGGCATGAATCCTGCGGCCCAGCTGGCGATTATCAGGCAGCTGAGCAGGCATGAATCCTGCGGCCCAGCTGGCGATTATCAGGCAGCTGAGCAGGCATGAATCCTGCGGCCCAGCTGGCGGTTATCAGGCAGCTGAGCAGGCATGAATCCTGCGGCCCAGCTGGCGGTTATCAGGCAGCTGAGCAGGCATGAATCCTGCGGCCCAGCTGGCGGTTATCAGGCAGCTGAGCAGGCATGAATCCTGCGGCCCAGCTGGCGGTTATCAGGCAGCTGAGCAGGCATGAATCCTGCGGCCCAGCTGGCGGTTATCAGGCAGCTGAGCAGGCATGAATCCTGCGGCCCAGCTGGCGGTTATCAGGCAGCTGAGCAGGCATGAATCCTGCGGCCCAGCTGGCGGCTATCAGGCAGCTGAGCAGGCATGAATCCTGCGGCCCAGCTGGCGGTTATCAGGCAGCTGAGCAGGCATGAATCCTGCGGCCCAGCTGGCGGTTATCAGGCAGCTGAGCAGGCATGAATCCTGCGGCCCAGCTGGCGGTTATCAGGCAGCTGAGCAGGCATGAACCCTGCGGCCCAGCTGGCGGTTATCAGGCAGCTGAGCAGGCATGAATCCAGCGGCCCAGCTGGAGGTTATCAGGCAGCTGAGCAGGCATGAATCCTGCGGCCCAGCTGGCGGTTATCAGGCAGCTGAGCAGGCATGAATCCTGCGGCCCAGCTGGCGGTTATCAGGCAGCTGAGCAGGCATGAATCCTGCGGCCCAGCTGGCGGTTATCAGGCAGCTGAGCAGGCATGAATCCTGCGGCCCAGCTGGCGGTTATCAGGCAGCTGAGCAGGCATGAATCCTGCGGCCCAGCTGGCGGTTATCAGGCAGCTGAGCAGGCATGAATCCTGCGGCCCAGCTGGCGGTTATCAGGCAGCTGAGCAGGCATGAATCCTGCGGCCCAGCTGGCGGTTATCAGGCAGCTGAGCAGGCATGAATCCTGCGGCCCAGCTGGCGATTATCAGGCAGCTGAGTAGGCGCTGATCCCGCACATAAGCAGGCACTGATCACGTGCCTGTCATGCAGTGATCAGGTGACTGAGAGGCACTGACCATGTGACTGCTCATGTGCTGATCAGGTAGCTATCCTGCACGTATCATGTGCCTCAGCAGGCTAGTATCATGCATCTGAGCAGGCATGAATCCTGCGGCCCAGCTGGCGTTATCAGGCAGCTGAGCAGGCATGAATCCTGCGGCCCAGCTGGCGATTATCAGGCAGCTGAGCAGGCATGAATCCTGCGGCCCAGCTGGCGGTTGTCAGGCAGCTGAGCAGGCATGAATCCTGCGGCCCAGCTGGCGGTTATCAGGCAGCTGAGCAGGCATGAATCCTGCGGCCCAGCTGGCGGTTATCAGGCAGCTGAGCAGGCATGAATCCTGCGGCCCAGCTGGCGGTTATCAGGCAGCTGAGCAGGCATGAATCCTGCGGCCCAGCTGGCGGTTATCAGGCAGCTGAGCAGGCATGAATCCTGCGGCCCAGCTGGCGGTTATCAGGCAGCTGAGCAGGCATGAATCCTGCGGCCCAGCTGGCGGTTATCAGGCAGCTGAGCAGGCATGAATCCTGCGGCCCAGCTGGCGGTTATCAGGCAGCCAGGCATGAACAGCTGAGGGCATCAGGCAGCTGAGCAGGCATGAATCCTGCGGCCCAGCAGGTTATCAGGCAGCTGAGCAGGCATGAATCCTGCGGCCCAGCTGGCGGTTATCAGGCAGCTGAGCAGGCATGAATCCTGCGGCCCAGCTGGCGGTTATCAGGCAGCTGAGCAGGCATGAATCCTGCGGCCCAGCTGGCGGTTATCAGGCAGCTGAGCAGGCATGAATCCTGCGGCCCAGCTGGCGGTTATCAGGCAGCTGAGCAGGCATGAATCCTGCGGCCCAGCTGGCGGTTATCAGGCAGCTGAGCAGGCATGAATCCTGCGGCCCAGCTGGCGGTTATCAGGCAGCTGAGCAGGCATGAATCCTGCGGCCCAGCTGGCGGTTATCAGGCAGCTGAGCAGGCATGAATCCTGCGGCCCAGCTGGCGGTTATCAGGCAGCTGAGCAGGCATGAATCCTGCGGCCCAGCTGGCGGGTATCAGGCAGCTGAGCAGGCATGAATCCTGCGGCCCAGCTGGCGGTTATCAGGCAGCTGAGCAGGCATGAATCCTGCGGCCCAGCTGGCGATTATCAGGCAGCTGAGCAGGCGCTGATCCCGCACCTCAGCAGGCACTGATCACGTGCCTGTCATGCAGTGATCAGGTGACTGAGAGGCACTGACCATGTGACTGCTCATGTGCTGATCAGGTAGCTCTCCTGCACGGATCATGTGCCTCAGCAGGCAAGAATCAAGCATCTGAGCAGGCATGAATCCTGCGGCCCAGCTGGCGGTTATCAGGCAGCTGAGCAGGCATGAATCCTGCGGCCCAGCTGGCGGTTATCAGGCAGCTGAGCAGGCATGAATCCTGCGGCCCAGCTGGCGGTTATCAGGCAGCTGAGCAGGCATGAATCCTGCGGCCCAGCTGGCGGTTATCAGGCAGCTGAGCAGGCATGAATCCTGCGGCCCAGCTGGCGGTTATCAGGCAGCTGAGCAGGCATGAATCCTGCGGCCCAGCTGGCGGTTATCAGGCAGCTGAGCAGGCATGAATCCTGCGGCCCAGCTGGCGGTTATCAGGCAGCTGAGCAGGCATGAATCCTGCGGCCCAGCTGGCGGTTATCAGGCAGCTGAGCAGGCATGAATCCTGCGGCCCAGCTGGCGGTTATCAGGCAGCTGAGCAGGCATGAATCCTGCGGCCCAGCTGGCGGTTATCAGGCAGCTGAGCAGGCATGAATCCTGCGGCCCAGCTGGCGGTTATCAGGCAGCTGAGCAGGCATGAATCCTGCGGCCCAGCTGGCGGTTATCAGGCAGCTGAGCAGGCATGAATCCTGCGGCCCAGCTGGCGGTTATCAGGCAGCTGAGCAGGCATGAATCCTGCGGCCCAGCTGGCGGTTATCAGGCAGCTGAGCAGGCATGAATCCTGCGGCCCAGCTGGCGGTTATCAGGCAGCTGAGCAGGCATGAATCCTGCGGCCCAGCTGGCGATTATCAGGCAGCTGAGCAGGCGCTGATCCCGCACCTCAGCAGGCACTGATCACGTGCCTGTCATGCAGTGATCAGGTGACTGAGAGGCGCTGATCATGACTGCTCATGTGCTGATCAGGTAGCTCTCCTGCACGGATCATGTGCCTCAGCAGGCAAGAATCAGCAGCTGAGCAGGCATGAATCCTGCGGCCCAGCTGGCGATTATCAGGCAGCTGAGCAGGCATGAATCCTGCGGCCCAGCTGGCGGTTATCAGGCAGCTGAGCAGGCATGAATCCTGCGGCCCAGCTGGCGGTTATCAGGCAGCTGAGCAGGCATGAATCCTGCGGCCCAGCTGGCGGTTATCAGGCAGCTGAGCAGGCATGAATCCTGCGGCCCAGCTGGCGGTTATCAGGCAGCTGAGCAGGCATGAATCCTGCGGCCCAGCTGGCGGTTATCAGGCAGCTGAGCAGGCATGAATCCTGCGGCCCAGCTGGCGGTTATCAGGCAGCTGAGCAGGCATGAATCCTGCGGCCCAGCTGGCAGTTATCAGGCAGCTGAGCAGGCATGAATCCTGCGGCCCAGCTGGCGGTTATCAGGCAGCTGAGCAGGCATGAATCCTGCGGCCCAGCTGGCGTTATCAGGCAGCTGAGCAGGCATGAATCCTGCGGCCCAGCTGGCGGTTATCAGGCAGCTGAGCAGGCATGAATCCTGCGGCCCAGCTGGCGGTTATCAGGCAGCTGAGCAGGCATGAATCCTGCGGCCCAGCTGGCGGTTATCAGGCAGCTGAGCAGGCATGAATCCTGCGGCCCAGCTGGCGGTTATCAGGCAGCTGAGCAGGCATGAATCCTGCGGCCCAGCTGGCGGTTATCAGGCAGCTGAGCAGGCATGAATCCTGCGGCCCAGCTGGCGGTTATCAGGCAGCTGAGCAGGCATGAATCCTGCGGCCCAGCTGGCGGTTATCAGGCAGCTGAGCAGGCATGAATCCTGCGGCCCAGCTGGCGGTTATCAGGCAGCTGAGCAGGCATGAATCCTGCGCATGCCTGCGGCCCAGCTGGCGGTTATCAGGCAGCTGAGCAGGCATGAATCCTGCGGCCCAGCTGGCGGTTATCAGGCAGCTGAGCAGGCATGAATCCTGCGGCCCAGCTGGCGGTTATCAGGCAGCTGAGCAGGCATGAATCCTGCGGCCCAGCTGGCGTTATCAGGCAGCTGAGCAGGCATGAATCCTGCGGCCCAGCTTGCGATTATCAGGCAGCTGAGCAGGCGCTGATCCCGCACGTCAGCAGGCACTGATCACGTGCCTGTCATGCAGTGATCAGGTGACTGAGAGGCGCTGATCATGTGACTGCTCATGTGCTGATCAGGTAGCTCTCCTGCACGGATCATGTGCCTCAGCAGGCAAGAATCAAGCAGCTGAGCAGGCATGAATCCTGCGGCCCAGCTGGCGGTTATCAGGCAGCTGAGCAGGCATGAATCCTGCGGCCCAGCTGGCGGTTATCAGGCAGCTGAGCAGGCATGAATCCTGGCCCAGCTGGCGGTTATCAGCTGAGCAGGCATCCTGCGGCCCAGCTGGCGGTTATCAGGCAGCTGAGCAGGCATGAATCCTGCGGCCCAGCTGGCGGTTATCAGGCAGCTGAGCAGGCATGAATCCTGCGGCCCAGCTGGCAGTTATCAGGCAGCTGAGCAGGCATGAATCCTGCGGCCCAGCTGGCGGTTATCAGGCAGCTGAGCAGGCATGAATCCTGCGGCCCAGCTGGCGATTATCAGGCAGCTGAGCAGGCGCTGATCCCGCACATAAGCAGGCACTGATCACGTGCCTGTCATGCAGTGATCAGGTGACTGAGAGGCACTGACCATGTGACTGCTCATGTGCTGTTCAGGTAGCTCTCCTGCACGGATCATGTGCCCAGCAGGCAAGAATCAAGCATCTGAGCAGGCATGAATCCTGCGGCCCAGCTGGTTATCAGGCAGCTGAGCAGGCATGAATCCTGCGGCCCAGCTGGCAGTTATCAGGCAGCTGAGCAGGCATGAATCCTGCGGCCCAGCTGGCGGTTATCAGGCAGCTGAGCAGGCATGAATCCTGCGGCCCAGCTGGCAGTTATCAGGCAGCTGAGCAGGCATGAATCCTGCGGCCCAGCTGGCGGTTATCAGGCAGCTGAGCAGGCATGAATCCTGCGGCCCAGCTGGCGGTTATCAGGCAGCTGAGCAGGCATGAATCCTGCGGCCCAGCTGGCGATTATCAGGCAGCTGAGCAGGCGCTGATCCCGCACCTCAGCAGGCACTGATCACGTGCCTGTCATGCAGTAATCAGGTGACTGAGAGGCGCTGATCATGTGACTGCTCATGTGCTGATCAGGTAGCTCTCCTGCACGGATCATGTGCCTCAGCAGGCAAGAATCAAGCAGCTGAGCAGGCATGAATCCTGCGGCCCAACTGGCGATTATCAGGCAGCTGAGCAGGCATGAATCCTGCGGCCCAGCTGGCGTTATCAGGCAGCTGAGCAGGCATGAATCCCGCGGCCCAGCTGGGTTATCAGGCAGCTGAGCAGGCATGGCCCAGCGGTTATCAGGCAGCTGAGCAGGCATGAATCCTGCGGCCCAGCTGGCGGTTATCAGGCAGCTGAGCAGGCATGAATCCTGCGGCCCAGCTGGCGGTTATCAGGCAGCTGAGCAGGCATGAATCCTGCGGCCCAGCTGGTTATCAGGCAGCTGAGCAGGCATGAATCCTGCGGCCCAGCTGGCGGTTATCAGGCAGCTGAGCAGGCATGAATCCCACGGCCCAGCTGGCGGTTATCAGGCAGCTGAGCAGGCATGAATCCTGCGGCCCAGCTGGCGGTTATCAGGCAGCTGAGCAGGCATGAATCCTGCGGCCCAGCTGGCGGTTATCAGGCAGCTGAGCAGGCATGAATCCCGCGGCCCAGCTGGCGGTTATCAGGCAGCTGAGCAGGCATGAATCCTGCGGCCCAGCTGGCGGTTATCAGGCAGCTGAGCAGGCATGAATCCTGCGGCCCAGCTGGCGGTTATCAGGCAGCTGAGCAGGCATGAATCCTGCGGCCCAGCTGGCGGTTATCAGGCAGCTGAGCAGGCATGAATCCTGCGGCCCAGCTGGCGATTATCAGGCAGCTGAGCAGGCATGAACTGCATGGCCCAGCTGGCGAGTTATCAGGCAGCTGAGCAGGCATGAATCCTGCGGCCCAGCTGGTTATCAGGCAGCTGAGCAGGCATGAATCCTGCGGCCCAGCTGGCGGTTATCAGGCAGCTGAGCAGGCATGAATCCTGCGGCCCAGCTGGCGTTATCAGGCAGCTGAGCAGGCATGAATCCTGCGGCCCAGCTGGCGGTTATCAGGCAGCTGAGCAGGCATGAATCCTGCGGCCCAGCTGGCGATTATCAGGCAGCTGAGCAGGCATGAATCCTGCGGCCCAGCTGGCGGTTATCAGGCAGCTGGAGCAGGCATGAATCCTGCGGCCCAGCTGGCGGTTATCAGGCAGCTGAGCAGGCATGAATCCTGCGGCCCAGCTGGGTTATCAGGCAGCTGAGCAGGCATGAATCCTGCGGCCCAGCTGGCGGTTATCAGGCAGCTGAGCAGGCATGAATCCTGCGGCCCAGCTGGCGGTTATCAGGCAGCTGAGCAGGCATGAATCCTGCGGCCCAGCTGGCGGTTATCAGGCAGCTGAGCAGGCATGAATCCTGCGGCCCAGCTGGCGGTTATCAGGCAGCTGAGCAGGCATGAATCCTGCGGCCCAGCTGGCGGTTATCAGGCAGCTGAGCAGGCATGAATCCTGCGGCCCAGCTGGCGATCAGGCAGCTGAGCAGGCATGAATCCTGCGGCCCAGCTGGCGGTTATCAGGCAGCTGAGCAGGCATGAATCCTGCGGCCCAGCTGGCGGTTATCAGGCAGCTGAGCAGGCATGAATCCTGCGGCCCAGCTGGCGGTTATCAGGCAGCTGAGCAGGCATGAATCCTGCGGCCCAGCTGGCGGTTATCAGGCAGCTGAGCAGGCATGAACCCTGCGGCCCAGCTGGCGGTTATCAGGCAGCTGAGCAGGCATGAATCCTGCGGCCCAGCTGGGGTTATTGCAGCCAGGCATGAATCCTGCGGCCCAGCTGGCGGTTATCAGGCAGCTGAGCAGGCATGAATCCTGCGGCCCAGCTGGCGGCTATCAGGCAGCTGAGCAGGCATGAATCCCGGCCCAGCTGGCGGTTATCAGGCAGCTGAGCAGGCATGAATCCTGCGGCCCAGCTGGCGGTTATCAGGCAGCTGAGCAGGCATGAATCCTGCGGCCCAGCTGGCGATTATCAGGCAGCTGAGCAGGCATGATCCACCTCAGCAGGCACTGATCACGTGCCTGTCATGCAGTATCAGGCACTGAGAGGCGCTGATCATGTGACTGCTCATGTGCTGATCAGGTAGCTCTCCTGCACGGATCATGTGCCTCAGCAGGCAAGAATCAAGCAGCTGAGCAGGCATGAATCCTGCGGCCCAACTGGTGATTATCAGGCAGCTGAGCAGGCATGAATCCTGCGGCCCAGCTGGCGGTTATCAGGCAGCTGAGCAGGCATGAATCCTGCGGCCCAGCTGGCGATTATCAGGCAGCTGAGCAGGCATGAATCCTGCGGCCCAGCTGGCGATTATCAGGCAGCTGAGCAGGCATGAATCCTGCGGCCCAGCTGGCGGTCAGGCAGCTGAGCAGGCATGAATCCTGCGGCCCAGCTGGCGGTTATCAGGCAGCTGAGCAGGCATGAATCCAGCGGCCCAGCTGGCGGTTATCAGGCAGCTGAGCAGGCATGAATCCTGCGGCCCAGCTGGTTATCAGGCAGCTGCAGGCATGAATCCTGCGGCCCAGCTGGTTATCAGGCAGCCGAGCAGGCATGAATCCTGCGGCCCAGCTGGCGATTATCAGGCAGCTGAGCAGGCATGATCCCGCACCTCAGCAGGCACTGATCACGTGCCTGTCATGCAGTGATCAGGTGACTGAGAGGCGCTGATCATGTGACTGCTCATGGCTGATCAGGTAGCTCTCCTGCACGGATCATGTGCCCCAGCAGGCAAGAATCAAGCAGCTGAGCAGGCATGAATCCTGCGGCCCAGCTGGCGGTTATCAGGCAGCTGAGCAGGCATGAATCCTGCGGCCCAGCTGGCGGTTATCAGGCAGCTGAGCAGGCATGAATCCTGCGGCCCAGCTGGCGGTTATCAGGCAGCTGAGCAGGCATGAATCCTGCGGCCCAGCTGGCGGTTATCAGGCAGCTGAGCAGGCATGAATCCTGCGGCCCAGCTGGCGATTATCAGGCAGCTGAGCAGGCATGAATCCTGCGGCCCAGCTGGCGATTATCAGGCAGCTGAGCAGGCATGAATCCTGCGGCCCAGCTGGCGGTTATCAGGCAGCTGAGCAGGCATGAATTCTGCGGCCCAGCTGGCGATTATCAGGCAGCTGAGCAGGCGCTGATCCCGCACCCCAGGCACTGATCACGTGTCTGTCATGCAGTGATCAGGTGACTGAGAGGCGCTGATCATGTGTCTGCCTGCGCTGATCAGGTAGCTCTCCTGCACGGATCATGTGCCTCAGCAGGCAAGAATCAACAGCTGAGCAGGCATGAATCCTGCGGCCCAGCTGGCGGTTATCAGGCAGCTGAGCAGGCATGAATCCTGAGGCCCAGCTGGCGGTTATCAGGCAGCTGAGCAGGCATGAATCCTGCGGCCCAGCTGGCGGTTATCAGGCAGCTGAGCAGGCATGAATCCTGCGGCCCAGCTGGCGATTATCAGGCAGCTGAGCAGGCCTGAATCCTGCGGCCCAGCTGGCGATTAACAGGCAGCTGAGCAGGCGCTGATCCCGCACCTCAGCAGGCACTGATCACGTGCCTGTCATGCAGTAATCAGGTGACTGAGAGGCGCTGATCATGTGACTGCTCATGTGCTGATCAGGTAGCTCTCCTGCACGGATCATGTGCCTCAGCAGGCAAGAATCAAGCAGCTGAGCAGGCATGAATCCTGCGGCCCAACTGGTGATTATCAGGCAGCTGAGCAGGCATGAATCCTGCGGCCCAGCTGGCGATTATCAGGCAGCTGAGCAGGCATGAATCCTGCGGCCCAGCTGGCGATTATCAGGCAGCTGAGCAGGCATGAATCCTGTGGCCCAGCTGGCGGTTATCAGGCAGCTGAGCAGGCATGAATCCTGCGGCCCAGCTGGCGGTTATCAGGCAGCTGAGCAGGCATGAATCCTGCGGCCCAGCTGGCGGTTATCAGGCAGCTGAGCAGGCATGAATCCTGCGGCCCAGCTGGCGGTTATCAGGCAGCTGAGCAGGCATGAATCCTGCGGCCCAGCTGGCGGTTATCAGGCAGCTGAGCAGGCATGAATCCTGCGGCCCAGCTGGCGGTTATCAGGCAGCTGAGCAGGCGCTGATCCCTCATGAATCAGCAGGCACTGATCACGTGCCCAGCGGCGGTTATCAGGCAGCTGAGCAGGCATGAATCCTGCGGCCCAGCTGGCATTATCAGGCAGCTGAGCAGGCATGAATCCTGCGGCCCAGCTGGCGGTTATCAGGCAGCTGAGCAGGCATGAATCCTGCGGCCCAGCTGGCGGTTATCAGGCAGCTGAGCAGGCATGAATCCTGCGGCCCAGCTGGCGGTTATCAGGCAGCTGAGCAGGCATGAATCCTGCGGCCCAGCTGGCGGTTATCAGGCAGCTGAGCAGGCATGAATCCTGCGGCCCAGCTGGCGATTATCAGGCAGCTGAGCAGGCATGAATCCTGCGGCCCAGCTGGCGGTTATCAGGCAGCTGAGCAGGCATGAATCCTGCGGCCCAGCTGGCGGTTATCAGGCAGCTGAGCAGGCATGAATCCTGCGGCCCAGCTGGCGGTTATCAGGCAGCTGAGCAGGCATGAATCCTGCGGCCCAGCTGGCGGTTATCAGGCAGCTGAGCAGGCATGAATCCTGCGGCCCAGCTGGCGGTTATCAGGCAGCTGAGCAGGCATGAATCCTGCGGCCCAGCTGGCGGTTATCAGGCAGCTGAGCAGGCATGAATCCTGCGGCCCAGCTGGCGGTTATCAGGCAGCTGAGCAGGCATGAATCCTGCGGCCCAGCTGGCGGTTATCAGGCAGCTGAGCAGGCATGAATCCTGCGGCCCAGCTGGCGTTATCAGGCAGCTGAGCAGGCATGAATCCTGCGGCCCAGCTGGCGATTATCAGGCAGCTGAGCAGGCATGAATCCTGCGGCCCAGCTGGCGATTATCAGGCAGCTGAGCAGGCATGAATCCTGCGGCCCAGCTGGCGGTTATCAGGCAGCTGAGCAGGCATGAATCCTGCGGCCCAGCTGGCGATTATCAGGCAGCTGAGCAGGCATGAATCCTGCGGCCCAGCTGGCGATTATCAGGCAGCTGAGCAGGCATGAATCCTGCGGCCCAGCTGGCGATTATCAGGCAGCTGAGCAGGCATGAATCCTGCGGCCCAGCTGGCGATTATCAGGCAGCTGAGCAGGCATGAATCCTGCGGCCCAGCTGGCGATTATCAGGCAGCTGAGCAGGCATGAATCCTGCGGCCCAGCTGGCGATTATCAGGCAGCTGAGCAGGCATGAATCCTGCGGCCCAGCTGGCGGTTATCAGGCAGCTGAGCAGGCATGAATCCTGCGGCCCAGCTGGCGATTATCAGGCAGCTGAGCAGGCATGAATCCTGCGGCCCAGCTGGCGGTTATCAGGCAGCTGAGCAGGCATGAATCCTGCGGCCCAGCTGGCGATTATCAGGCAGCTGAGCAGGCATGAATCCTGCGGCCCAGCTGGCGATTATCAGGCAGCTGAGCAGGCATGAATCCTGCGGCCCAGCTGGCGATTATCAGGCAGCTGAGCAGGCATGAATCCTGCGGCCCAGCTGGCGATTATCAGGCAGCTGAGCAGGCATGAATCCTGCGGCCCAGCTGGCGGTTATCAGGCAGCTGAGCAGGCATGAATCCTGCGGCCCAGCTGGCGATTATCAGGCAGCTGAGCAGGCATGAATCCTGCGGCCCAGCTGGCGATTATCAGGCAGCTGAGCAGGCATGAATCCTGCGGCCCAGCTGGCGGTTATCAGGCAGCTGAGCAGGCATGAATCCTGCGGCCCAGCTGGCGATTATCAGGCAGCTGAGCAGGCATGAATCCTGCGGCCCAGCTGGCGATTATCAGGCAGCTGAGCAGGCGCTGATCCCGCACCTCAGCAGGCACTGATCACGTGCCTGTCATGCAGTGATCAGGTGACTGAGAGGCGCTGATCATGTGACTGCTCATGTGCTGATCAGGTAGCTCTCCTGCACGGATCATGTGCCTCAGCAGGCAAGAATCAAGCAGCTGAGCAGGCATGAATCCTGCGGCCCAGCTGGCGATTATCAGGCAGCTGAGCAGGCATGAATCCTGCGGCCCAGCTGGCGATTATCAGGCAGCTGAGCAGGCATGAATCCTGCGGCCCAGCTGGCGATTATCAGGCAGCTGAGCAGGCATGAATCCTGCGGCCCAGCTGGCGATTATCAGGCAGCTGAGCAGGCATGAATCCTGCGGCCCAGCTGGCGATTATCAGGCAGCTGAGCAGGCATGAATCCTGCGGCCCAGCTGGCGATTATCAGGCAGCTGAGCAGGCATGAATCCTGCGGCCCAGCTGGCGATTATCAGGCAGCTGAGCAGGCATGAATCCTGCGGCCCAGCTGGCGATTATCAGGCAGCTGAGCAGGCATGAATCCTGCGGCCCAGCTGGCGATTATCAGGCAGCTGAGCAGGCATGAATCCTGCGGCCCAGCTGGCGATTATCAGGCAGCTGAGCAGGCATGAATCCTGCGGCCCAGCTGGCGATTATCAGGCAGCTGAGCAGGCATGAATCCTGCGGCCCAGCTGGCGATTATCAGGCAGCTGAGCAGGCATGAATCCTGCGGCCCAGCTGGCGATTATCAGGCAGCTGAGCAGGCATGAATCCTGCGGCCCAGCTGGCGATTATCAGGCAGCTGAGCAGGCATGAATCCTGCGGCCCAGCTGGCGATTATCAGGCAGCTGAGCAGGCATGAATCCTGCGGCCCAGCTGGCGATTATCAGGCAGCTGAGCAGGCATGAATCCTGCGGCCCAGCTGGCGATTATCAGGCAGCTGAGCAGGCATGAATCCTGCGGCCCAGCTGGCGATTATCAGGCAGCTGAGCAGGCATGAATCCTGCGGCCCAGCTGGCGGTTATCAGGCAGCTGAGCAGGCATGAATCCTGCGGCCCAGCTGGCGGTTATCAGGCAGCTGAGCAGGCATGATCCTGCGGCCCAGCTGGCGATTCTCAGGCAGCTGAGCAGGCATGAATCCTGCGGCCCAGCTGGCGGTTATCAGGCAGCTGAGCAGGCATGAATCCTGCGGCCCAGCTGGCGGTTATCAGGCAGCTGAGCAGGCATGAATCCTGCGGCCCAGCTGGCGATTATCAGGCAGCTGAGCAGGCA